>NW_024870678.1:842500-1340000 GCF_019054845.1 Dipodomys spectabilis | reverse complement strand
CACTTCTTAGGGAGATATGGATTGGTCCTGTTCTGCTGTTGTCATCAACATGGAGTCCCTGGAGGATGAACCACATGAACATCTTAGCAAGAGAATTCCCTCAACAGGCTGTATGGAACCATGTCTAATGCTTAGTTACTATCATGATTGGGTATTAGCTTTAAGTGCTAGGCTGTTTTCTCGTGTGAGCAGTAGATCCTTTGTTTTCACAGGTATGTGGTTCCACAGAAACCACCATAAAGGAAAAGCATGAGTGCTCACAGATGCCCAGAGTTCAATACTAAGATGCTTGATTCATTTCTCCCCCTAGTTTATTCCACCTTTCAATTCATCTAAAGTCTTTATCACTTCAATTAAAAACATTTTGCCTTACTTTTAGAGTACCCATGCCTTTCGGGAGAGGCAAGTTTTTCACAGAATGAAGGGAAGGAATCACTCAGCATGATGCTGAGTGATGCTTTATACACAACCAGTGATGATGAGGGACTGACTGAGAGCTTCTTACATCAACATGGGATTCATATGTGAGAAGTGAAAATGTGTGATTTGGAAAGTTCTTTTTCTTTTGATTGAGTTTGATCAAAACTATGTGTAGCTGGGCACAGATGGCTCATGCCTGTAGTCCCAGTTACTCAAGAGGCTGAGATCTGAGGATCATGGTTTGAAGCCAGCCCAGGCAGGAAAGAATCTTATCTCCAATTAACTACTCCCCCCCCCCCCAAAAAAAAAGAAAATCTAGAACTGGGCTTTGGCCTTGAGCAAAAAAGCTCAAATACAGCACCCAAGCCCCTAGTTCAAGCCCCAGAAATGCTACCAACAACAAAACAAAACAAAAAACTTCCGCCCAAACCCTATGTGTAATGTATCAACTAATTTAGTGGGCTTGTTGCATTTCTTTCTTAACCCTCTCACCCACTTCTCAACATCTTGTTCCTTTGAGCAAGTTTACTTTCTGCTCCTTGCCTTATGGAAGGGAAGGTCATCAGAGAGCAGAAGATATAAAGAGACATTTGCCCAGCCTCAGATTTTCTGAGGCTCTGTGGATGAAGAACTTCTATGTACACCTGGAATTTAGAAGATTTTGTGATTATCTACTCGAACTTAGCTGTTTGCAGACTGGGAGAAGAAGTTGGGATAGAAGGACCCATAGGGACAGTCAGCCCAGGTTGGCTTCAAACCATGATACTCAGATCTCAGCCTCCTGAGTAGTTAGGATTACAGGCATGAGCCACTGGGACCTGGCTCATGGGGGGGACTCTTTAAAGGGGGATTGTGTGTTCCAGGTGAGAGGATGGAGCTCACTCAATGAGATGTGGGAGGACGGTTTTAATCCTGGGGCAGAGCCTGAGAGTGTCAGGATAGAAAGAAATGGATTTGGGGTATGTCTAGTCAGATGGATCTTTATAGTGTTTCTCACCCTCCACTCCCAGTGCAGACTGAGGGCACTGAGACCACTGAGAGTGGAAGGAATGCAGTGGCTGATTTTACTGGGCTTCATGAGTAGGAGGGAGAGACAGCTCAACTGTGATCTGAATGGATAGGTATGATGTTCCTGACTTTTCTTGTCGCTGTGACAAAATACTTGGCAGAAATAACTAAAGGGAGGAAATATTTATTTTGTTTGTGGGTTCAAAGGGTTCAGCTCATGGCTGCTTGGGCCTATGCCCTTGAGCAGAATATCATGGCAGCAGAATATCATGAATATCAAGGAGCATGTGGTGGAGCAATTTCTCCACTCCATGACATGAAGAGTGACTGGAGAGGGCCAGGGATGAGAGATGACCAAGGACCCACCCTCAGCTCACCTACTTCCACCTCCTCCTAAAGTTTCTAGAACCTCTAAAGCAGTGCCATCTGTTGGAGGCTGTACACTCACAACACGAGCTTGTGTGGAATATTTCATATTCAAGACATTCAGATGTCTAAGGCCATGAGAGAACGTTGGCTTCAGCAGAATCCAATCTAATGTGGGTAGATCACATAGACATCCATGTATACACATACATGAATACACGCACGCATGCACACACGGACCTCGTAATACCTGAACAAAAGTATAATTTTGAATTGGTTTAATATAAAATGTGGACTCCTTTGGTTAAATGAAAGCTGAGAAAGAAGTGAAGTTAGGGGGAAAAAAAGAGAAAAATGTGTGTATCTGTAGACTAGGGTTTATGCCTGCTACTCAATAGTGCTAAACCATAATGTTTTCTTGCATGTGCTTTAACTTAGCGACTAGTAGACTAGAAGATTTAATAAAGCTCTCAAACTTGTAATGTTACAAGCTTTCTTTCTGAGGCTGCTTTTGGGCTCACTTGCATTCCCATCTCCTGGCCAGCAGTGATTAGAGTAGCCCTTGTTTCTAGGAAGAGCGAAGAGCTGGGAAATGATCATGCAGTTGTTCGTGGCCAGGCTTGCCCTTGGAAATCCCCTGAGAGGATGTCAATAGAAAGTTCTTAGGTCCCCTAGCATAAGAACAGATAAAGGGAAGTTGTTTAACATCTAGATCTGGCACAGAAAAAGAGAGAAATTGCATAAATACTGTTTAGAAAATATCTTGAAACCCAAAATCTGGGCATAGGTCTAGGACATGAGGTTTGTTGAGTGCAAGAGTAACTGCCTGCTGCTGGGCATGGTGATACGTGCTGTAATCTCAGCCCTCAGAGGCAGAAGGCAGGAACATTGAAAGTTCAAGGCCAGCCTGGGCTTTTTAGTAAGACAAAGAAAGAAGGAAAGAAAGAAAGAGAGAGAGAAAGAAAGAAAGAAAGAAAGAAAGAAAGAAAGAAAGAAAGAAAGAAAGAAAGAAAGAAAGAAAGAAAGGAAGGAAGGAAGGAAGGAAGGAGCAAAGAAAGAAACAAAGAAAGAAAGAGAGAGAGAAAGGAAGGAAGAAAGAAAGAAAGAAAGAAAAAGAAAAAGAAAAGAAAAAGAAAGAAAGAGAAAAAGAAAGAAAAGAAAAAGAAAGAAAGAAAAGAAAGAGAGAGAAAGAGAGGGAGAAAGAAGAAAGGAATAATTTGCTTGATAGAGTTTCACAAGTTGTCTCTCTGGGGCTTGCAAACCCCTTTCTCTGGGCTCCTGAGGTCCCATAGTCACCACCCCAGGCACATAACTTAGGACCAAAATGGGTACCTCGGAGGTTAGCTGTTATGCTATATTTGTAATCATTTCTTTTTCCATACTCCCTCATTAAGTAATACAATATATGTACAAAAATATTAGTCCTAATCTTTTTGTAATCTTTAGGGTGTGTTAGTTTGTGTCTAAAAACCCAAGTCAGTTCTGGTCTGTATTAACACTTTAAGCTATTGTGTTTACATATAGAAATATTGTAAGTAATCTTGCCAGGTGCTGGTGACTAACACCTGTAATCCTAGCTAGTCATAAGGTGGAGATCTGAGGATTACAGTTCAAAGCCAGACCAGTGGGAAAGTCCATGAGACTCTCATTTGCAATTAACCATCAAAAAACCAGAAGTGGAGCTGTGGCTCAAGTAGTAGAGTGTTAGACTTGAGCATGAAAGCTCAGGGACAGTGCCCAGACCTTGAATTTAAGAACCCGTACACACAAAACTATCTATCTATCTATCTATCTATCTATCTATCTATCTATCTATCTATCTATCTATCTATCTTCCATCTCTTGGTTTAGTGGAATCTTTGAATTTTTTTGTATAGCTAGAAATCATCTAATAGGACCTGTTCCCTTGTATTGATAAGGAAGTTAAAAAAAACAGCTTAGGCTAAATAGGAAAATTTGGTTTTAGTGAAAAAGTGGCATACCCACTAATTATGTCATTAGTGAAGGGATGGGGTATCTAGAAACCATTCATGTGATACTATCAAGGAAAAGACCATTGTCCTTCTTTGCTGCCACCATCTAACTACAGGAACCTACTCGACTTCATCCTCTCAGGCTGGGACAATGGTGCAAACGGACACCTACATACTATGTGTCTAGACATTTAACTGCTTTAAATCTAGAGAAGCAACTACGGTCTATTGGGACTCCTCTTTGAAGCCCCTCTCTGGATGGAGTTCTTGTCTACTTTCATGGCTTTCCTTTCACCATCAAACAAATTGTTTACCTTAAAAGATTACCAGGGTTCGTCACTCATGCTTGTAATCTCATAAATGTATTAATCTATTGAATGCTCAATAGGCTGTTAGGAAGTGGGACTTAGTTGACAGAAGTAGGTCACTGGGGCGCATGACCTTAGTTTGAGACTCTGGTCCCTTCTTTGGATCTCTGCTTCTTGGCTGCTATGAGGTAAGCAGCTTTCCTCTACCATGCATGCCCACCATGATGGATTACGATTACCTCACTGTAGGTCGAAAAGCCACTGGACTAAGTGAATTTGGCCTGAAACTTCCAAAACTATGGGCCAAAATAGACCCATCCTCTTTTAAGTTGATTTTTCTGGGTATTTTGTCACAGTCATGGAAAGCTAACTAACACACCCTAGTAAACTTTTACAAATCTTCTTTCTTTCTTGGTTTCTACTTCCTTATCTATAAGATTACACATATGAATCAAATGCTTTTAAGTCCCCTTTGGTGGAGGTGGTGTGGCTGAGCTGAGCCTGCGCAGCTGCTCAATGGCAGAACAAGCCTAGTGCCATGAGGGTTCCTTCTGTCATGACTTTCCTTGTCCCTCACTTCTCCCTCCACCCTGCCTCCTTCCTCCTCATCCTCTCATTCTTCCTCTTTCTTTTCCTTCCCCTTCCTCTTCCTCCTACTCCCTCCCTTCCTCTTCGTGTGTGTGTGTGTGTGTGTGTGTGTGTGTGTGTGTGACTACTGGCCAGGGCACTCTCCCTTAGCTTTTTCACTCAAGTTTGGCACTTTACTTATTTGAGCTATCCCTCCACTTCTAGCTTTTGCTGGTTAAATGGAGCTAAGAGTCTCATGGACTTCCTTGCCTGAGCTGGCTTTGAACCATGATCCTCAGATCTCAGAATCCTGAGTAGCTAGGATTACAGATGTGAGCCACCAGCACCTAGCTTCCTCGCCTTCTTTCTTAAAGGTTCATATTCATTTTCCCAGCGTGACTCTCTCCTTCCCTGGGTCACCTTGATCAGCTCAGGTCCCACAAGCATTTCATGCTTGACTTTTCTCTTCCTAGGACCCACTCCTTCAGCCCTACTTCTCCTGTGAAGGGGCAGGGAGCTGTTAGAAGGTCTTTGGAATGCACATACCTGAGGCCTAGTCATCATTTGTGCTGCAGTATCAAAATACCTGATATTGGGAAATGGATCATTGACAATTTTATTTCTGATAGTTGTGAAGCCAGGGAAGCCTAAGATGAGGGTTTGGTATTTAATGAGGGCTGCTATCTGCTTTAAGATGGCACCTTGAATGCTGTAATGGCTAAAATGGAAGGATGAAGCTTCCTTGATAAGAACCCTAATTCAGTTCCTGTGAGAGGACCCCTCAGAACCTGGTCACTTCCTTAAGACTGCATCCCACCTTTTAATATACTACACAGTGATGACTGAGCTTCTGTCACCATTGTGGTTAGGAAGGACATACATACCATTCAAACCACAGTACAAAGGAATGGGAGGCAGGAAGGCAGTGTTTTGGTTAAGTTTGTCAACCTGCTTTTGACAAAGGTAGGAATAAGGTTGTGTGTGCTGTGACCTGGAGCTTCCCTGTCTGAAATCTGTTTTTCAGTCTTGGCTCTATCATGCTACCACAACTCTTTCCCATGAGAACCTCTTTCCAGGAAGTCTCCTCCATCATCTGTTTAATCTACTAAGAGTTAAGCCATGCTTCACCCTTTCCAGGGATGCGGGTCACTAATGACAAAGAGGGTAAAAGCCTATCCCCTGTTAATGGGATTTCAGGCCTATGCCAGCAGATGGAGAGGGTCTGAGAAGAAAGAGTGCTCTTTTGACACTGAGATCAATCTACATTGAGTTTCCCGAGCCACTAAAGCTCACTTCAACTTTTGCTGAATGGTCAAAACTTCTTTTTCTCACCTAAGGATTAAAAAAACCCCACAAAGCTCTTCTCAACATTGGTTTCTGAGATACTTAATTAAGGAAAATAAATTAATGATTGTTTTAAAATATCATTTTAAATTTATAAGTGGAAGAAATTGATTTCACATCCTACCATGACAATTTAATTTGACTAGGTAGTCTTACACTAAGTATAGACTACTTTGAATGAGGGCAATCATGTAATATTACTTGCTGGCACCTGAAAGAGAGACATAAAAGTCTTTCGTTCCTGGCTGCTGAAAGTGTGCTCATGGATCAGGGTTGGTATCACTTGAACATTCATTAGAGCTCACACCTGTAATACTAGCTTCTCAGCAGGCTGAGATTTGAGGACTGAGGTTTGAAGGCAGCCCAAGCAGACAAATCTGAGAGACTCTTATCTCAAATTAACTAGCAAAAAGCCAGAAATGGAGCTGTGGCTCAAATGATAGAGTGTCAGCCTTGTGTAAAAAGGCTAAGGGAGAGCACCCAAGCTGAGTTTAGCCCCAGTACTGGCACAGATGCACACACACACACACACACAGAATGATGTGGAGCCAAGGTTCAAAGTTCCCAACCCGTGCCCTCTTTTTATAATAAATAGTTTTAAATGACCATTTTTGTTTCTTGAAATCAAAATCATGAGTAACTAACTGACACATGTATAAAATAACTAGCTCAAAACCAGTATAGTGAAAACCAAACTTCAAAGCACTCAAGGAAATCAGTTGCTCTATGTCATGATGAAACCTCCTACGATGTACAATTTTATACATATTAATTAAAAACTTAAAATAATAAAGTAAAATAAAATAATGTATTGAAGAGATTAGCATTGTAGTTCAGTGGTAGGATGTATGGTTAATCTGTTAAGGCTCCAACTTTGACTCTAGCACCTCAAAAGAAAAAAATATTCACTGAAATTAAGATGGCTATAAATGAAGACTAATACAGATGTCTTTTTTTTGTTTTGTTTTGTTTTTGGGTCCGGTCGTGGGGCCTGAACTCTGGGCCTGGGCGCTGTCCCTCAGCTCTTCAGCTCAAGGCTAGCGCTCTACCACTTGAGTCACAGCTCCACTTCCGGGTTTTTTCTTTTTCGCTTATGTGGTGCTGAGGAATCGAACCCAGGGCCTCAAGCATGCAAGACAAGCGCTCTATCACTGAACCAACTTCCCAGCCCTAATACAGATGTCTTATGGCAATATTATGTGGCAATGGAAGTGTCCAAAGAAGTGAGCACAGGTGAAATTCTGAATCTAACAGAACAGTTTTCCCTGAATTTACTAAGTTGAATTCCTAGAAAATCTAGTGTATATTAACATTGTGTAAACAATATTTTGTGTCTAGATAAAGAAGAAACTAGGTCCCAGGCTCAGGTAACTGTTAAGCATTTTTTTTTTCTTTTCAGGCAGCATAAGAGAAATTTCAGACACAAACACACAGACTTACGTTTTTAAAGCTGGCTGCTTTATCACCCCCACCCCAACATTTTTCTTACCATATATTAATTGCACTACAGGAGAGGTTTCAGTGTGGTACACTCATATCTATACGTGGATCACATTCTTTGATTACTCTTTCTTATGCCTTCTCTCCCAACCCTTTCTTAGAAGAAAAATCTTTCTTAAATTAAAAAAATGAGTTTTATTATGTTCTTTTCATACATGCAAACCAAGTGCCTTGGTCCTATTCTGCCTCTGGCTCTTTTACTGTCTACCAAAACTATAACCTTTTTTATTTTGCAGTATTGAAGGTTAAACCTACAAAGGCTCAGGGTCTTGCAAATGCCAGGCAAGTGGTCGAACCATTTAAGCCACAACCCTGCCCTTTTATTCATTTATTTATTTTTGAGATAGGTCTTGCTAACTTTGCCAGGATTAGCCTCCAATTCTCTGTCCCCCAGATTCTACCATCCAAAAAGCTGGGATTACATGTCTATGTTATTGTGTATGGCCGGGCTGCACATGAGAAAATCTTGACATTTGGGCCAGTGTTTCCTTGGGTTGTCCAGAAGCATCCCTGTCCACTGATATCAGTATTGCTCTAGCATAGCATCCACCATTTTAGCAACCCAAATCATCTATGTACATTTGGACTACATCTGAAGACTCCTACAGAAAGAGAAGGTGAAGGTGGGGCAGAGCTCTCACATTTCTAGGTGCCACAAATTCTGTAGAGATCTTGCTGAAATGCAGATTCAGGGCCTCCATCTCTGCCACAGACCCCATTGTCCTGCTGCCGGTCTCCAGACCAAGACCAGAGAGATCAAAGGAAGAAGGAACAGCCTTGGGTTTATGGAGCAAAGACTTCACAGAAAAAAAGGGAACATGTACAGGCCTTGAAGACAGTGTGGCCAGGAGCTAATGACATCCCCTGAGGCAGGGCTGCACAGAGGCTTGCAGGCTTGGATCAGCAGGAGGTAGCAGTAGCAGGCAGTGCCCACAGCCAGTAAACAGCCCTGAGCCAGCATCAACAATATGGATAAAAATAACAACTCACTGCCGGGGTTGAGTCTGCCAGACCCTGGTGAAGTGTATTTCTTCCAATAAATCCAGCAGTGTCCCCTTTGATAAATACTGTCAAGGCTAGAACATGTGGTGCTAACAAAATATGGTTTTAATTTGGGGCCCACTGCACTCATGGCTAAATACTGTGTGTGTGTGTGTGTGTGTGTGTGTGTGTGTGTGTGTGTGTGTGTGTGTGTGTGTGTGTGCCTACATACACAAAAGCAGCTCACAGCCAGCCGCCAAGTTAATATGCCTGGGCTGAAAATGGCTAAGCCCATGAGGATTCAGTTATACAGATTTTGCTGCCCTGAAAGGCAACCTAATCACCATCATCAATTTTAATGCTCCAAGACATGGAAGCTTTTAAAGATCGGCCATTTCTGTGCTTGCATCCAGTGCAGAAGCAAGTCCACATTTGTTTTTCTGATATTTTATACCTACTTTATTGTCATATGTTGTTTGACATTCAGCAAATAACAGGCGGTTTTAATCAACAACTCAACACTGCATTAAAACTTGATGGTCCATAGCTTTGTAGCTAAGGGAGTTGGGGGGTGGGGTGGAAATGAGAATTGGAGTTTAGTAACAGAGCCAGGCTTGTTGTGGTGGCGGAGGAGGGTGGGGGAGATTCAGTCCTGGGAACACAGAAACACTTGGTGTTTTTGTCAGTCTGAGTATGTCAGTCTTGGAACAGTTCAGGGAAAGAAGGAAACTGGCTGAACAAGTTTCTGTCTGGCTCTTGCAGTGGACATTGCTGGTAACTGGACCTCTGGGTGCTCATGAATAATGAAGAGTCCAGAGTGTGGCTCACAGAAACTGTCTAGGCAATGGCCCAGCAAACCAAAGATTACAACCCCTGACCAGTAATCTTATGGGGAAACAAAGTGGAGCATGAGAAGCAAGCATCATGTGTCCTCAGGGCCCTGGGTGGCAGAGAAAGAGAAGACATGGGTAGTAGGGGTGAGGATGGGAGGGAGCCATCACCAGCGAGGGATTTTCTAAGGCTGGAAAACTGTGTAGGCTTCCCTAAACTTTGGTATAAACTTCATCCATCCATTTATTCATTCATTCATTTTCAGAGCTGGGATTGAACCCAGGGTTGTGTGTGAGTGCGTGTGTGCGTGCATGTGTGCGTGTGTGTGTGTGTGTGTGTGTGTGTGTGTGTGTGTGTGTGTGCATGTAGGCAGATGATCTACTCCTGAGCTATGTCCTCAGCCCTTAAATTTTAGATATACTTATTTATTTTTCTTTCTAGTGTGCCCCATGTTTATGATGGAAAAATGTGAGATTCTAGAAATTGTAGATATTGCTTTGCAAAATCAGAGTCCTTCTTCTTAATGACTAAGGAAAGTAATTTCTTTGGGCTACATAAAGTGATCAGGTTCAAGTTATAAGCTGCTTAGGAGCAACCAATAAGGACTGCATGGGGAGTAAAAAGGCAATGTTTTTCCTCAACCCAAAAGCTGTTGGTTAGTACAGACTGGAAAGATGTGTTGTCAAGCCAGGTGAACATGCTAGGACATTGCTGTACTTGGTTTTGACTTCTTTTTCCGTTGGATTGCTTCCTTACTGTGAGAGAATTGGAGGGGTGTGAAAAGGAACCCTATACCTCTCTAGAGCTGTAGAGATTGTATACCTTTAGAAAGCAGGAGGAGGGGCTGGTTGCCTGTATCCATCCAAATGATGAAATGCTATAAGCACAAGAGGCCAGTGGGCATTTAACCCAAACCAAATTTAGCAAGTGGAACAAGCCTCTAATTGGAGGACTGGATTCTGCATTAAAAGCCGTTCTCCACTTGATACCTTTTTAAGACACCGCTGCGGGATCTAAATTTCATGGATTTCACTCATTGCAGGTCCCCAAGCACGCTACCCATAAAGCAGTGACAGCGGGGCACCTGCGGCCAGCAGACCTGAGCCAAGAGGCTAAGTGCAAAAGCGATCAGTCAGCATTTCTTTTTTAGGTGCCCCTGTTCTCTCATTCATAAGCATTTAACCCCATCCAGGGACCCCCAGCTTCCATTCTCCTCCAATATCCCTTTCAGTAAGCTTCTGTGGTTTCTGTCCCCTTCTAGAAACTAAAAATCAACCGAGATTTTCATCAGGGCAACTCCCCACCCCCCCACTACCCGACCCCCACATGTGGGTGGAGCCTGTGAGCCTTACCCAGCCAATCATTTCATTCTACCTCATGGCCACATGATTGATCAAGGCAGAGGCTACAAGAAGCAGTGACGTTTTCTTATGTTCTGTAAGAAAGCTGAGTCATGAGGGTATCAGAATAAGGAAAGGACAGAAAGCAAACTCACCAGACCCACAGACTTTGATTTGAGGTAAACGCCTGAGAGGGATGCCAGAGTCTTCCAGGCAGACTGGAGAGACAATGAGGTCTCCTTTTATTAGTGATGTCAGGTGGGGCAGGGGTCTGGGGTAGTTTGTCATAGGAAGGGGGGCAGGATGGGAGCGGAGGAAGGGGCTCTTCTTAGAAGAAGGCCATTAGTTATTTCTCTGTGTCTGCCACCTGAGCAGATGCAAGGTTGAAATATCTACCATACTCATAGAGGCTGAGCTTAGTTCTGACAATGCATTAGGTAGAACTGAAATGTGGAAACAAAACAGCAAAAACATCTGTGCTTTTGTTACAGGTATGTAAGTAAATGTTACCATAAAACCCAACCCTCCCCTCCCCTTCCCTTCCTATACCAGGACTTGAACTTAGAGATTTAGTGCCTGGCTTTCTTCACTTCCTGCCTTTTTTTTGTTAGTTCATTGGAGATAGGAGCCTTTCAAATTTTGACTGCTTGGCAGGCTTTGAGCTGTAATACTCAAATCTCATCCTCCTGAGTAACTAGGATAACAGGCATGAGCCACTGGTACCCTACTAGAATTCTATATTTTGTACAATTAATATATGCTAATAAATACCTGTGTTCTAGTAATACAGAGTCCTAAATCCAGTTATGCTTGGAGCTCACTCTGACATGGAATTTTACCTTAGGTTAATCAGTAAATTCTCTTACCTTTTGCCAAAGCCAAAATCATGTCAGGTTTTCTGCTATTTATATTTAGAAAACAGATAATACCTGATAACTTCTTCTTTCTCATTACCACATATCAAAACCTACTTTTAGGAAAGGATCATCTACTCTAAATTATGATGAGCTTGACAATGCTTCAAAGTATGACTCCTTCATGAAAGTTTTTAGAACACATTGAGCAAGTACTGAGCAATATTTTGGTGTGGAGAAAGATGGAAGAGTATGTTAGGAAGAAAAGGTAGGTCAAGGTTTCCCACCAAATCCAGTATTTTAATGTATAATTTGAGCCATTCTAATCAGTTCCAGTTTTTGTTAATGGCAGAGGAAATTGCATCTTCTGCCAGAGACAATAATAAAGAATTTAAAACAAGATAATTACAACAAAACCTGTTCGTTTGAAGGCCCTGGAAAATAACCAACATAGTTTGGCTCTGCAGACAAACACTGGTGCAGACATAACCTTTACAAAAGGGAATGAGAACCACATTTATCTGGCTTTGCCTTGGACAGCAGTACCCACTTAACTGGTGGACAGAGCTTAAATTTGAGCAGGAATTGTCAGTGAGCCTGCATTGAGGAGACAGAGGTTGGAGTTTGGGGATTCCACATCAGTGGGGAGGAAGGAATCCCACAAAGAAGGGAGACTTAGAGGGAGCTCCCAGGTTTATGTACAAACATCTCTTGCTTCTGAGCTATGTATCTGCAGGGTAAGTGCAAGGAGCCCAGGGAAAAATAACAGCTTCAAGGCTGGGCAGATGGAGTTTACAGTTCAAGTTCCTACACGTTATAGAAGTCTGAAAAATGTCTAGGGCTTTCCATTGAGGAGACAAAATTTGGCATAAGGACTACTTCTAAGGACTAATGATTATCTCTTAAGAATAAAGACAATACCAAAGCCTAAAAATAAGTCTTCCTAGATGGATTATTCAATACAGCTCTAAGCACACATGATCTTTAAAATCAAATACAATTAATGAGAGGGGTTGAAAGGAATGACATTGATCAAGGCACACTGTATTCATAAACTGCTTTTGCATGACAAATCCTTTGTACAACTACTTAAAGATAATGAAAATATTCAAAAATGCACAAAGAATGAAAAACAGTAATAAAAATAAAATAAAATACAAACAAAAATGAGGTTCCTCAGTCACACTAGCCACATTTCCAAGACTCATAACCACATATGGTTAATGACTATTGTATTGGGCTGCACAATTCTAGAAGATTTCTGGCATCACAGAAGTTGCATTGGATGTTGTAGCTCCATAGGATCAAGTAAATTTCACTGCTTGCTAGAATAAAAGTCAGCTTTCTTCAGAGGCAGAGCTCAACTCTCTAACTTATTATCCTCAAGTAAAAATTTAAGAATAGTTAAGTTGTGCAAATAAAATTTTAAGAAATAAAAATTTAAGAATAGTTCAGTTATACAAATAAGTGGGAAGTTGTAACCTATAGTGGAAAGGAAAAAATTGGCAATAAACACAGAATCATAGATGATCCACATGTTAGACTGAACAAGGATTTAGTAACTATGATAAATAATTTTTAAGTCTATGGGAAAATACACATATAGTAAGTAAAGAGATGAGACAGTTTAAGAGAGATATGGATTTTGTGAAAGAGACAAATAGAATCAAGAGATCAAATACTTTAAATGGAAACATTCAATAATGTTAGGAAGTGACATGTAAAACCAGTACAACATAGGAACTTATTAGTGAACTTGGTGAAAGTTGAATGGATATTATTTAAATATAGAGAAAAAAATAATCAAAAGGAAAAATAAAAGAACCAAACTCCAATAATATATGAGAGAGCATGAAACAATCTAAATACATGTATTTAAAGATTTAGAAAGAGGAGAATGAGGGGCTGAGAAGGTGGCTCAGTGGTAGAGCGCTTGCCATGCATGCTCAAGGCCCTGGGTTCAATTCCTCAGCACCACATAAGCAAAAAGAAAAAAGCCAGAAGGGGCGCCGTGGCTCAAGTGGTAGAGTGCTAGCCTTGAGCCGAAGAGCTGAGGGACAGCGCCCAGGCCCAGAGTTCAGGCCCCACTACCGGCCCCCCCCCCCAAAAAAAGAGGAGAATGAGGGTAAAATACAAAAAGAAATCTTCAGGAAATATTGGCTGGAAAATTCAAATGTAATTAAAAGAAGAAAGAACAAGCTTCTTAGAACTTTGTTGATTCCAGAAAATTACTCTAGTGTACGTTTTCCCTACTTAATAACCGTCTTGAGACCAACCTGAGACAGTTGTTTGTTGTTTTTTGTTTGTTTTCATTTTGAAAGTATTGGGTAGATTTGGTTGCAGCCTGAAGTAAATGTTGTGTTCAGATGGCTAAAAATGGATCTCTGAGAGTTTGAGAACATGGGAAAAGCTAATGAGATGATAGAAAGCTAACTCATAGCCCAGCTTGGAATCAGACTAAGAGGAATGAAGAAATGATTGGCGGAAATGACCCCTAAAGACCCATCTATTTCTGCAGAGTTCTTAATTACACAGCTCCGGCTACTTAGGAGATATGTGCATGTATTCAGGGACAGCTGTATGGAAGCCACTTAAATATAAGTAATTATGTTACTTTACTGAACTGAAATTGTAGAGGTTAGGTGGAGTCCAGAGCTGGTTGAATCAGCAGCTCAAGTGCATCAATCCACTTTCCCCCTTGCTATTCTCTTCTTCTAGCCAACAGTGTCATCATAAGATTGATTCCCTGCAAGTTTCTAAAGGCTATGGAGGCACAGGCTATGTGTGTCTACTTGTTTATATGTAACAGGGGAAGGAGCAAGGTAGAAACCTCTTCCTACAATTGAAGAATATGAGACTTGACGCTGATGCAGCCAACTGAAGTTGTAGTAGTGAGGAAAAGGCAATTACATTAGGTGATAGCAAAATACTTCCCAAACTGGTATGGGTTGTGCATTTTCCATTAGGCATAACTACCTAGGTTCCTAAAATGGGGCTCCAATATGGAGAAGGGGGGCTCTGACATTACGTAGCTTTATAATTTAGAAGGAAATCTCCACCCTCAATGGTTAACTATCCTTTATGTACTATGTCACTAAGAGTGGAAACTAAAAGGCCCATGAAGTTGTTCTCGAAACCTGGCCTGGTTGTCCAGCTCATCAGCTTTCTCTATTATTAGACACATTTCTAGCCCTTGCCTCAGCCTCCTGAGTGCTGGGATTACAAGTGTGCACCACCATGTCCAGGTTGTCTTTTGTTTTCTTCTTAATGATAACTATGGAATATGTTTACTATCCTAGCTTCAGATACAATTTCTAAAAGCTTAGTCCTCTTTTATTAACAGACATTAGTCACACTGTCACATACCTGGTAGGTGACCTGGGAGACCCTTTGATGTCTATTAACCTCATTCATTACTTCAGATAGAGGTGACACAGGAAACTACCCAGTGAACACTGGTCTAAAAAGCCATCTTTGGGGGTAGTGGGGATTATTTTAAAGCACAGTGTTTGGCAAAATAGGAAATAATGAGACAAAAGTAAACAACATGCCAGGCTCAGCAAACAGCAGCTGGAACCAAAGAATCCCAAGGACAGCCCTGAGCATAGAGAAAATCCTGCTGGTTAGGCATTGTTCTGTAGAGCCAGCCTGTTCCTCTCCCCACACCTCCCCCCCACCCCCGCCAACCAGGGTCACCATTGAAAGTGAAGGACAATGAGAGTTGGAGTAAATCTAGAAGACCTTTGAGAAGTAGGCATCACACTTTCTGAGCCTAGACATTGGTTTTGAAATCATGTTAATGGCAATTCTTTTCAAATCTGTGACCCAAAATTGTTCCAGTTGACATCTTCCCCTCTTTATTCTTGGTCAATGCTGCTATCTCTATCTGCATCTGAACATATACAGATAGAAGGGTGGAAAATAATTCCACCCCTGGTACCTCACTTCCCTGGATAGCCACCATTTCCCTGCCTTAGATCAGGAAATAAGATGGCGGCCTCCTTGTTCCCTGATACAGCCTCAGACACTGCCGAAAAAGTGTCTGCTGCTGCAAAGTTCAAGTTTTATTGTTCTTATCTATTAGTGTCCTGGACACTCCTTTCATACTCCAGCAATTTTGCCTCCTAACTCTTAACATTAACTTCCCCTCATGTGAGATGTCACTGCATCCATGGCTTACCTAGTCAACACTCTGACCTCTCAGTTCCTTAATCTTCTGTATCACCTCCAGCACCTACTTCTCAGACACACCTTGACCTCCCTCCCATCTCCCATCTGAATATAACTCCTTAATCATTCCAGTCTGCTTGCTCTGCATCTTGCCTAACTGAAACCCTCAGTGGTCTGGCCATTGTAATTTTTTGCATCTATTACCTGACTCAGTTTCTCTTTGTAGCCATGTTAGATTCTATGTCCAATGTGTCCATGACCACCTTGCCAGTATCTTAAACTCACCGCCCTGTTTGGTACTTTTGTGGAAACCTCCTGGGGAGATGGGGAGGGGGGGGAAGGAGAGGGAGGAAAGATCCCAGAAGTCAATCTGTACTTTTTTAAGTCTATTCTTGGGAAATTCTAAAAGGGGAGTGACTCATGACTGGGGAGACCCCCCTACCTCCCCCTAAGTCTACCATCTTGCCCTGGTCATCATAGCTACCAACCCTCAGGTCACATCCTCTAAAGAAAATCCCGTTGTCTGTTTCTTAGCCTTCACCTCCAGTCTCTCAAATGACCATTTCAAAGTTTATCGACTTCCCAAGTTTTGAGTTCCAATCTCATCTGTCACTCTCAGAAAGTACCTTTTACTCCACAAAAGAAAAGAGGAGTGCTTTCTTCCTGCCAGTTTGCTCTTGCACCTACTCTTTGCTTTTCCCTCTGGCAAAATAGAAGTGATGCCTGTCTTCCCCACGCATTGGCTTCCAGACTCTTCTGAAAAGGGATGTTCGCTACTTATCTTCTTTTCCGTCTTTCACCTGCTCATCTCTGCTGAGTTCTTTTTCTCAGCATCTAACTATAGTCTCATCACTCCCATTCTAAAAATAAACAGATAGATAAACCAACAAACACAGAGTAAAAATATCCACCCCTGGAGTCCAAATTTTCTTTCCAGTTCTCCTTTTTTTTTCTCCCAGACAAAGGGAAAGAGTTGTGCCAAGTCATCATTTGCCCTTTTCAACATCTGTTTACTTGTTAGCTTTCCCCAGCTGGCTTCCTTTCCTACTCTCTTAAGACTATTTCTGTTGAAACATCGATATCCCTAAATCTCCTGTCCACTTCCCAGTTTCCCTATTCTTGGACCTCTTAGACAAAGTGGACTCTCCCTTCTTTTGAAAAAAAATAGTGGATTTTTTTAATGATACTTAAGCTGCCTCAACTCCAGAGTTTCCTTTCTCCTCCCTGACCTGCTCTTTGTGTCCCCTTGCCAGCATTTCTACTTCTACCTGACCTTTAAATGTTGGAACTCCTCAGGCTCATCCTTTCCTCATTCTATCTGTTTGAGTCATCTCATTCACTTACCTGGCTCCTCTCTGTGCTGAGAGCTGTCAGATTTATATAAGAGCCCAGACTTTAATCTCCTGGGCCATCCTGTTTTGCTTGAGCATATCATACTCAGTTTGTTTAGAGTTATACTCCTGGCATTGCTGTGCTAAAGACTTTGGAGAAGAAGAAGGGAATGCAGTCAAGAATCCAGTGTAGGGGCTGGGAAGGTGGCTTCATGGTAGAGCGCTTGCCTTGCATGCATGAGGCCCTGAGTTCGATTCCTCAGCATCACATAAGAAGAAAAAGCCGGAAGTGGTGCTGTGGCTCAAGTGGTAGAGTGCTCGCCTTGAGCTGAAGAGCTGAGGGACAGCATTGAGGCCCAGAGTTCAGGCCCTATGACCAGAAAAAAAAAAAAAAAAGAACCCAATGTATAGCCTACCAAATTAGAAGAATGAAAAGGAAGCGGAGGGGAGAGTTGGGATGGGTGAGAATGTGGAAGGGGTGACATTAATCACGAGATATTGTGTTCATAAGCTGCTTTGTTAAATGGAAACGTCTTTGTGCAGCTACTTAAAGATAGTAAGAAGAAGAAAAAGTAAAATAGTTACTAAACAAAAAAGACTTTTACATTTTTTTTCATCTAGCTTTCCTCTCTATCTGGTGACTGTCTTGGAGAAGATCGAAACCTGGCAAGGAGAGGTCTTTATTCCCCTGTCTCTTCCTCAGGTTGCCATAAGCTATCTGAGACACTGTACTGAATGTCTTTATTGTGTGTGTGTGTGTGTGTACACGTGTGCACTCCCATGTCCTTGTGTATGTTCCAATCCTGGGGATTGAAATCAGGGCCTGGGCACTGTCCCTGAGCCATTTTGCTTAAAGCTAGCACTCTACCAATTGACCCACGGCTGCATACCTCCAACTTTTTGGTGGTTAGTTAGAGGTAAGAGTTCCATGAGCTTTCCTGACTGGAATAGCTTCAAACTGTGACCCTCAGATTTCAGCCTCCTTAATAGCTAGGACTACAGACAGGAGCTACTAACAGTCCAGCTCATTTTGTTTATTTATAGGGCCTTCCACACATGACCCTCCTCCTAAAGTCTGGGGTAGTAATGCTACCGTAGTCATGGTTATTGCCCTCTGTGTTGTGACTTCGCTCTACCCCACCTATACCACTGTAAATGGTCCCTCTCTTTTTTGGGGGGGAGGGGTCTGGTCGTGGGGCCTGAACTCTGGGCCTGGGCGCTGTCCCTCAGCTCTTCAGCTCAAGGCTAGCGCTCTACCACTTGAGCTACAGTGCCACTTCCGGCTTTTTTCTTTTTGCTTATGTGGTGCTGAGGAATTGAACCTAGGGCCTCATGCATGCAAGGCAAGCGCTCTACCACTGAGCCACCTTCCCAGCCCTAAATGGTCCCTCTCTTTATCCTACTTTCAGCCTAAGATACCACCTGTCTCTTGTTTATGCTTTACTCAGGGAATTGATGCTAGAAGCTACATCCATTCAAAAAATGGAATTCTGGGATTGAGTTGATGTGTTTGCAGAACTAAAAGATACCCTTGTGAAGACAGAAAGAGTAAAATGATGGGCAAGGCCATTAGTAATCTGCATGTAGTAATATCACTTTAATGCATGCCATCAGTGATTACAGCATAGGTGGGAGAGTAAACAGACAGCAAGATATTGAGAGAGCAAGTGACTTGATCCCTTTCCAGTAGCAAAGTGCCACTTAGCAAAGGGGAAAGCCCAAGATCCTTGAAGAGCTCTGAGTCTCTCCTCTGGAGAGTACAAGTGCTGCTAGGGAATCCATTTCCGTGGTCTTAATGGAACCAGAGATGTGGTGAAGATATTCATGTGTCCTTTCCCTGGGTCTCGGCAATTGTAGTATCTTGCAAAATTCAGAATAATATCACCACTAGGATACTGACATTGATCCAATCCATTTGTCTCCGCTCGTCTTCCCCAGTTTTATTTGTGTTCATTTGTGTGTGTGTGTGTTCTATGCAGTTTTTATCATGTGTAGTTTCAGATACTGATGACCACAGTCAATTCCAGCATCATAGGTATCCTTTATGTTATCTTTTAGGGGCACATTCACTTCTTGACTCAATCCTAGGCCTCAACAATCACTCATCTCTCCTCCATTTTTATATTTTGGTCATTCCTGAAATGTCATGTAAGTAGGATCATGTAGTTTGAAATTGGCTTTTTTTTTTTAATGGTGTGCATCAACATTTTTCTGGGGCCACATCTAGTAATGACCTTATTGGCAGATGTCTGAGGTGGCCCAGAGCACCCGATAGTGAGAAAGAGGGAATACATATCTGGTGTGCATGTGTGTGTGTTAATCTTTGTCTTGTAGAGCCAGCAATATTCAGTCATGAATATTGACCCTGTTAGTCTTGTCTAACCCTAACTCCTCCCAAGTTGGATTAAGTTTTCAACATTACAGTGGTGATTTAATTCTAGCACGAGTGTTCAGAGAGGCTGAGCCATATGCAATCATAGGGATGAGCGTGCTCAGATGCTTCATGTGTAGGTATAACGTAGTACAATATTTTAAGGCAGTAAGTTGTATTATTTATCAGTTTTTAAAATGCACATAACATTCATCTCAATTTTGCCTCTAGAAATCTATCTTACAAAAATATTTGTGTGTTTTCTAAAAGGCATATATAGATACATATATATTAAGATGCTTATTGCAGCATTATTTGCAGCAGAAAAACATATTAATCTACCAAATTCATACAGGACAATATTAAATCTCTTTCTACTTATTTCTTACTTTTGCTACTTGAGTAAAAATTGTCATATTGTCTCAATTTGATGCTTCTGTGGGAATTAGAGCTATACATTTTTTCTTAACATCTTTTAATATTTGTATTTCTTCTTTAAGCCTGATCAACACATTCTTTTTACAACCTATATGTTTGAGTGGCTATTTTATATGAATTAAGGTACAAGTTTTTTGTTTTTTGTTTTTGTTTTCCCAGTTCTGGAGCTTGAATTCAGGGCCTGAGCACTGTCCCTGAGCTTCTTTTGCTCAAGGCTAGCTCATTAAAAAAAGCCACTTCTGGCTTTTTCTGTTTATGTGGTACTGAGAAATCAAACCCAAGGCTTTGTGCATGCTATGCAAGCACTCTGTCACTAAGTCACATTCTTGGCCCAGGTGGAAGTTATTTTACAGATGTGGATGCTAACCTTGTATATGTGGGCCTTCTGCTTGAGTTTCAAGCTAGAACTTTTAAGATTTTTATATAATTAAGCCTATCACAACTTCCTTTTAAGGCTTCTTGTCTTGTTTGGGAAGAGTTTTCTTTCCTTCCATCCTGGTTACCTTCCCATTTTATGATGTATATATTAGTTTGTAAGTTGCCTGAAATTCTCTCTCTCTCTCTCTCTCTCTCTCTCTTTCTCATATCCTGGGGCTTGAACTCAGAGCCTGGGCACTATCCCTGAGCTTCTTTGTGCTCAAGGTTAGTATTCTACCACTTGAGCCACAGTAGCACTTCTGGCTTTTTCTAAGTTTATTGGAGATAAGTGTTTGACAGACTTTTCTGCCCATACTTGCTTTGAATTACAATCTTCAGATCTCAGCCTCCTGAGTAGCTAGGATCACAGGCCTGAGCCATGGGTACACAGCTTTGTTTTTGAAAGAGCTAAGGGATATATAGATCCCCTACGTGAGACATAGTAAATGCCTTCTATTTATTCATAACTGTCATGTTTCTTGATAGATCTAATTCCTGCTATGCCATATATATTTTCAAGGGATGTTGGAAGGAGTAATTATATCATAACTTTAAAGGATTATGAGCACCAAAGGGAAAGGTGCTGTTTAAACACGTCGTTAATAATGTGTTTGCACATTTTCAAACTGCTCAAATTACATTCATGTGGATCAGCAGCATGGCTTGGACTGGCTTCTTCTGAGAAGGACAGAAGCAGAGGAGGTCAGGGTACTATTTCTTGGGATGCTGGTCAGACAATAACATTGTTTAGCTTGAACAGAAGAAAGAGCTCACTATTGGCAATTTTTAGTGAATTAGAGTTGTGTTGTTTAATGGTAGGACACAAAATGAAATAAATTTTTGGTCAAGAAAATAAGCAGAAGTATCATTTAGTAAAATCTGAAATTTTAGTTGAGTTAGCATTAACAGCAACAAAAAAATGAAGTCATTTGGAAAAACAAAGAGATGAAAATGGAGATTTAGTCCACATGTTGTGGGTTGAGGTTTCCTTGGAAGGAATGGTCACAAATTTTTGATCCTTAAAAGCAACCACATATTAAAGTAATTAAACTAATTCAGACATGCTTGTCGCTTACCACAAAGAAAATAAATGATAATGGGCTAGACCCATGGCTAGCAAGTCAGTTCATCTAAAATGGAAGGAGATGGAAGGTACTCACGTTATGTAATTGAAACAGCATGTCAGCTCCAGTGGTCTGGTAGGCTTAGGGACCATCTTGTTTGAAATGAATGCACATTTAGTGAAATTTGGTATAATTTTTTCCCTAGAACTTCCCTGCTCAATTATGGCAAAATAGATTCTACTAATTATAGGCTATATAACTTGGAGATTGAGAATGGTTTTTTGGATGAGATGCTCTATATTATGTATTTGATCTTTGATGGAGCATCAGGGAAGATGTGTCAGAGCAAACAATGTGATTCATTTGTTGGAATTTTTTTGCCAGTCCTGGGGCTTGAACTCAGGGCCTAGGAGCTATCCCTAAGCTTTTTTTGCTCAAAGCTAATGCTCTACCACTTGAGCCACAGCTCCACCTCTAGTTATTTATTTATTTCTTTTCCTTCCTTCCTTCCTTCCTTCCTTCCTTCTTTCCTTCCTTCTTTCCTTCTCTTCCTTCCTTCTTTCCTTTTTTTTGTCAGTCGTGGAGCTTGAACTCTGGGCCTGGGCGCTGTCCCTCAGCTCTTCAGCTCTAAGGCCAGTGCTCTGTCACTTGAGCCACAGTGCTACTTCTGGCTTTTTCTGCTTATGTGGTGCTGAGGAATCGAACCCAGGCCTCATGTATGCAAGGACTCTACCACTGAGCCACCTTCCCAGCCCACCTCTGGCTTTTTTCTACATGGTTATTGGGTCTCACAGACTTTCTTGCCTGGGCTGGCTTAGAACTATAATCCTCAGCCTCCTGAGCAGTTAGGATTACAGGCATAAGCCACTAGCACCAGGCCATGAATCATTTCTTTACTTTCATTATTGATTAATGAATAAAGAATTTATTTACAAATGCATGTGCTCATGGAACTGACCAAACTTCAGTGCTTTTTAACCAACCCCTTTCATTTTACAGGGGAGGAAGTGGAGAAAGGAAGGTTGTGACTTACCTGGAGTCTTGTGAGTTCTTGTCAAACCTGACTTTAGACCACTTCTCTTTCTATTGTAAAAAAATGTGTGCTCCAAAAGTCCAGGCTGGCCAAATTCAGGTAATGCAGACATTTTCTTAATTTCCTAGCTACCATGAGTAATTACTTGTTTCTGCTCTTTCTTGTTCCCTCATGTAGACTCTGTCTGTCTCTTTCTATCTGTCTGTCTGTCTCTTTCTCTCTCCTTCCAATTTTACTTTGATGGCTTTGTAATTTGAAACAGCAGAAGCTGAAGGCTCAGAGAGATCTTAGTTGAGGGTACAGGTGCTGCCAAAGATGTAGCTGCATCCTGAACTGAGCATTAAAATTATCCCCAAGTCTCAAGTCTTTTCTTAGGCCTTTGAGAAGCTCTGAGACCGTTTGCACTAAAGGATAAAGGAGCTGACTACTATTGTGATGCCTATGCTGTGCTCTTTTTTCTTAGTTTTTGAGATTTCTACCTTCTACCACTTCTACTCTGGATCCTTTCAGTTGGGCTTGACCACAATTTAAGGGGATCCTGGAGTGACACAGAATTTGCTGAAAATGCAAACAAATTAGGAAACTTTGAGTCACATAATTTTGTGGCGGGGGGTGGGGGGAGGAGGTGTGGGGGCAAGGGTACTGTGCTAGGGATTCCGGCATGGGAGGAAAGGGCTCCACCCTTGGGCTATATCCCCAGCCTTGAATATTCTTATATTCCTTAAATTCATTTGAGAATATAGATCACTACATTGGCTCAAATTGATTGCTAATTTCAAATTCCCTTTCCCTGCTCATCCTGTAGGACTGGCCTATTTTCTTTCTTCTCTTCTATTACTATTAACATATTTGTGTGATGTAAATGCTTTGAAAGCTAGGCCATATGAACATGTAACAATTTCTTGGCTGCTCAACCTCCATCTCTACTTTCTGATGGTAGTTGATTCCTTTTAGGAAGTTCTTCTCTCAGATACACAGACTTCACATGGTCAGTCTATCTCAAACAAACAACAAACAAAAAGTTCCAACCAAACCAAAGAAGATATAATTGCTTTGCAGATATGTTTGGCAGTTTTTAATAAAGCTCAATACTAAGAGTACTATGCAGCATTATAAAGGGAGAGGTTACTCGTACATGCCATATGTTTGCATCTCAAAAGAATTATATTGAATTCAAGGAGCCAAGACTCTGAATGACTCCATTTATATGGAATTTAAGAATAGATAAAATTCATCCGTGGTCATGTAAGTCAGAAAAGTGGTTATTCTTGGAGGAATATAGACTCAAAGAGGTACAGGGTGGTCATGGGGTGTTGGAAATACATTTAATAGGTAGTTATAGGAGCAATCACAGGATGTGTGCTATACAAGTAAGACTTTTTAAAAATATTTTTATTTTTTATATTTTATTATATATTTTATTCTTTTTAATATTTTTGGTGGAAAATATAAAAAGAAAGGAACAAAATGGACATCAAAATTCCTTTAATTTAAATAAAGTTAATTCTGTACCCAGTCAAAATTAGATTTGTACTCCAATCATAGCAGAAGAGTTTAAAAACCTTTTTGAGCTTTTCCCTTCCATCCTTCATTTGCATTAAGGCATTGGGAAGCCACAGGATTTTCCCTCCCAGGAGTATTTTTATGTTCAAAGAAAGATCATTAGGAGAAAGTAATGATTAACATAAAGAAATGACTAGCTTAAAGGGTGGGCTTTTAAGTACCAGTAGAGGAGGTAGTTCAGGTCAAAGAAGGGTCAAAAGAAGCTTCCAGAGTATTTCACACTCAATGGGTAGAAATGAGTAATAAACTCTCCAGTGGGCATTTCTGTTCTTACACCAGTGTAGACAACCTTCGGTGTTCTGCTCCTGTGATGGAAAAAAAAAATCAACCTCTTTGTTTCCAACAGACAAGAGAAAGGATTCCTCTTCTGGTTTCAGTCCTCCCTTCCCCCACCCCCCCAAAAAAATGGTAGTGAGGGAATTCTCTGGGGCAGCTTTCCCTCCCTATTGCAAACCAAAGCAGAAATCAGGAAAAGGTCATGGTACCAAAGAGAGGGTGACAGTGGAAAAGCACATGGGAAGCACTCACGAGGGAACACACAGAAGATACACAAAGGCAAAGCAAGGAAAGCTAGGAGAAAGTAAAACTATCAGAAATGCAAGCGGAAGAGACTAGAAACTGGGACCACTGCACGCTTGGCACAAACAGCCTGTGAATCTCTCTGCCCCTTACTTTTGTCATCTATTGCGATAACAGTGCATCTAAGTCTGGGTCATTCATAAACAACAGAAATCTGTTTGGCTTATATTTTTGGAGACTGAGAACTCCAAGAACAAGGAGATGGCATATGGTTAGAGTCCTTGTGTGGCATCATCCCATGGTAGAAGGCAGAAGGGAAAGAATGCAGGAAGTGCAAACTCGCTTTTGTAATAAGCCTACTCTCAAGATAACTAACCTACTCTCATGATGACAACATGAAACTGCTCACAAGGGTAAAGCCCTCATGACCTAATCCTAGTTCCTATCACTGTTGAGAATTAAGTTTTCTATTGAGGAACACATTAACGATAACATCCTTCCTGAAGCAATTAGCCTGCTGGCTCTTTTTATACTCCCACCCCTCCACTCCTTCCTCTATGCTTACAACAATGTAGTAGGCTTCCCAGCCTCATCGGATCACATTATCCTCCAGCTTATCCTCCAGTTGTTCGATAGCTCAACATTATCTATTTTAAAGTCCAAGGCCCTTAGCTGGACGTGGTGATGCACACATATGTAATTCAGGACTTAGGAGGCTGAGGTAGGAGAATCAAGAATTCAAGAATAGTAAGTTCTAGGTTAGCCTGTCTACATAAAACAAAAACAAAACAACCCATTTAAACCCATTCATTTAAAAATGAAAAAAGGGCTGGGAAGGTGGTAGAGTGCTTACCTTGCATGCATGAGGCATAAGCAGAAAAAGCCAGAAGGGGTGCTGCGGATCAAGTGGTAGAGTGCTAGCCTTGAGCTGAAGAGCTGAGGGACAGCGCCCAGGCCCAGAGTTCAGACCCCACAACCGACAAAAAAAAAAAGAAAAAATGAAACAGAACTGGTCTCTGCTTACTCCCCCTGTCTCAGTTATTTTGCAAATAATGAGTATGTTTAGTAAATTTTAGTTTTAATCTCTTTCATTTTAAGAGCTCTAGATGGTTATTGGTGATATTTACACAACCCAAGTCCAAGAGGACTCTGGGAATAAAAGTACGGCAGGGCAACAGGTAGCCTAGCAGGAGCTGATTCTTTCAACCAGAACATCCGGCATCTTCCCTTGCTGAATGAGTCACCTGCCACCACCCTGGGACTCTCTTGAAGGATCTTGATTTTGACAGAGAACAATCTTTTCTCTAAATCCTGGATGCCCTTCAGAATCCATGTCAAATGCTACCTATATCTATCATGGACCATTTGGGCTCAGGAATAAGAGTTTTGGTGTTGTAGTTATTATTGTTTGGTAATTTGGAAGCCTCTTTGGTCTGTGGGGAATGAAGAAGAATATGATACTAGAAGCTACAAGAATCATGGCTAGTGCTCCAAGATCCAGTCTTCAGAAGCCCACACAAACTTAGGTAACAGTCCATCAGTAACCCAGAGGACCCAACCTCCTGCTGGAACATGGAAATGGACAAGTTTCTTTTTTTGCCATGGACAATGGCTGAAATTAAGTGGGAAAAAAATCCTATTCAGGTGGTTTTGAGTAACTAGTTCCTTTAGAGCAAGAAGTCACCTGGGGGTATGAAACTGTGGACTTAGGTGCCTAACGGAACACACAAGCAAGAATAAGGCAGGGTGTTGGGGCCCTGGCCTGGAATAGGGAAGTGAACCAGATTCCAGTCATGCAGGTTAAACCTACCAAAGAGGTCTCCTGGGAGGTAGAAATTCTGTGTGTCTCCAAGTGTGAAAGGAAGGCTCAGTGGATGCTGTATCCGTGAACAATCAACAAACTTGATTCTGCCTGGCCAGGTGTGAGATTGATGGTGCTAGTATCATCCAGGCAGAGCTCACACAGGAGGCGTGGTTAGACTGGAAGGTGAAGGGGGCTGTGGGCGGTAGTTACTCCAGTCTGCAGGGAGGGAGGGATTGTACTACTTCTAGAAATTCTTTCTTGCCTTCCTCCTTCTCTCACTGTATTTGTTGAGACATCTCCTTTGTCTGTAGTCTCCTACTGTAAATAAGTTCTGCAGCAGGTGGCACCAGGCTAGGCACATATAGCAAATAAAAATTAAGCTAGAGCCAATTGCACATAGCTGCTTAGCAGGACAAGGCCTTGGTGCATGCTGTGTTCCCTAACCCAGCTCTTTCCTGTGTTTCTCATACACCAATCGTGACTCTTCGTATTCCAGTGGGATGTTGCCCGGGGCCCCGTCAAGAAATGGAAGCCAGTACTTTATACCTCCTATCTACCTTCCTCTGCCATCTCAGAGCCCCAGCTCCTCAGCAAAAACCATCTCTTCCTTCGCCTTTCTTTGTGCCCCAACATCAGTGGAAAAACTTAATCTGGTTGCTATGGAGACCAGCCACTGACTTCAGAGAGCCTGTTTATTAAAGATGAAAGTAATGTATGCCTGGCTGATCTGAGCAGCTGTCAGAGAGAGAGAGAGAGTATCTGCTGTTAGTAGAGGAAGTCACTAATTTCAAGGCATGATCACTCATTTAAGAGAGTGAGAGACAGGCCCTTTTTCCTCTGCTGAGCTGAGCTGGGCAGTGTAGCTAAGGTCTGCCTGAGGTGAGCCTTTCTTGTTTAGGTTTTTCTTATTTTATGATTAGTACTTCTTCCTGCTTTTGTTTCCTTTTGAAATTATATAGCCTTTCAGTGGTGTGATAGATTAATTAGGCTTTGTAGGCAGACCAGGAAGCCAAAAGCCTCTTATGACGTCCTTTCCTTTGGAAAATATATCCTGGCATCTAAACCACCTACTTGCAAATGGGATTGTCTGTTTAGTCATTCCACAGTCTCCATCCACCAGGTGTGCGTGAAGAGAGGTGATGTGCAGCAACACAGAGAAAGAGCTTGCACAGGCAAGAGAGAAACTATCACCTTTTTTTTTTTTAAAGGCCATCTGTTAGGAGGGAGATGGCTGTGAATTGTGTGATCTTCAGAAAACTGGTCCATTCAATTTCTCTTTTTGTTCCTCTCATGGGTTCAATTGAAAGTCAGAGAGGAGAATTGAGTTCTGAGATTTGTTATTTCGACTCAGTAAGTATTTTCTCAAATCAGCTAAGGGACCTGGGTTCATCCCTGATGAGTTGTGAAGGCGATTGTGTTCCTCACCCAGCAGATCTTCAACAGGAACAAACCAGCCAGGGAGCTGGGTAGTTCAGGAAGAGGCTGCTGGCAGTTGGCGTTCAGGTACAGAAGTGAGGGTCCACTTCCAGCCATCTTGGCATAGTCTAGTCAAGTCTCCCTTTCTGGCTTACCTCAGTGTCTTCATGAAAATGAAGTAAGGTGTAAGATCATCCTTCTCAATTCAATCTATTCCTTTATTCTTGATAGAGATTGTCAGTGCAGATTACCATAGCCAGAAAGAGCTGCTGACCTTGAGCAGCTAAGGAAGGATGAACTCTGGGTCCAAGTCAGTGTTAAGTAAGTACAACTAGTGCTTCTGGCTCAGAAATGTCTCAGGCCAGAGCAGGGTGTATCTCCCCTCAGTCTTTCTCTGACAGAGGGCACATTAATGTCCAGGCATTCATGTGATGGTCTGGGCAAGAACCACTACCTTGCTTTTTCTGAATGGCCTACTATTTGAAAATGAAGGTGGAGAGTGAAGCTAAGGAATGAAAGAATGTGATACTTCCAGATCAGGCCTGAGGCTCCAAGGAGAAAACTCTGTGGCACAGTTCCTTAGAACGTCCCCTAGTTATCCCCTGTAGCATTTATTTCTCGCCTCCCCTGAGCCTACAGCAAGCAAAGTTGCTACCTCACATTTCAAGTCAGTGTAATTCCTCCTCTTTTTCTTAAGTTCCCCATCCTGCAGCCATTTTTCCCTAGATAAGATGTGGGCAGATCTCAGGTTTTCAAGTTTCAATGAAAAAAGAAAATTGAATCCTATTCATGCCACAGTAGCTTCTTCCCATATATATATATATATATATATATATATATATATATATATATATATATATGTATGTATGTATATATATATATAGTGATGAGTCAGAAATAAGAATCTCAGAGTTTTCTGCCCAGGCAGTCCTGAGATCTCAGTCTCCTGAGTAGCTAGAATGTTTCAGCACACAGTCTATAAGTGGACTGAATGGTCAAAGGAAAAGCTTTTCTTCTCTGGATTCTCCTTCTCCTTCAAACAGAATGATATTAAGGAATGGTGTTGGTCTAGGTTCTCTAGAAAAACAGGACCAAGAAGATATGTATAGTAGAGAATTATCCTATGTATGAAAGACATTAAGAATAGGCTCACACTCTATGGAGGCTGAGAAGTCCCATGAACTGTAGTGTTTAACTGTTTAAGTCTGAATCTGAAGACCCCCAAATCAGGGGGACTGATGTCCAAGGAGAGGAAATGGAGGCCGTGCCAGCTCAAATAGAGTGCAGATTCACCCTTTCTCCATCTTTTTGGGTCTTGGCCACACCAAGAAGAAACGTCTTACCATCTCATAGCACTCCTTACCTGAGTCAAACAGACACATAAAGGGAACCTGACACAGAAAGGGGACCATCACAAAACCTCATTTCAGTTTTGATAAAACATTGAAGAAAAACCCTAGTCTTCCTAGGTGGTACCATTGAGGCAAAGAAGGTCTAGGCAGCAGACCAGCCACTGTTTTGCAGCCTGTATAGAAGGAAACCCATATGGCTACTCTTAAAAGAGTCTCTGACAGAAAAAAGAAACTCAATATTGAATCCTGTAAGGAATATCTTTCTTTTTAGAATTCACAATCTAACACTGAAAAGCCCATTCCTGCGTCATCCTCACAGAAGTTTGAAGTAAGTCACTCTTCTGCCACTTCAACAAAATACACGAGGCAATCAGCTTGTAAAGAGAAACGCTTTGTTGTGGCTCACAGTTTGAGAGATTTCATGATTAAGCAGACCCATTGCTTCTAGGCCTTCCGTGGGAGTGCTGCAAGGCAATGATAGGAAATGTGTGGAAGAGCACACTGCTTACCTTGTGGCCAGGAATGAAAAGGAAGAAGGAAGAGAAGAGACTGAGTTTGGAGGCACAGTTATTGTTGAGGGCACAAGAGCAATGACCCAATAACTTAAGGATTCCCTGCAAGGTCCCATTTCCCAAAGTACCTCACAATGGCATCACTCTGGGGACAAGGCCTTGAATGCCTGGATCTTTGGAGGAACAGTCACATCAAAATGATAGCAAGGGTTCAGTAGATGGATAGGACCCAGGCCAGGCTTTTTTCTTTGTTCTTTTTGACAAATAAAGAACTGAATCGTAGCTCCTCTTTCCCAAAGACAGGTATCATTTTCTCCCATCTCAACAAGAATTTAAGCAACGTGATTTCATCTACTATATGTCATTAGTCAGCTCACCATACTCTCAAGTAGGACTATTCTTAAAGATATGTGTTTAAGCCTGGCACCAGTGGCTCAGGCCTATAATCCTAGCTACTCAGGAGGCTGAGATCTGATGATCGTGGTTCAAAGCCAGCCTGGGCAGAGACTCTTATCTTTAATTAACCAGCAAAAAGCCAGAAGTGGAAATGTGACTCAAGTGGTAGAGTACCAGCCTTGAGTAAAAAGCTAAGCCAAGTGCTCTGAGTTCAAGTTCCAGTATTGACATGATTGCGTGTGTGCACACACAATATACACACTCTATATCTGTGCGTCTATTTATATTTGTCTATATTTGTAGCTCTCTATAGATATCTATCTGTATTTATTTGGATATGTGTATATCTAGATAAAGATCTATAGGTATCTATATCTATCTAGATGTAGATATCTATAGATCAATAGATAGATAGATAGATAGATAGATAGATAGATAGATAGATAGATAGATAGATAGATAGATATTTGTGTTTAAAATGTGCCTCTCCAGTGGGGTATGGTTAAATGCTAGAGAGCTTGCCTTGGGGTGAATCTCTATTGCTACCAAAAAAATTAAAACTCTCTAAGAGGCACTAGACTAGCTATATTAAAAACTGTAAATTGTGGGTATCATCTTATCTAGTTGGGAAAACCTCAATATTTTATGTTTCATTCTTTCTTTGTTCTCCTTTAGGCTGACATGGATAGCCAGGCCTTTTGTTTGTTAGCTTCTAAGGGAACTTCAAAAATATTTTTGCTTTCATTATAACATAAGTCACATTCTTCCTGTACCCTCCCTGTATTTTCCAAAAGAGTTCTCGCAAGGGAAATTCGATACCTACTCCTCTCCAAATTTGCTCTGAAGCTTGCTCACTCATCAAAACACCAGAGCTATTTGATACTTCAAGATTATTTCCCCGTAGGTGATGTGGAAGGCAAGGGGAGCTGGCCACAGCTCAGGTGACTGGGTTCTGTTCCCATTTCTACCACTGACTCTGTAAATGTCCTTGGGCAAGTCACTGAGCTTCTCCATGCTTCAGTCTCTGGGGATGAAATCTGCCAACTGCACTGTGTGGATCTGAACCTCATAGCCCTCTGGGATAAAAATAGGTGGGGGTGGGGAGCAGATATCCACGTGGTCCCAAAGTGATGGGCAAAGGATAACCAGGGGACCTCAAAGACACCCTTGAGCTGCAAATTCTGTAATAAGATCATGGGACACCAGTGGCCTGTAGGATAAATTCCAGCACTTAAAGTTTCCTAGCGACAACAGGGAATTATATTAACCTTCTACTCCCGGAAATACTGCCTATCACTGCAGCAACTTCTCTGCATTTCCCCTGCCATATTATTAATGCTGCTTGGTCACTAACCTCCTAGACTAGAAGCTTCTTGAAGGAGAGGCTCAGGTCTGCCTTATGCAACATCAACTCAATATCAAGTACACAAAGAATAGAATTTGTGCCAAAAAAAAGGACAAGTGAATGAATGCTACCTAACCTCCATAGAGCAATCTAGTTTAGTGTCATCAGGGTCATCTATTCCTGGCCACAATGCACTGGGATCATGTTGTAACAAAAGCAGGTCATATCTCCCCAACAGCATCACATATACATATTTACCAGTATGAAGATCCAAAAGTATGCATTCATCTGGTTCTGTACCGTCAGCAAAGTTCAGACTCTTTAACTTTCAGGTACCTTGTCTGTATGACATAGGAAAGATCCTCTTCAGAGAGACGAAAGAATATTCTGAAGACCACATGATGATGAGCACTAATGAGAATTGTCTGGATGATGGCTGAACACAGGACACATTTAGAATCACACTTCTGGTGTCATTCTAAAAGGTGATAACTAAAGGGCTGGCTTATGTAAGAATCAGGTGGCCTTAGAGTTTCAGCCAGTCTACTTGACTTGAACACCATTAGATTCCATAATGGAAGCCTTCTTTTATTATGAACAAATACAAAGCCTTTGCTATCAATTGCTTGGCTCATTATCTGAGCTTCTGCTGCTATAAATTATAGATAAAGCTAGTTAAAGTAGTTAGGGCAACTATGTAAGTAAAACTTTCACAGTAGCTGGGTGCTAGTGATCATACCTACAGTCCTAGCTACTCAGGAGGCTGAGAGCTGAGGATCACAGTTCAAAGCCAGCCTGGGCAGAAAAGTCTGTGAGACTCTTATCTCCAATTAACCACCAGAAAAGTGGAAGTGGTGCTGTGGCTCAAAGTGGTACAGAGCTAGCCTTGAACTGAAAAGCTCAGGGACAGTGCTCAGGTCTTGAGGTCAAGCCTCGTGACATTAAAAAAAGAAAGAAAAGAAAAGAAAAGAAAGGAGGAAATGTAGTCATTATCCAACTTATGTGACTGTAACACCTCTGTATATCAATAATAAAAATAAAAAATAAAAATAAAATAATATAAATAAATAATAAAAATAAAAAATAAATTCAATAATTTTTTTAAAAACCATTGCATTTAATGTTACCTAAAATGTTAAGCTTGTCATGGTAATGGTAGTAATAGAACTTGCATATCGTCTATACAACTGTTAGTGTCTGCAGACTAGATTTCAGCATTAGGGAAAACAAAAGTCTGATATGTCTTTGGGAGTGTAAGAAGAGGCACAGAAATGGGGGGACAAAGGCGAACAAATGCAGCAATGGTACCATTGGACACTGTGTTGAAAATGAACTATCCAACGTGTGGGAGGGAAAAACTGAGCAAGAATAAGTTATAAACTTAATGTTTATAACTGTACTTTACTTAACGGTATGTTACTTACAGTTACTTAACATTAACGTTAACTTTACTTAACGTTTATAACTGTAACTCCTCTGTAAATCACCTTTATAATCCCAATAAAAATTTTTTTTAAAGAAAAACTCTGTTAAGGAGTGGCTCAAAGAATTAAACAAATAAAGATAATATAACTACAGTAAGGAAGGTAAAGAAAATGAGACATAAAGAAATAATAGCTGGGGGCGGGGGTAGGAGGATGGGGGTAGCGGGGAGATGGGAAGGGATGGGAAGGGGAAACAAAGGAGGAGGCAGCAATGCTTGCTAAGAAATGTACTCATTATCTTGGCCATGTAATTGTAAACCCTCTGTACAATATTTTCACAATAAAAAAAAAGAGAAATAATAGCTGGCTGGAGATGTAGCTCAGTGGCAGAGTACCTGCTTAGCGTGTACAAGGCCCTGGGTTTAAGTCTGAGCAGTGCACTGCCCCTGCCCCACAACCCCCCCCCCCAAATTTCAGCATCTTTCTTCCCTTGCATGTGAATTAGTGGCAGACAACCTTACCATGTCATAGCTCACTCTGGCTCTGAGTGTGAACAAGAACTTTGAGAGAAGTCTGGAATAATCCCCCTGGGACAATGACCCTGCTCACACAGCTCTTCTGGATCAGGAAAGCTGCACTGTGGAATGAAAGAAGCTCTTTGGGACAGCTCTCCATTTCCAGAATGATGTTACTTCTGCAGGCACTTAGCACGCGGGGGCTTGCCTAGGTTCCCAGAGTGCCTTTGTGATACCTTGCCACAAAGATGATTATGGCATGCTTTTTAAATATCCTGGGTTGTTTTCCCAGCATGCAGGTAGATCAGAAAGCAGCAGCCCTACTCCTACAGCCATGTTCTCATCTTCTGATTAGCAAGAATAGGTTTTACATTATCATTGACTGAAAGGAAATAAAAATGCTGAGCCTGGTGGCATATGTCTGTAATCCTAGCACTTAGTGAGGTAGGAAGATCTTGATTTCCAGACCCACCTAGTCTAACTAGTGAGAGTGTTATCTCAAATAGTTAAAAAAAAAAAGGGGGGGTAGAGAAAAATACTTGAGGAACACATGAACTATATATAAAATTCATATATTTTTATGTTTATAAAGTTTTATTGGAACATAGACATGCTTGTTCATTTACATTGCTTCTGACTATTTTTGCCTGAAGTATTTACTGTCTGGTCCTTTACAATGGCAGGTTTTGGCCCATCTGATCCAGGCTGACCCCTCCATGTCCTGGCTGTCATGTATTGCTTCTCCAGCTCACAGTATGGAGAAGGGTGGATGTAGTAACTTCTACCAGCAGGCCAGTAACCACCTGAGTTGGACCACTGCCTTTAAACATTCATGTAGTTCATTCTCCTCGAGTTTCTCTTTTCCCGTAGTCTGAAATTCTTCCCTATCACTTCTGCTTGCTTAAAGTTTCCGTATTTTGCAATTTTGAGGCTTGTTCTGATCCAACTGTAACCCTAACGCCTGTATTTTTTCTAAGTATCCTATCAAGTCTCTTTTCCTTTACTTTTTACTGCTGAAAATTTCAAGAACTTTCCAGCTTTTATGTGTATATGTGCCAGGTTATAAAATCAGTTGCTGACCAACCAATTGACTGGGTGGTATTGAAGCAATCTATGTTAGAGGTACAGTCACACAGAGCAAAGTGTGAAAACTAAAAGCTTCTCCCTTGCAAGGGATAGATAATGAGAATAACTTGTTTATTGTGGGGAAAGACTCATAAAATTATCCTGATGTCATGGTAACACTGAGTCAAATTCACTGTGCAACTTGGAAGCAGAGATGGTAGAAGACCCCTTGCCCTCCAGGAGTGGCCAGGAGGGAATTATCCTAGGATTACGCAAGCATTAGCAGCACCAAGCTGTGTATTATATCCAGAGTTTTATGGAAGCTAGTCGTGCTGGCGACAGTTTCTAGTCTACAGATCAAAGCAACTACAGCTAAGGAGGGTCTTCCAAATGCCTGAAATGCAGAGAAAACCATGAATTCCAATGAAGAACTAGAAGGCTAAGCAGGTACACAAGATAGAAGAGAGAGAGAGAGAGAGAGAGAGAGAGAGAGAGTGTAGGAGAACATTGATACAATTCTGGGAACACATTAATGATAATATCACAGAGTATCAGTAGATCAGTAGTGATGCAAATAAGACTACTACCCGCAACAAGGCACATGTTCCTGACCTGTATGTGGTGAGTTATCAGCACAGGCCAACAGTGGCCACAGCTAAGAGTCAAGAAGGTTGAGTAAGAACATGGGGAATCAAATCTTCAACTGACTACTAAGTGATTTTTTTGTTTATATGTTCTTCCTCCTGTGGTATATCCCTATTGTCACTGTATTTGATTTTGGTACCCTGCATCTTGTATAAATGTTTATCTAATTTGGGGAGGGAAAGGGAAATAACAAAATGCTGAAACAAGGATACAGGATGACCCATTGCAACAATGAGACTCACAAGACGCTATGTTGGAAATGAACTTGACAATTTTTGGAGGGGAGGGAATGGGGAAAGATGGGGGGAAAAGAATAGTAGAAGAAAAACAAAGGAGGGGGTAACAATTCTTGACAAGAAATGTACTCACTACTTTACTGATGTAACTGTAACCCCTCTGTACGGCATCTTTACAAGAAAATAAAATTTTTAAAAAATTCTTTAAAAAAAAATCTTCAACTGGGGCTGGGAAGGTGGCTCAGTGGTAGAGCGCTTGCCTTGCATGCATGAGGCCCTGGGTTCGATTCCTCAGCACCACATAAGCAGAGAAAAGAAAAAAGCCAGCAGTGGCGCTGTGGCTCAAGTGGTAGAGCGCTAGCCTTGAGCTGAAGAGCTGAGGGACAGCGCCCAGGCCCAGAGTTCAGGCCCCATGACCGGACCCAAAAAAAAAAAAAAAAAAATCTTCAACTGACCTTCCTTCCCGTAGTATTTATCTGGAACAAAAAGAGGAAAGAGATACACAAATCTAAAATATTCTCTTTCTATTAGATCTCTCTTTCTTCTACCAGCAATTAGATACATGGAGAAGGAGGTTGTAAGGAAACTCATAAGTGCTCCAGGTTACATCCTCTGCACAGAGGTTCACCTTGGAAAGCCAGCTAGCTAACAAGCCACAGCTACGGTACCCAGCTAAATTTCTTTTCTCTTTTTCTTTCTTTCTTTTTTTTGTCGGTCATTGGGCCTGAACTCTGGGCCTGGGCGCTGTCCCTCAGCTCTTCAGCTCAAGGCTAGTGCTTGACCACTGAGCCACAGTGCCACTTCCAGCTTTTTCTGCTATGTGGTGCTGAGGAATCGAACCCAGGGCCTCATGCATGCAAGCTAAGCACTGTACCACTGAGCCACCTGCCCAGCCCCTTCTTTTTTCAAATATAATTTTGAGACAATGTTGCAATGGTTTTTATTTCCACAGAATTGAACCTATCGATAAATGTTGCAATGGTTTTTATTTCCACAAAATTGAAGATTCAGGCCAATTTTGACCCCTTCATCACCTGTGTCAGCTTCTGGATTTGGCTCTCTGGGTCTTCACTCTGGAAGCCACTGCGCTCTCGGCCCTGCTGAGATGGCAGCACCCAGTTATTGGTGAGAGGCAGTTTCTGGTTCATCATTGTCCTCTGCCTGCCACTGGTATTGACTCAGCCGAAACTTGGCATGTGATGTGCTCGCAGTTCTTTGCTGGCAGCTACATTCATCTCCCACGTGGGCCTCCAGTCACCAGGCCCATGTATTCTCTTGATCTCAGGCTTCACTGCTTGTGGCTCTGACCTCTAGTGCTGCTGGGTTCTTGTTTGCACATGCGTGACTGCTTCTCTACCCTACCTGCCAGGGAGTGGGTCGTGTCTGAGACACTCACCTCCTTCCACCCCTGCTGTTGACTTGTCAGATGAAGGTTCTTTTATAGGCTTGCTGAGTCTCTGGCCCAATCCCAGGGTTCGTGAACCATGGCCTGAGTCCTCCTCGCTCAACGTGGGTGTGGTTGCTCCACCTGCTTGGACTCAAACAAAGCAGCCAGCACATTGGATGTTTGCAGTCCTCCTTTCAAAGACATTAATAATGTCTATGTCAATTTCTTCCTACAAATTTTCTCTGCTCAGATGTACAGTTCTCGATTACATGGCTTAAATAACAAAGATGTCAAAGACTCCCAAATTTAAAACAATGCAGTTTCAATCAAACATCTAACTATGGCCCAAGCATGGCAATTCACATGTGTAATCCCAGCATTTAAAAGGCAGAGATCATAAATTTGAGATTAGTCTGGGCTACATTACAAGATCCTGTCTTCAAAAGTAAAAAAAGAAAGTGCCTACCTATAATTTATTTTAGGAGAAATTTGATATGCTTATTCTAAAACGTGTAGAGAGAAATCAGTTCCACAGGTAGTTAAATCTTGAAATGGTAGAATTAAAGAGAGCAAACTTTCTCCCAGATCTTGAAACATCCTATTCCCTTGCCTTTAATGGGGCATTAGAGTAGAAGAGGGCAATAAGCCATCTCGTTTCTCAGTTGCTATAGTTAAAATTGTTTGTTTTTTGTGGCAGAGGTCTCACTATGTAGCCCAAGCTGGCCTCAAACTCTTAATTTCCTTGCTCAGCCTCTCAAGTGCTAGGATTACAGGTGAGTAGCACCTATAGATTGAGTCTTGAATGTCTCCCAAAGGCTACAGGCTTAAAGCAAAGGGCCAAATGAGCAGGGACTAAAATTCCTGAAATAAAATAAGCTTGCTTTTCCTTTCCTTTCCATTTCTTTTCTTTTTCTTTCAATTTATACCACATGAATTGACTTTAAGAAATGGAAGGCCGATTGGGATGTGTGAATGTGTGAATGTGATTGGTAAGTATGATATACAAAAAACAATTTCATATAGTCAATAAGAAAAGACAATATACCCTTCCCCCAAAATAAAGCAGTTTATAAGAACAGCATAAAAGTGACACAAAAGTAACTTCAAATTAGTAATGAAGGAAAGACATGTCAAAGTATATGCTGAAGTCATATAAAGCTGGAAGACTCTGACAGCATTTACTGAGGAAGTCAGAAAGCTGAGCAAAGCCAGTACTGATGAATGCCTCTTCTCAATTCAGTCAGTAATAAATTGGCTTAACTAATTAAATTAATTTGCTTGGATACCATATGGTCCAGCAGTTCTACTCTGGTAAAGGACTCAGCAATTCTCACATAAGTCCATTAAAGGGTGACATAGGACCAGAGATCAACCCAGGATTTGTGGAGCTTAGACAGAATATAATACAAGGAACTGATTGTTTTATTGTGATATACTAACAAATGAATATCTGGTCTTTGCTGCTAGTTTTTGGCACACGGCTCCTAAAACCCTTTACATCTCCTTAATGATAAGTTTGGTTTTGTGAGTGAATGAAATGGCAGGTGGCTGAGAGCCCTCAGGTAAGGCTCTGGGTGGGAGCTGACCACTGGAAAGATTAAGGCAGGGTTAGAGGTCCACCTGTCCCTCCTTCCTCCATGCTGTCCTAGCTTCCTAAGATAGACCGAAAGTTGAGCCAATGATTTAATCAATTATGACTACATAATGAAGCCTCTAAGACAGAGGGGGGGAGGAAGGGAGGGAGAGAGAGACAGAGAGAGAGAGAGAAATTTCCAATGAGCTTCTGGGTTGCAAAACAGGTAAAGGTACCTGAGAAGGTATACCCAGAGAAGGCCTGGAGGCTCCTTGCCTCCCATATACCTTGTCCTGGGTACCAATTCCCCTTGGTGTTCATCTATATCATTGGTAATTTCCTTTGGGATAAGTGAGTAATTCTATGCTTTTTTTTCCCCCTTCTTCTGTGATCCATTTTGGCAAATTCATTGACCTCAAAGAGTGGGTCATGGGAGCCCCAATTTATGTCCAGCTGATCAATCTGAACTTGAGGTTGACATCTGAAATGAGAGACAGTCTATAAGACTTGCACGTCTAACCTGTGGGCTCTGAGGCTATCCCAAAGGAGGCAGTGTCAGGACCAAATTAAATTAGAGCACACACAGCTGGTATTTGCTAGAAAATTTCTGGGTGTGTGAGGAACAATTACCACAGACTTGGTCAAAGAAGGGTTTTGTGTAGTGAGAGGAGGAGGAGGAGGAAAGAGTTGTTGCTGTTGGAACTGTGTCCTGAGAGACAGAATACAAATGACAAGGGTAAAATTAGGCACAGAACTTTGAATGGAACTTATGCAAGAGGCAGCCCTGAAGCTTACACTCTACTGGTCTCTTAGTGCTTTTGCCTGAGCCAAGCATTGAACCCCATGAGGGAAACTACAAGGCCTACATGGCTGTCACAGCTCTTTTAGCATTTGGGGAGATAACAGGTAATGTTATCTCAGTGCTGTCTTTATTGCTGAGATAATGCTATAAAACACTTGCTTAAACTCAAAATATATAAGTCCTGGGCTGGGAAGGTGGCTCAGTGGTAGAGCGCTTACCTTGCATGCCTGAGGCCCTGGGTTCGATTCCTCAGCACCACATCAGCAAAAAGAAAACACCCGGAAGTGGCGCTGTGACTCAACTGATAGAGCACTAGCCTTGAGCTGAAGAGCTGAGGGACAGCGCCCAGGTCCAGAGTTCAGACCCCACAACTGGACCCCCCAAAAAAATAAATAAAAAATAAGTCCTACCACAATACTGTGAAATATGTGAAATTTATGTAATCACCTCTCTCAATTTTAAAAAAAAGTGAGAGATGGGTGATACTCATCTGTTTTGTAGAATGGGAACTTCTTTGTACAACTGCTTAAAGATATAATTATAAAAATTGGGGAGTGAGCGATGGGAAGGGATGGGAAGGCGAAACAAAGGAGGAGGCTACAATGCTTGATAAGAAATGTACTCATTATCTTGCCCATGTAATTGTAACCCCCTATATGGTATTTTCACAATAAAAAAAGATTTATAACTCAAAAAATGTAAAAATTATATAATTTTTACTTTCTCTCTCTCTATATGACACACACACACACACACACACACATATATATATATATGTCCTAGTGCTTCAGGAAGATCTATTCAGGTCCTCAGATCACATTTTGAAGCCAGACTAGGCAGGACAGTCTATGAGACTTTATTTCCAATTGAGTGTACATGCATGCTCTCTCTCTCTTTCTCTCTCTCTCTCTCTCTCTCTCTCTCTCACACACACACACACACACACACACACACACACATACAGAGCAGAAGTGGAGCTATGGCTCAAGTGGTAGAGCACCAACCTTGAATGAAAAAGCTCAGGTACAGTGCCCAGGCCCTGAGTTCAACCCCCAGGACTAGTAAAAAAGTAAAATAAAATGAAATAAAGTAAAAGCTAGAGATGTGTGAAACACTTTCTTAGCATGTGCAATGCCCTGGAATCAATCACTAACACACAGAAAGAAAGAAAGAAAAAAGAAAGAAAGAAAAGAAAGAGAGAGAAAAGAAAAGCTGTGTTATGACGCAAGTAATCCCAGCTCTTTAGGAGGCTGCAGGATTGTGAAGCCAGCCTGAGTTACAGTACTAGACCTTCCTTCAAAAAAAAAAAAAAAAAAGGAGAGGGGGATGGGGGAGCAATCTCCAATAATGGGAATAACATGGCTCAAATGTCTCCTATCTCTCAGGCTGAAGACTGACTGCATGTAAAAACCTGCAGACAGACCATATAGATAAAGTCAGGAAGTCCCCCTGCCTCTGGCATGGCTGGGACTGGTTAGAGAGTATTTTGCAATACTTCCTGGTGTGTTTGTTTATTTTTAGACATGCCTGTCTGCTAGGGAGACTGCTTGAACTAAGAGGCTCCTTGAGATTTGCTAGTATGTGCTGAGGCTTGCCCTGCTCTGGGCGGAGGTTGAGGGTGTGCTCCTGGGGCAGTTACTAATTTTCCCTGGCCCAGCCAGTTTTCTGGGAGGAGAATGCCAAACTGTTCCTAGTGAGGTGGTAGAAGCCGGTAGCAGTGGACAGCCCCCAGGAGGAACACCTAGTCTCTCTTAAGTAGCACTCACCATAGCAACGGCACTGCAGGAGACCAGGAGATGCCACCTTACAGTATTGCGCTTTGGTATGGTGGTTCTTTGGATGGGAGACAAGGAAGAAATAACAGACTCCACAGAAAGCTCTCTCCCTCCTTCCCCACCATTTGCCTAAAAGCAGGCTTAGACTCTTAATCACCAGGCTCTTTGATCAGCCCAGAGGAAGAATGAGAGGAATCTATACAACAAACATGAAAACAACCCTTTCCTTCCATCCGGTTTCCCCATGTATTTACCTTCCCACAGCTTACTGCTTTGGGAAGCCCCAGACCCTTTCTTTCTCTTCCTTTCCAAACAAATTCATTGTCCTTTGTTAAAAATGCCATCTAGGCCTCAAGTTCAAACATTCCTTTTTGAATTATTTCTCCCTGAACTTCTCTTGTCTATATATGGGCTATACCTGTTAATAAAGTCTCTCTCTCTCTCTTCTCCCTCTCCCTCTGCTGCCCACCCCCACCTACTTCCTCTGGCTGTCTTTAGTTAGTCTAATTGGCAAAGCCCCAGGTGAGGAACCAAAGAGACAAAGGTAAAAGCTTTCTACTTACCCAGATATAAAAAAACAAAAGCTGGCAGCACAGGTATGTGAGAATGCCAGCTGTGACCCGTGTACCTGGTTCATTTGATGCCAAGAATAGATTTTTTTAAATTTTTTACTAAAAAACTTTTACTAGTTTTTACTTTTACTAGTCTTCTTCCATGCAACAAAATTATCATTGGTAATTCCAATAAAATGGAATAGATGATAATAGTGTACAAAAAAGAAATAGCAGGATTTTTGTTTGTCTGTTTGTTTTTGGCCAGTCCTGGGCTTGAACTCAGGGCCTGGGCACACTGTCTATAAGCTTCTTGGCTCTACCACTTGAGCCCCAGCACCACTTCCAGCTTTTTCTGTGTATGTGGTACAGAGGAATCAAACCCAGGGCTTCATGCATGCTAGGCAAGCACTCTACCACTGAACCACATTCCCAGCCCCGAAATAGCAGGTTTTATTGTTGTTTAGTTCTATTGTTTTGGTCTGAAATTCTTGACATCAAATGATCTTTCTCTCTAGCCTCCCAAGTGCTAGGATTCCAGAAGTGAACCAACACGCTTAGCTCAATAGTTTTGAGACAGGATAGACAAACGAAAAGATGTGAAAATTATATATATATATATGTGTGTGTGTGTGTATATATATGTATACATATATATATATATATATATATATATATATATATATATATATATATATATAAAACATATCAAAAGGGTCAGACTCAGAAGCAATGGAAAGGAAGATTGAGCATTCTTTGCACTATACCTCCTTTTAGATGCTAAGTTACCCAAAGAGAAGGAAATCTAAGAGGGGCTGTCTAAATCCGCCCTCTCCTTTAAATTGGTTAAAACCTGCCAAATCTCTATAAATGGGTAGAGACAGAAATGTGGAAAGCATATCTGTAAAGAAGTGCTAAAACTCAGCGATTGTCTGAATGTTTTAGAATAATATTGAAGAACCATCTTCAATATTTTAGAATAATAATCCATGTTTGGTTGGGGATTGACCATGTCTATCCCCAGCTCAAAAAGAATAATGGCAGCAGATTATTCCTGACATTTTGAGTCTTTCACTCCCCTTTCCTGCATAGGGAGTTATTCTCTTTCGTCTCCATTTCTTCCTGCTTTAACATGTTATACTGTAATAAGATCTTGCTTAGACAAATTTCTCCTTTTTCAAAAGTTACTCTGTAAAAAAAAAAACCTTTTAAATTTTTATTGTAATATTTATGTCAATTTTTTATTGTAATATTTATTTCTTGGTAGCATGATTGTATACATGAAGTTGGGTTTAAAAAACTGTCACCAGGGCTGGGAAGGTGGCTCAGTGGCAGAGTGCTTGCCTTGCATGCATGAGGCCCTGGGTTCGATTCCTCAGCACCACATAAGCAAAAAGAAAAAAAAAAGCTGGAAGTGGTGCTGTGGCTCAAGTGGTAGAGCGCTAGCCTTAAGCTGAAGAGCTGAGGGACATCGCCCAGGCCCGGAGTTCAGGCCCCATGACCGGACCCCCAAAAAAACAAAACAAAAAAAAAAAACTGCCACCATGCCAGGCGATGGTGGCTTACACCTGTAATCTAGCTATTCAGGAGGCTGAGATCTGAGGATTGTGGTTCAAAACCCAACCCAGGCAGAAAAGTCCCCATGAGACTCTAATCTCCAACTAACCATTCAAACAAACAAACAAAAACATCAAGAAACCAGAAGTGGCACTGTGATTCATGTGGTAGAGTACTAGTCTTGAGTACAAAGAGACTCGGGGACAGTGTTCCTGAGTTCAAGCCTTACAACTAATGAAGGAAAAGGAAGAAAGAAAGAAAGGAAGAAGAAAGAAAGAAAGAAAGAAAGAAAGAAAGAAAGAAAGAAGGAAGGAAGGAAGGAAGGAAGGAAGGAAGGGAAGGAAAGGAAAGAAGGAAGGGATGAAAGAGAAAGAGGAAAAATAGAAAAAGGAAGAAAGGAAAGAAAGAAAGAAAGAGAAAGAAAGAAAGAAGGAAAGGAGAAAGAGAGAAAGAAAGAGAGAGGGGGGAGGGATGGAGGGAGGGAAAAAACTGCCACCAGAGAATGGATGAAGGGTGAGGGGCTCCCTCAATTTTCCAGTTTCCACACAAAAGATACACGCATAAAGGGTCTCATAAGATGAGAGTTTAGTGAAGGTGTATTTTAGTTTAACAGGACTAAAGGAAATTGCCTCTGCCACATATTGCCACTATGTTATTCTTCCTCATGATTGTTCCAGAAGCAAGCAACTCTGTTTCAGCAGAAGCAAGAACTCTGAACTGGGACCTCTGAAACCAGGAAAGCAAATAAATCCTTTCTCCCTTAAATCACCAGGCATTTAACCATGGCAATGCAAAGCCTAACTAAACAACGAAGGACTAGGTAGTGAAAGCCATTGTTGACTTTGGTGAGGCACAAATGAGAATCTTACTGAACATGATGGTCTGGAATATCGTAGACATGTACCTAAGCTGCACTTTGAAGGGTGATTTGGAAGGAGCCAGGCAGGAGAGCTGAGCAGAAGGCAGCAAGCAGAGAGGGAATAGCATGTACAGAGGTACAGAGGCCCATGACAATAGGCAAGGGATTTGTCATGCATCACTGCGGAGTGGAGTGTGAGTAAGGCAGACACACATAGGACTTAGAATGCCTCAGTGACTATTTTGCTGAGGGCAGGAAGGAGCCATTGGAGGTAGAGATAGAAATACAAATCTGAAACAGACTAGCCGCGTTGGAGCAGACTAGAGGATCATTGAAAATAGGCAATGATGAAAATAGGCAAGGATCATTGAAAATAGGCATCCTTCCCCCTCCCCCACAACCCACCCCAGACTTCCTTCTCTGCCTTAATCTTTGAATTGTAGTTTATGCTGCAATCAACTTAGTAATACGTTTTCCCCAATATCTGGATAATGGATTTTGCTAGCAGGAAATTAACTACTTGGGCAAAACAACCTTCAATCTTGGTTTCTGCCCTGGAAGCTTCCAGGCCTATAGCATCTTCACAAGAGGTCCTGAATTCAGCTTGAAACTGAGTTCCTGCGGGGCTCAGAAACTGAGAGTGCGGAAGGAGCCAGCTCCTGCCCACTCCTCTTAAGAGAGGCTCGGGGTAACACTGTAGCTTAGTGCTCTGTGGCTTGCTCAGAGGGCAAAGGGTCCTGCGGGGGACAGATATGCTAAGGAAATTCAAACTGTGAGGAAAGGGAGGCACAGAGCTCCTTTGCCGCCAGTTCTGCAGTAATGGCATTATGCTTAGGCGATGGAAAAAATGTCTTTTCTAACCCAGAGGAAACTCAAACTTACTGAAGGGAGGAAACAACTTGGCATCACTTCAGCAAAATTCAAGTCGACTCTACATTCTACTGGAACAATCTAGAATGCCTGTGCTAGTTTTGTCTGTATTGCAGGTCACACTGTGACAGGCCAACCACTCTTGGCAATAAAACATGTAAGGAAACACTACTTTGCCTCCAAGTTCTATGCCCTAGGCTTGAAATTTACAAAAAAGAAGAAGAAAATCATGGTAAGATCTGAACATGTGTTCACACATCTGAACGTGTGTGTGTGTGTGTGTGTGTGTGTGTGTGTGTGTACGCGCGCTTGAACTCAGGGTCTGGGCACTATCCCTGGGTTTTTTGTGTTTAAGGCTAGTGCTATATCACTTGAGTCATAGCTCCACTTCTGACTTTTTGGTGTTTAATTGGAAACAAAAATCTTCCCTGGGTTTCGAACCATTATCCTCAAATCTCAGCCTCCTGAGTTGCTAGGATTATAAATGTGACCCACCAGCGCCTGGCTGATGGTTTTTTTTAATGTTAAAATTGTTGGTTTAGTTCATGCTTGCTGTTCTGTACTCACCAATCACAGCTGGGGACCTCACTATGTCTGTCTACTACTATCCTTCAGATTTGGTTAGACAAAGGCCCTTTGTTCATCAGGGATCTCCTGGATCTCTCTTCAGCCTTTTATCATGAGCCCATAAATGTACTCAAGTATTCTAGAGCAGGCCTTAATTTTTCTGGGACTCTGGAGGCCAAGCACTGAGATTGTTTCAGTTTTTCCATGCTGTTAACTTGTGTCTTTTGCAACATAAAGATGGTAAAACCAACATAGTGAATTTCAATTGACTTATTTATTTGGCGGTATTGGGGTTTGAACTCAAAGCCTCATACTTGCCAAGTAGGTGCTCTGCCACTTGAGCCATGCTCTCAACCCTTTTTTTGCATGTTTCCAGTCATAGTCACCCAATAGATGCTCTATGAATGCTGTCGACTTGACTTTGTGGACCTCAGGGAAGGGACAAGGAAAGGGGTGGTGGCTTTTGTGACATCCATCAACAAAGTCCACAGACATTCTAGTTTTTCTTAATTTGATCTGTAGGCTCAAGGGTGTGTATAGGTTTATAGTGGAACATAATCTTAGTGTTTAAGATGGGGGTTAAAAATAAGAAATATCACTTGGGCAAGGCAAGAAGGAAGAAGTCTTCAGATGCTGAAACCACCCTGCCATTTCATGCAGGTGACAACAGAGATTTGGTATCAAACAGAACTGCCTGCTTTCAAATGTAAAGCATCAGAAGCTAAGTACAAAACTAGGGGCTGGAAAGGAAGCTCTGTCCGTCCCAGTGCAAAATATGCACACCACCACTAGTGTCCACCACTTCCCATTTTGTCGTTATCATGGGCATATGACCACATATTACCTTCCTGACAGATGAGCAAGTAATATATCTCCTAAAGCTACACCCTTGACATATTTATTGGTCAGGGTTCTCTGTAAGAAAATCAATATGAGATCGCTCTGTCTCTCCCTGTTCCTGCCTATCTCTCTCCCTCTCTCAATCTCTCTATCATCTATCTCAGCCTATGCTCTCTGATGTGTGTAGAAAGAGAGAGAGGCAAAGTCATACAGATTTGTTGTGAAGAAGTAGATTTATTATGAAGAATTAGAATTATTATGAAGAATTAATTGTGTCATCAACAAGCTGGAGACCCAGGAAAACTTGTGGTAGAATTCACTCCAAGTCCAAAAGCCTGAGATCCAAGGTAGCCTATGGTGTGTTGTTAGGCCAAAGGCAGGGGCAGATGAGAGGATGGGTTTCACTTTCAGAAGACAGAAACATCACCACGGATCTTCTTGGCGCACTTCAGTTTTGGATATTGCCCCTGGGATTTCTACTACTAATATGAGAATGGTGGTCTTTAAATGACCATTGTCATAAAGTCCCTTTATTAAAAATATTAAATTCTAGAGCTGGCCTGAACTGTTAAAAATATTGTTATTATGAATACAATAAGAATGATGATGATGATGATGATGATGATGATGATAATGCTGGATGTTTTTGATTAAAAGAAAGCAAAAAGGGTGACAAGCAAATGTCATGTATAATCTGTTTTATTTTGTTTTTTAATTGTAGCTCAGTAAGCACTTGCCTAGCCTGCATAAGGCCTTAGGTTCAAATCCTAGCAACACACAGGTGTGCATTTATGCACACACATATACACAAACACACACACTCACACAAAAGAAAAGGAAAAAAACAGTAAAGAAGAATGCTATTTACATTTTGTAGTTTGGCTATCAGTTTGATATCTTGCCATCAACTGCAGTTCTGTATATGTATTTATCCAATCAATAAAAGTTAACAATGAATGGAAAAGGTAGGAGGAAATAAAAGGAGCAAATAAATCTCTCCTTCCTCCACCCTTTGTTCTGTCTCTGCTTCAAAGACTAAGAGGATGCCACCCCCAAGTATAGCGGAAGGCCATCTATTTTCTTGAGTCCAGGAATTCAAATGTTAATCTCACCTGGAGGGCACATTCTCTGAGATTAAATAACTAGCTGAGACCACTTAAAGGAGGAAAGATTTATTTTACTCGTGATGTCAGCTTTAGTCCATCATGGTGAGTGGGCAAGGTAGAGTAGAGAATAGCTCCCATTATGACTGTCAGGAAGGGGGGAAGAGAGAGAGAGAAGGAGAAAGAGAGGGAGAGAGATGGAGAGAGAGTAAGAGTGAGCATATATCTCAAATACCTATGCAAGCTGGCTTCTCCTTTTGTCCTTCTATTCTACTCCAGCTTATTATAGTGCTACCCACATGTAAGATGGGGCTTCTCCTTGATTTATCTTCTCTGGAAATAGCCTCACAGACATATCTGGAGGTATTCTCCTAGGTGCCTCTTCATTGACACTCAAGATTAACCATCCTGCCTTTGCAGACACATCTAGATAGCATTTATTTGTCATGTCCGTAATCTTATTTAATCTAAAACACCTAGCAATTATGCATTATTGTTACTGTTTGGACCTTTCCAAGAGTAGTCCTACAATCAAGGAAATTTTTAGAAGCTGCTTCTCTGTTCACACGCTTGCTGGTAACCCCCGGCTCCTTGTGGTTACAGGACTAAGAACTTCATTTGGTATTGATAAGTTCAGAGACCACCTTCAGTATCCAGAAGATACCCACAATGCCTTGTCACTTAGCCTACTCAACATGCCATTTGCTTCCTCACCATTAGCAAGGGGAAGAAAGAGTCTAGCATGATGACTTATGTGGGACTTAATCACATAATGGTGTACACATGATCTCACACATTTGCTACCTCTGTTCCATTCTGTCTGCATCCAGTAGGTCACAGAAGATTGAGAGCCAACTGTCTACCACTCAAGGTAGGCTATAGGTGTTTCTATTCACAGAAACAGGCAAGACACGATCACAGCCCAGTGTGTGTCTCTATCCTAAACCTCTTATGAATTTCAGACTTGTATATACCACAGGCTATGACACATCTTTTCTCAGACAGCTCAACTGACCTCTCTCTCTCTCTCTCATCAGTTGTGGGGCTTGAACTCAGGGCCTCAGCGCTGTCCTTGAGTTTTTCCATACAAGGCTAGCACTCTACCACTTTGAGCCACAGAGACATTTCCAATTTTCTGGTGGTTAATTGGAGCTAAGAGTCTCATGGACTTTTCTGCCTGGGCTGGCTTCCAACCATAATCCTCAGATCTCAGCCTCCTAAGAAGCTAGGATTATAGGCATGAGCCATGGGTACCCAGCTCAACATCTCTCTCTTTTTTCTTTTTTTGCCAGTCCTGGGGCTTGAACTCAGGGCCTGTCCCTGAGCTTCTTTTGCTCAAGAATAGCACTCTACCATTTGAGTCACAGTGCCACTTCTAGTTGTGTTTTTTTTTTTCTGTGTATGTGGTACTGAGGAATCGAACCCAGGACTTCATGCATGCTAGGCAAGCACTCTACCACTAAGCCACATTCCCAGTCTAACATCTCATTTTTAACATGTCCCAAGGTACATGTACATTGTTGCTCTTTTCCAAGAGGAAGTAGGTTCCATGAGGTTAAGGACTTCCATTCACTTTTATACAGTCTAGAATGATATTTCTCATGTAGAAGATGTTCTATAAGTAAATGTTAAAAGAATGATTTGCTATTTCCCCAATGTGACCTTAAAGGTCATCTGGTCTGGTCTCAATTCAGAGAGGGGTTCAGGCTGCTACACATTTAGTGAGCAGTAAGGCTGGGACAAGAACCTGGGTCTCTTTTCTCTGATCCATCAGTCTTCTCAGTCCACTGCTTTCTGTGTAGAGATGAAGGTTCTACATCATCAACTGATGGTTAAGTAAAATAATAAGAAATAATGGCTAAACCTAAAGGTTTAGCCAAGTGAAACTATGTGACTTTTAAAAATCTATTAGCTTATCATCCAAAGCAAATGTCAACAGTGAACAGAATGGATCAAAACATGAGTTATTATAACAGTAAAGTAGAGGATTATTGATCAAGTGAGTCACTGTCCCACCCAGGGAACAATGGCCTGACTTGTCTACAAAGGAAAATGATTGGTCAAAACTTACATTAGAGAAAAAAAATATTAGACACAGTAAGAGATTAATAACAATAACTAGTAGTGAGAGAATAATTCTTAAAAGAAAAAGGGAAGTCAGTCTGTTCCTTTAATGTACACATAAACAATGGGTCTTGCTCTGACAAACAGCCCCTTTCATTCTGTTCTTTACCTCAATTGTGGCTCCATAAACTATTTTTCAGACTCAATGTCTCACCTGAAAAGCTCAGGAAGGGATTCTGTTGCCTTCTAACGGCTTGGCTTCTTCTGCATAAAGGATTCTGTACAGAGCTATGCCCATCTCTTCCCTTGTCCAGTCCCTTGCATTCTTCTTTTGCAAACTCTGCTTTGTTGGTATAATTTCATTAAGCTAAAAACAACTTCCCAGATCTCTCAGCAGCTTCTTTCTCCTTGTTTTGATGTGCTTTCCTTTCTCTGCACTCTGTTCATTTTCTTTCTCTTCCTTTCTTTTTGTCAGTCATGGGGCTTGAACTCAGGACCTAGGCACTGTCCTTGAGCTTACCATGATCCCCAGATCTCAGCCTCCTGAATAACAAGGATTATAGGCATAAGCCATTGGCACCCAGCTCATTTATTTTCTGTAGTGCTCAGACACTGAGGTGGGATGAAAACTCAAAAAGAATAATATAATACTTAATTTGCCCATTTCTTAATACTTAATACTTAATTTACATATTTCTATAATTATCCTATAATACATCATGTGAGAGTTGTACAGTGGTTTAAGGAGTCAGTTTTTTTAATGCTTTATTTTCTTAATACTTAGCTTATGTGCAATTTGCTAGCTTGAAGTTATAAATACTGTGATGTACATATATGTAAATTTGCTCCAATACTCACTCTGAGTCAAGGATACTATTTGAAAGAATCTACTCAGAAAACTATCATCTAGAAATGGTTATATAAACATTGTTAGTATTATTATAAAGCCAGCAAGGTGTTGCACACCTGTAACCTCATCATTTAGGAGACTAAAGCAAGAGGATTGAAAGATTAAGGCCAGTTTGGGCTACATAATGAGATCCTGTGTCAAAAAGCAAAAATAAAACAAAAGGTAACAGTACATAATAGTATTCTGTTCTATACAATAGAATCTTCACAATTATTTAGTCTAGTGTCCTCTCTTGAAAGATGAAGGAATTAGCAAAAAGAAAATTGATAGTTATTTAAAGTTACATAGTTTGTCAGTGGCAAAGATTTATCAACAGCCCCAAATCTCATGAACATGAATTGCCACAATTACCTGTTTTACAAATAAATGCTATCATCAGATAGTGGTGGGCACTGTGATAAAGAGAATTTTGAATTGGTAGTATTAGGCATTTTTGGTTGTATATGAAACTTCTGCTTAGCCAATCAGATCACTTAAACTCTATCTTATAGAATGAAGTATTGTTTGATTCTACAAGTTAATAAGCTCTTTGCAATTGTAGTTTTTCTTCTGTTAAGAGTTATGTTGTGGGCTGGGAAGGTGGCTCAGTGGTAGAGTGCTTGCCTTGCATGCATGAGGCCCTGGGGTTCGATTCCTCAGCACCACATAAGCAGAAAAAAAAGCCGGAAGTGGCACTGTGGCTCAAGCGGTAGAGCGCTAGCCTTGAGCTGAAGAGCTGAAGGACAGCACCCAGGCCCAGAGTTCAGGCCCATGACCAGACCCCCCTACCCCCAAGAAAAAAGAGTTACATTGCAAATTTATCTTCTGCTAAGAGTTGCATTGAAAATGTGGACATGTTAGCAAATTTGGGTTTTAATGTTACTACTCTGGTGTTAGATCCCATTCTATCCTGTTAATTTGATCATTCCTGAAACAATGCTTATGCCCTCATGGTTGACACATCAGTCTGGCTGAGAGCATCTAGTGAAGTGAACACAATGTGTAAGTAGAGTGAGGCCTGTGGACCCTCCAGTCTGTTTTGTTCAGGCTATTCCTACTCTATTTGCTAGACTGTTTCACCATATACTTGTAGTATATAGTGTATAGTATAAAGGTTATAGGCTTGGACCTCAGATCCAATTTCTAAGCTCACATCATTATTTCCTAGATGAGGACAAGGTATTTTTATTTTATTTTATTTTATTTTTTTGTTGGATGTGGGGCCTGAACAAGGTATTTTTAATAATACCAAGTCAAAGCTTTCTCATTTTTAATAAGAGAGTGATAATACCATACATTTTGCAGGGCTGTTTTAATCATTAAATACAATGTGTAATGCCCTTGGGACAGTGATTGGTATGCAGTTGTCAAAGAAGGATGACCTTTTCCTGATACTACAAATTTGAAGAGAAAAAGGAGATGAAAGTCTGGAGGAAGAAAGTGCAAACGTTTCTTCTTCATCCTTGAATGAAGGAGGAGTGAGGAAGAGTAGGGATGTTTGGTAGGAATGAGTTGGGCCAGGAGAAGGATGCATGGAGAAGGGGAAAGGCAGGAGAAGGTGGAAGAGTAAACAAGCAGCTCCTCCAGAAAGAAAAAGAAGGAATGGCCATGAGCAGGGATGGGTGGTGGTTCTGAAGCAACTCATTGTGTTCCATGGACAAGCAGAAGAGTTGCCTCTGAGCTAGTTAGAAATGCACAACACCTACAGATCCTCAGAATTGTAATCTGCATTTTAACAAAATTCCTAAATGATTTCTGTACTCTTTAATAAAATCTGTTGACTTGACCATGTTTTTCTCTGCTAGATGTGGAGCAGATTCAAATCAACAGGAAAGCCTCCAGCTATTTGTTAACTTAAATTTATCAGGAGATCTTCTAACTCAATGGGTGGCATCTGGAATGTGTCACTTCCCTTGATATTTTTATCTAGGCAGAGGTAGTAGTCTTCCAAGTCAGACCGGCTCTGAAAGAATTCTTAGAATTTCTCTTTTAGTTCCAAAGTAATAGGTGTGGAAGAACCAGGAAGTGGAGTGGATGTCTTTCTCTATCCAGGAAACAGAAAGATTAGGGTTGTCCTTCCAGACATATCTGGTAAGTGAAGCAGACACCCTTCTACCTATCCCTTCAGCTCCTGATGCCCTACTTCACCTCTGAACAAGAAGGACTTTTGTGCCCTCCACTTAGGTCCTTCATTGTGAGTTCAGTAGAAAGAACAATGTAATAATGGCCTTGAGCAAGCTACTTTCTCTCCCTGTCCCAATTCCTTGACATAAAATGAAAGCTTTAAACCCTGCAGTGCAGTGCAGTGCCCAGGGTTTCCCAGTGCAGTGGGGTCTGTAACTGTGGCTTTTTGGTAATGATTTGTACTCTGCATTGCATTTCTGTAGCTAGTCAGGTGGAGCAAATGAGAGAAGTTGTTAGGTGTAAAATAAGAAAGCCAGGGAGCATAAGAGAACACTTGCCCTGGGAGATGGAGACAATTACTGCTCAGTCCTGCCTGTAGACAGTATGTAACAATTTCAGCCCATGGTAGCCAGACAATCTTTTTTTTTTCCCAAGAAAAGTTAAAATTTCAGACTTTTAGGCTACTTAAAATTTTTTAATGCTAATAGTGAATTTATTTTAAAAAAGCAAAACAAAACATACAAAACAAATTTGAGGGCTGATAGAGGTGGCCAGTGTGTGACTTTTGTCAAATGTCTCACAAATGATTGACATTTTCATCAAACAGGATGAAGATTTGTGAATTTACTGCCTGTCCCAGTGTAGCAGGCCCTGGTGATTCCTCCTTGGGTTTGAACTCAGGGCCTTGTATTTTCCTACTAGACAGGCTCCTTACCACTTGTAACACACACACACACACACACACACACACACACACACACCTTTTTGCTTTAGCTATTTTTGGATAGGGTTTCATTGTTTGTGGCTGCTGTTGGCTTAAACTTAGGGCCTCATGCTCATTTGGCTTTCTTGCTTATGTCTGGTACTCTACCACTTGAGCCTTATCTCCAGTCCGTCATTTTGCTGGTTAATTGGAGATGGAATCTCAGGGACTTTCCTGCCTGGGATGGCTTTGAACTTTGATCCTCCAGATCTAGCCTCCTGATTAGCTAGGATTATAGGTGTAAGCCACCAGCACCTAGGATTTGCTCTTCTTGATGAATATTTTGTTGTCAAAGCATTTTCATTGCAACCCAATCTAAAAACACAAAAACATTCAACTAGTCATGTACTATGGAATGAAGAAATCCCTTCATAATGAGTTGATTAATCATTGTCAGTCTCTTGTCGTGTCCTGATACATGAGTAATATATGTTCAGAGTATTGATTGCAGCTAAGCTAGAATTCCTTTCTGGCCATCACCTGAAGGACACAGTGACCACAGAGGTCCACCTCAAGTTACTGCCTTTTGCAAAGTGATAATGGAGTGCACAGCCAGATGTAATTCAAGCACATCTTCCTACAGGCAGTGGGTGGTTTTTGCTGCACCGCTGTAGCTGTATTGCTTTCAGCCTTAATGGGAATCTTTATTGAAAGAGAAACCTAATTCCATTTAGGTTAATAATATGCCCACTCAATCTTCCTCTCCAGAACCAGCCTGATCTTTATATTTTCTGAGGGGAGCTGGCAGTGATTCTTTCTTTGCAGGTGGATAGCTCACCAGATAAAACAGGATTCAGAAAGACTTGCTTTTTGCTCTAAGACATTCTGATTCCTTTTCTCATAGGGAAATTGCCATTCTTCTCTCTTATCTCTCATGCTATGGTGCTAAAAATGTGAAGGACCATGGAAGTTAGCACATTTGTCTCCTCAATGCATTAGCCTGAAGCTTGGGATGGGAAGAGCTTGTTTTCAGGATGGGAATCAGGACTATAGTTATTTGCTCCAACTTGACTCTTTCTATCAAGACTCCTCTGCCTGCTCAATGGCTGTGGAAATCATTTACAGGGGACAGAAGTGGGGTTCTAGGAATTTGACAACCAAGATGTGACCCATCTTTCTCAAGTTCTTCCCTGTTGTCAAACAGTCACTATTTCCAGAGGTGGTGTGATGCAAGCGGAGCCTTGGGCTTTGGGGGTGTGTTAGTCAGCTTAACATTGCTGGAATGAAATGTCTAAGATCATCAAGTTAAAGAAAGCAAAGTTTCTTTTGGTTCACAGTTTTCCAGGCCTTGATCAGTTGGCCCCATGTGATAAGCCCCATGTGGTAGGAATGTGTAGCACAAGAAACTGCTCATCTCCTTGTGTCCAGGAAGCAAAAAAAGAAGGAAGGGTCAGGGTCTCACTTTTCCCCTCAAGGTCCTGTCCCACATGACTTGACTTCCTTCTGCTGGGCCCCACGTCTTTAGGATCCTGCCTCCTCCTAATAATGACAGAGGAAGGATCAAGTGCTCAAAACACAGGCTGTTGTGGGAACAGTCTAGTTCTAAACTATAGTAGGTGAGTTCCAGGCAGTCAGAATGGTGAGGTTCTTTCTCCTACTTCCTACACAATAATGCCAAAAGGAACACATGGAAAGCAGTCAATCCTGAGAAGAATTGGGCTATTACAGATCTAAGTGTCCCTATGCTGAGTTTTCTTACCAAGGCCAAGAAAAAGCTGAGGTGATGACCGGGTTCTCTACCCTGAAGCTAGAGTGGCATAAAAAGTCTGGGAGATGAGAGGGAGGCGTTCTGCAGGTACTAAGCAGGGAACCAGAAGTTTCTTCAATTCAGCTTGTGAAATCTCAGCGTTCTTCACCTCCCACCATGTGTTCAGCTTTTACCACTTAAAGCACCATTCCCAGAAGCCTAAAGAGCCACTTAGAAGAATACCATGTACTTACAAAGAGCCTGCAGACAGAGAGGCTAATCAGGAAAAGCAAAACCCATCCCAGCCCGGTAGTGCTGAGTGCAGGAGGGGTGGGAGTGGGGGTGACAGTGTAAATGAAAATCTAGCCGTACTTCTTATGGAGATAAACAAGATTTCAAGTGGGGGGGGAGGGCGGAGAAAGTGCAGGTAAAGTGATTCTAAGGTTGGATTCCTTGTTGAGTCAAGGGAATCAGGAGATAGCTGAAGGTATCTTCTCAGAGGGGCCATGCAACTTACTGGTGACAATTGTTCAGGTTGAATATCCTTTATCAAAAATGCTTGGGACAATAAGACTTGACATTCCCCCCACCCCAAATTTTGGGACATTTGTTTGTATGGCGTGAAATGTCTTAGTGATGAGTCTATAAATGCAACGTTTACCGGGTGAGACACTATCTTAGAAATCACTAATGCCAAAATAGGAGTGTGGTTCTAGTTGGTAACGTACCTGCCTAGAAAGCACAATGATGGGGCTGGGAAGGTGGCTCAGAGGTAAAGCACTTGCCCTGCATGCATGAGGCCCTGGGTTCGATTCCTCAGCACCACATAAGCAAAAAGAAAAAAGCCAGAAGTGGCGCTGTGGCTCAAGTGGTAGAGTGCTAGCCTTGAGCTGAAGAGCTGAGGGACAGCGCCCAGGCCCAGAGTTCAGGCCCCACAACCGGACCCAAAAAAGAAAAGAAAAGAAAAGAAAACTCAATGGTCTGAGTTCAGTCCCCATACTAAAGGAGGAGGAGGAGGAGGAGGAGGAAAAAAAGGAAGGAAGAAGGAAGGAAAGGAGGAAAAGAAAATTGGAAATGAAGGAAATGAAAGCAAAACTACAAGAAAGGAGACAGGTATGGTAGTTTGTGCCTGTATTCTCTCAGCTACTCAGGAGGAGGCAGGAGAATTGCTAGAGCTCAGAGACCAGCTTGGGCAACACAGTAAGACAATGAGTAAACAAATAAATAAAAAATATTATCATTGAATATAGTGGAGTATTTAGAGGAAAAGTACTACTGAGAGATTATTGTGCAATGATTCCAAAGGTGCAAATAACATAGAAGTCAAATCTAAGGCAACAAAACAACAACAACAAAATCCCCCAGAAATTCAAGAGACACCCACTCCATGCCAAATACAATGATGGTGGGACACTCATGGAAATTAAAGATGGAGGAAATGATCAATATGATCAATATAATTGATTTAATGACTATGTATAGACATTCTGTGCCTCAAAAAGAGAGCATAGTTTGTTGTTATTGTTGTTGTTATGTCAATTAAACCCTAAAAAATATCAAACAAGAAATTCTGCACTTGGTGATAAAGAATATACCTTTTTTTGTTGTACCAGGGCTTTAACTCAGGGGTCTTATGCTTGCTCAGCTTGTGTGTTTGCTCAGTGTTTTGTTCACAGCTACTGTTCTACCAGTTGAGCCATGCCTCTAGCCTGACTTTTTTGGGCCAATCCTGGGGCTTGTATTCAGGCCTGAGCTTTTATACCCAAGCTTTCTGTCCAGGCTGACTTTGAACCTTGATCTTCTAGGTCTTAGCCTCCTAAAAGTCATGATTACAACCATGAGACTGTATTACTGTTCTCTTCTCCCAACCCCTCACCAAATGACAAAACGACTAGAAAAGCAGAGCTTGACAAATCAAAAAAGAACAGAAGAGACAGAGTTGGGTATGGAAGTCAGTGAAAGTTTGTGTTTAGCTTGCTTAAGTTAGAGAGAAGGAGAAAAAAAGAGAGAAAATAAGGAAGGAAGAGAAACCTGTGACTTGAGGCCAGCTTACACCATGTTTGAGACCCTATCTAAAGAAGAAAGAAAGGGGGGCTGGGAAGGTGGCTCAGTGGTAGAGCACTTGCCTTGCATGCATGAGGCCCTGGGTTCGATTCCCCAGTACCACATAAGCAAAAAGAAAAAAAAAAGCCGGAAGTGGCACTGTGGCTCAAGTGGTAGAGTGGTAGCCTTGAGCTGAAAAGCTGAGGGACAGTGCCCATGCCCAGAGTTCAGGCCCCACAACTGGACCCATAAAAAAAAAAAAAGAAGAAGAAAGAAAGGGAAAGGAAAGAAAAGGAGAGGACGGTGGGAAGGGAGGAGAGGAGGAAGGAAGGAATGAAAGAAGGGAAGGAAGAAAGGAAGGGAGGAAGGAGGAGAGGAAGGGAAGAATGTGAAGGGAAAGAAGGTAAGCATAGGTTTAGGAGAAAAAGGACAAAATAAAATTAAAAATTCTAAAAGATAACATTTTAACAATATACCCAAAGAATAGCATCCTAGATTATTCCAAGATGAGCTGATATATTTTTAAATCTTTTAATATACTCTATTATATCAATAAGGTAAATTTTGTTAAAAGAAAGTATTACTGAAAATAAACTTTATCAGAACTTGCTAATAAATTTTCTAAGTAAATAAACTTTCTAATAAAAATAAACTTCCTAAAAATTTTCCTAAGTAAATTAGAAACAGCAGAAAATTTATGAAACATCAAAAGTCTACCAAAGTAAACATTATTTCTGAATATCTGAAAGGAAAGCCTCATCCTAGCAGCACTAGTTTTAAAGTTTCAAATGAAACTCCAAGGTAATTTTATCTTGGGTGAACTTAGAGAAAGGCTGTTTAGGCCAATAAAAAGCATGAGCGGATCCAATCAAGGCTAACAGAATCAGATTTCCAGAGGTCTCCTCCCTCCTTTCACTGTGTCCAACCCATCCTTCCCCACCCGTAAGTCACCTGGCAGCCTTTCCTATGGAAAAATTATGTCACTTGCTTTCTTGCTGCCAGAGTAGTTACTAAATGCAGCCTTGGTTCCTGGAGCATCGTGTATTATCTGATTCACAGTAAACAGCAAGATAACATCTTCTGGGAAGAATAAATACTGAGTCTTTTCCAAAAATTTCAAACTGCTCTATCTTGGCTTTGAAAGTTTTTTTTTCTTTTTAAATTCCATAATAACAAACTTAAAATAGCTCTTGGAGATAGTGCAAACTTGGGAGGAAGTATCAAGGGGAAGGGAAGTCTTCTATACCAGTTTAGGAGCCCTGCTGGAGCTGTTTGCATTCAGACTTGGGTGACATGAGCCTGGGGAGACAGATGGTCTATGGAGAGCCTGGGGAGGAGCCTGGGGACATCTCAGGAAACTTCAACCAACAACAACAAACTGTTCTCCAAGCATGGCTCTACTGAGAGCAAAGGAAATGACCTAGTCAGACCTTCTCTAGTCTGGCTAGGGGACTTTTCTGAGCAAAAACTCTCTCTCTTTTTTTATAATTTTAAAACATATTAGTACTTTTAAAATTTTTATTTTGTGGTACAGATGCTGTACAGAGGGGTTACAGTTACATAAGTAAGGTAATGAGTACATTTCTTGTCGAACATTGTTACCTACTCCTTCATTTTTCTCCCACTATCTCCCCTTGCCAAACTCTCTTGAAGTAAGCCTTAAAGTTTACACACACCAGAATCCCTGGAGGGCTATTTCAACACCATTGCTGAGTTCGGAGCCAAAGTTGCTGATTCTGGAGACTTGTATTGAGATTAACCATTTTCATTTCTAACAAGTTTCCAGGAACTACTGCTACTGCTGCTCTGAGCTACACTTAAAGGACTACAGCCCTGTGGTCAGCAAAGGAAATCCTCCCATCCACATTGTTCTGCTTGGACAGTGACCTTAGGACCCTCTGAGGAAGAAAAGCTAGAAATGCTATTGAGTTGGATACTGGGGTCACCTTAGAGCTACAACTAAAATATCTGTGTGTGTGTCTGTGTGTGTGTGTTACTGGAGATTGCACTTAAGGTTCCATACTGATCAAATGTTCTAAATTAAAGATATGCCCCCTTAGCTTTCTTGTTTGTATTTTGTTTCTGAGAGAGGGTCCAGATACCTTTGCTTAGCTAGGTTGGCCTAGAACTCACAATCTTTCTGCCCTTACATTGCTAAGCATTCCTCTACCTACCTGATTTTGGACCCCTTAGTCTGGTATGCAGGCACCCACCTGTTTCACTAAATCTTCAGACACCTGACAAATGACTATCCATCAGCTGCTGTGACTCGAGTGTTGTTTGCTTCTGAACTCAGCCAGAGTCTATCCCCCAAAGTTAGATGTTAATGATGTTGGGGGAGGGACTTAATTCAAGGAAAATATTTACAGATGTGAGAGTGATTCATAGTAGAAAAGGTCGTTAAAGTAAAGCCTCCATGATTGTATCCTGCTTTATAAGAAGAAGAGAGCTCAGACACAGACCCCGTACACTCTGCCTTTTATCCTGTGATGGGCTGTGCCAACTTGATAGTTTGCTAGCAAGTTGCCATTGCCAGCAAGAAGACCATCACCAGATGTGGCCCTGAGACCTTTATACCCTGAAAACCATGAACCCCAATGTAAAGTAGCCTGACCCAGTATTTTGTTATGATAACAAAAAGCTGATTGACACACTACTATTTATTAAATGCTACCTTGTGCTGGGTACTTTATGCACATCAAACCTGCACTGTGGTCCTGCTATTTCCTCTATTCTAACCTTCCTAGATATATTTTTACCCATAGACTGTCCTTTTAATCTATGTAGGGGAAAATAGCTTTCCTTCTTAGGTTCATGCCTGAGTTCTTTATAAGAAGAGGGAATAACAATGACAAAGCATCAAAATTATTTAGTGTAAATTTTACATGACACCGGGAGCCGTTACCAGAAAATGAACATGTAAAGAAGGAGGCAAACCTTGGTATTTTTTTCATGCTGGGCTTGATGAGGAAGTAGATAGTTGTGGTGATAACATACAATTAGGCAACATGAGCATGATTCAAAGGACTAGACTGAAGATCACCAAGCAAAGCGTCCTTGTTTAGATTATTCTCAAAGTCTCCCTGTCCTCACAGATGAGGACATAACTTTCCTGTGGGTATGAAGAAGGCCTTCTAGAATGAGGAAAAGTCCAAAGTTTCTTCTAGGTTTTCAGACCTGCATGAGGTCTGAAGTGGTGTGTGGTGGTGGTAGTGGTGGTGGTAGTGTGTGTTCTGCGTGCTTCTGTTATTTGTTTGAATGTCAAGGTGTTGTGTGTGACATGTCTTGAATCTTATCACTCAGATATGCTTCTCCTACCCAACTATCGCATACTTTCCATTAAAAGACTTTATACAAAGACCCATTGATCAGAGAACCCTTCCTAGCACCCACCTAGGATCTCAGCACAATCAGTTCCCGGGCCTGCCTATGCCCCCTCCCCTGCGTTATTCTCTCTCCATTCAGTTGTTGCGAACATTCTACAGACTGTGCCTGTTTTATTTAACCATCTGGGAAGCACAAGGAAGAGGGGTATGTCATTGTTATGACCTACTCAGGTACAGCCAGAACTTTCTGGTAGAGTCAATACTTAACAGGCACAGTGAACAAAGGAAATCTTCAGAGAGCCAGGCCTCTTTTGTAGAGGCTTGCAGAATTTAGTGACATGGTAATTAGAGCTCTTGTGGCATTTCATTGGTTGGAATAGTTCAAATGTACAGTAAGAAAATAAAACGAAAACAGAAGATTTGTGGATTGGGATAAGCAGGGCACAGGCTGGGCAGAGAGGAAGCTTGGGCCCTGGCACTACTTACATTGGCCCTGGGGGTGTTTCTCCATCAGATCTGAGTCAGTGGGTGTCTCAATGGTTCTTACTGGGGGCAGAATCAAGGCACTCTAGTCAGCAAACCTGAAAATCCCTGTCCAGCCCTAGTGCAGGAAAGCAGGATTCCTTTTTCAAATGACAAAGGCTCAAAGAGTGTCTTTCAAGTAGCCCCAAACCCAGCCTATTTTGGAGGGAACTAGAACGAGGTTGCCACCTAGAAGTAGCAACTGGACAAGCAGCGGGTGGCATTGATCAGGTAGGGTCAAACAGAGGTGTCTGTGTAGGAGTCATTTGCAGTCAGCTACTAGACAGATCCTGAGGCAATAAGGAAGAACTTAGACCTATAATTTAGCTGCATAAACAGACCTAGTTTGGTTGGAGTGTTGTCTGACAGTGTCCTTGCCCAGTGGAAAAATTAAGCGTTTCCTCTTGGCACCTGTTTCTAACGGAAAGACTAGTGGTGACTATTTTGCAGCCATATAGAAATTAAGTTCCTTATTGAGCTCCAAGGAGAGACCGCAAGTTCAGGCCAGTAGGGCTTATCTCTTATTTGAACACGAGAAAAGGGGTGGAGGGTGAGGGGAGACTGCATGGTTGAGTTCATAGTGCTGTGTTCACACCGGCAGGTGTTCCCGCCACGCTTCACAGCCCAGCACCCACGTGAGGAAAAATGAAAAGAAATATAAAATGATGTTAAAAACAAATAAGCAAACCTTACCCACAACGAGTAACCAACCAGCCACTGCATTCAATACAGCTCAGTTCCACAAACAGCAGGGGCAGAGATCAACTTCCAACAGGAAATCCTCCCTAAAAAAAGAGCTGGAGAGAGAGTATGATGGTTGGGCCTTCCACATTGCAGGTCCTCATGCTGTCAAGTAGGTAATTTAGAAAACTTTGTTGCTATCTCCATCAGGAAATTGGTGAGAATCTACCATGTGCTGCTGAGTATAGGCTGTATTTTTGACACAGTCCTAAGAGGAGGGGGCCACAGGGAAGAGACAGCAGCTGAAAGCTGGGTTCAGGGACTGTTTAATAAAGAAAGGGCTTTAAGCCCTTGGGAACCTCTGAGTTGAATAAAGTTAATTCTGTCTGTTGCTGATGATCTTTTATAGGCTAATGTGCGTGGCAAATTTACAAGAGACTACAACAGAACAATGTTTCTCAAGTATTTGACCATAGAAAAACTCCACATTCATGTTCCCACTTGCAAACAATGTTGGGACCTGTTGGGAAGAAGGCTGGGTCTAAGTATACTGTTGATAAGCAGATTCCATTTGATTGGATTCAGTTTGATTAATAGGAAAAGGTTTAGTCACTAATAGATTAGTGGATGAGGTTTTCTTCCTTCCTTCAATTCATTCTTCCTTCCATTCATCCTTCCTTCCTTACTTTCTGTCCTTCCTTCGTTCCTTTGTTCCTTTCTTTCTTCTTTGTTTTCTTGTTCTGATCTTCCTGTTTCAGCCTCTGGTGTGCTGATTACAGGTGAGTATCATCACATCTAGCTGGATTAGTGAGTCCTAGAAATGGAATTTACATGTAAGTTCCTCTCCAGACAGAACTCAAGGATGACCTTTCCTGGGTACATCTTCTACCACAAAGCTTCTGACCAGACCTATTGTCAGGGTCTAGTATTTTATTTGTTTATGTGTTTGTGCATTTAAAGTACTGTTAGCAATCTACCAAGCTGATTTTTACTGGCCTGTAGAGGATTACAGTCTGCAGTTTGAAAACCACTAAATTCTATCTAAAATAAGTCCATTAAAATCTTCTTTCCTGGAAGAAGTCATGGCTTATTATTTTATTAGGTAAGAGAAGAGTAAAGGGGAGCTCTGGGCTATGTCTTTCTTTCAGGAAAGGTCAGTATGTATATAGTATTGTTCCTGCTTCCCACAGTACCCAGTCTGGACTAGACTTACAGTTTTGAAAGAGATCAGGGAGAACTGTAGTTAAAACTGTTGTCAACATATTACTTTCAAATTGTAAGTGTATTTCCACACTCTAATCTTATTCTTCTATAAATACCTCACCTCTGTGCCCAATATTAGATCTAATGGAACTTACACGCTTGCTCCTTGCCTTCTGGTATACCAAAGGCATGCCTAAAGATTTTTCTTAAACTAGTAATCAAATGTGCTATTTTACAAAGCACTGTGATCTTTTTCTAAACCTTCAATTCAAGAGGTCTAGAAATTTTTGTGTCAGTTTTCCTTTTTGCCCTTTCTTCTTTTCTTATTCACTTGTTTTCCTTTTGAGAAGTTTGGCTATGGATTTCCTTACTGCTGTTCCTTGCAGTAATATCTGACATATAAAATGTCTTATTCACAAAATTAAAGGGATTATGTGAAGGACAAGTAAAGGAGCTTGAGGAGCAGCCTCGAAGAATGGAAGCAGTAGGGGTGCTGGAAGAACTAAGAACTAAGAACTAAGAATGGCAAAGCATTCCATTGTAATTTCAAGACAAAAACAAGAGTGGGTTTTAGCGTCCTAAGTCAATTTGACTTTTCAAATGATTATTGCTCCTCCGGTATTTGTAAAAACATGACATGAAAGGAGACAAATGAATCAAGATTCAGAGGTTTCAGAAATCATTAAGCCCATGAAGTCCAATGGACTTTTTGCTTGGTGTTATAAAGCCTAACCTACCAATTGCGGTGTCTGCATGAGCTTGGGTCAGGAGGGTGCCTCTGAATATTGTCCCTAGCCTTGTCTCTGGGTGACCACAGGCAAGTCACTTCACCTTACCAGGCCTCAGTTTCTCCCTTTGACAATGGGAATCTTTCACAAATGTACTTAACGCATAAGGCTATTGTCAGGATTTAGCAAGCTAATGTGTGAAAGCACTTACTAAAAAGCCCATCATGTGAATACTCAATGTATTCTGTTAGGAAACTACGTGAAGAGAGTTGCTACAAGATTCAGATTGTGGCAGAGAGCTCCACAAAAGTCATGCAAATGTCACCAGCCTGGAAGGCTCCTTACTTCCCACCCTAAGCACCGCAGATTTCCCTCTGAAGCAATTTGCTCTTCCAGGGCACATTGGCAATGTTCAGAGACATTGTTGCCTATCATATGACAGATCCCTTTTGACTTATGATGGAATCATGTCCATGAAACCCATTATAAGTTGGAAATATTGTAAGTTTGAAATGCATTTAATACACTTAACCAATGGAAGATCCTGGTACACTGTAGAGTCTGAGCAACTGTGGTTGTTACTGCTGCGCAGCAACTTAGAAAAGCATCAATACTGTACATCACCAGCCCCAGGAAAAACCTGAAGTCAAAATCCAACATGCAGTTGCTACTGAGTGCATATCAATTTTGTACTATCATACAGACAAGAAGTCATAAAGATCATCCGAAATTAGAACTGTTTGTAGTGTGTCTAGGGGTAGAAAGGAGGGGAGTGTTAATGGCATCTAATGTACAGAGGCCAGGAATGCTGTTCAACACCCCGCACTGGGCAGGATATGCCCATCACCACACAACAAACTGTTATCTATCCTAAAATGTCAGTTGTGCTGAGGTTAAAAAAAAAAACCTGACCAAGTCACTTCAATGTCTTAGACATCAAGATAAAAAAGAAAGAAATGAAGAAGGAAAGAAAAACAAAAAAATTCTCAGCAAAAATCTTACAAGAATTCCCAAAGAGTCAAACTGTATAGAGGAAGAAATGGGAAATTCCGAAATACGGACTGTTCAGCCACATGCTCTTCTAGTCCGAGGGTTTAGTTTGGTAGGAAAAGAAAATTTTGATGCTAAGGTGGATCCTGAGATGAAAGCGCAGATGTACTGATTCTATGAGCTAGACTCATTTTAAAGGAAGTATAGATCAAGGTGGATCCTTCCTGGCGTGCTTGTTTTGCTTCAAACAAATATATTAAATTGTTTTGGTGGTTCTTCTAGACTTGTGCAATTCCAAAAACTTTCTGGATCCCTATTGACAAAGAAGAAAACTACCTTCAGGTCTTGATAACATCCTGTCTGCAATTTAAGATCAAAGCATAATAAGACACAACAGGAATCAGACTGGGAAATGGCACTGTCAGGGTTTAACCATTTTCCCCCAACCATCCCCTAAGAAGCAGTAATGTGGTTCTCAGTGAATGGATGATAGAGTCTTCTGTGTTTATGACAGAAATCTATATAGTTAGGAACCAGCTTTGGCTTTTATCTAGTGAAGAGAAGACAGGACAGCAATTGAACCTATAGAGTATAGAATGGCAGTCTAGTAGCTCTTCTCCTTACAGCCTCTTGGATATTCTTGGGCATTCTACCTGAACAGTGTAAGAGCCAGTTCTGTGGTTGATATAGGGAGGCTGGAGGAGGGTATAGCTAATGGAAAAGCCATGAAGAAAACCCTTGGAAAATGGTATATGACCTTCATGTCAAACCTAGAAGGTCGATGTGCAGCTCCCCTACCCTCTCATATGGCTACTGAATCCAAGGTCCCCAAAACAAGCATTCTGCTGCTTTTTTTATTCTTTTATTTTGAGACAAAACATTACTAAGTTGCCAGAGTTGAACTCGAACTTCATATTCTGCCTCAGCCTCCAGAGTAGCTAGCCTGACAGGCCTGTGTTTCCACACCTGTCTCAATGTACCACTTGAACTTCCATCCGTTAGGACTTACTTCAATTTAAGAAATCTTCTTGAAAAGTGAGAGCCAGTCAATTGGGCCTTTAATCCTAGCTACTTAGGAGGCTGAGATCCAAGAATTGAAATTTGAAGCCAGCCTGGACAAGAAAGTCCATGAGATTCTTATCTCTAATGAACTATTTAGAAAAAGCTGGAAGTGGTGCTGTGGCCCAAGTGGTAGAGCGCTAGCCTTGAGCACAAAGAAGCTCAGGGACAGTGCCTAGGCCCTGAGTTCAAGCCCCAGGACTGACAAGGACAACAGTGACAACAGAAAGAAAGGAAAGAAAGAAAGAAAGAAAAGCAATCCTCTTTCATTTTTTCTAAAATTTAAATTTCTGTTGGAGTTTAACCCATTATATTATTCCTCCAATGGCAATTTAAATTTGAAAACATTTCAAAAGAATACAACATTTCAAAAAGAATAAGCCTCTTGATTTGGGAGCAGTCAAGCATACTTACCTACTACTTTCTGATCAGGAGGCAGGTGTGAGCATATAATGTTATACTTCAGATCATCCACAGGAAGTGAGTACAGATTACCCAGCTGTCTCACTTGAATGTTGTGCTATAGTGAAACTCTTCAAAAAGCATATATGGGCACTTTTATGGCAGAAAAGGAGTTCAAGTGGTCCTCATAAAGTCAGGAGAAGTGGGTTCAGTAAAACATTTCAAAGCCAGAATGCTCTTCGGAGCACAGAAGGAAACATCTGCACACAAATAACTAATAATAAGCACTAACTATATTTTGACCACAATGTAATAATGCCCTCTCTCTTCAAAATACTTGGCCCTGGAGAGGCTCTTGTGGACCCCAGAAATCAGTATGAGCAAAAATAGCAGCAAAGGGGAATACCAGTGATTGATGGAGCCCTGGCCCTGGAACCCAAAGGGCAAGCCAGATTTCTACTGCCTATGTGACCTCTGACAGTCTCACCCTTAGAGTCCCATCAGTAAATGAAGATGAATGATGGCAGCTGCTGTGTATTTGCCACTGGGCTGTGAACATCAGAGGAAGACTCATAAACTGTTGACCAAATCAACAGTGTCTTATTGCTGTCATCAAAAGGTGATGAGAGTTAGAATCAAATTGTATTCTATTAAGGAAATATGTTTATAACCAGATTACTTCCTGAGAACTTTGTGTTTCCTGGCATGGTTTTTCATTTCTCTCCTAATATAAAATCTGTCAGGAAACCTGAAATAGAAAATTGCATAGCCAGTATGTATATATATTTTTTTGGGTGGGGTCCGGTCGGGGGGCCTGAACTCTGGGCCTGAGCGCTGTCCCTCAGCTCTTCAGCCCCCAGTACGTATATTTTTAAACATTAATTTTATGATCATCTCCTTTGGTCATCTCTTTGATCTTTTGGAGATCTTAGACAATTTGTTTTTATGACAAGGGACAGAAACTCATCTAAGTTAGTACAAATAAGAGAGAGCTGGTTACAAAAACACAAACAAAAAATTTAAAGCCAGCAAGTCTTCCTATATGCATCACAATTGAAGTAGACCACTCTACTGGCAAACCTCGCTGTAAGCCCATGAGCTACAACCTCAGCCAGATGGTGTGTCCAAATCCATAGGACCTTACTGCTCTCATTCTGTCATGCATGACTACAGTTTCTGTGTCTCAGTTTTTTCTCTTTCGTTCTTCCTTATTTGTCTTACCTGGAATGCAGATGTGATATTGTTTGATCCACGTTTGCTGACTTTGTAGCACTTAACACTCAGAGCATACTAAAAGAATAATTCAATAAAGCAATAAGGTGAAATATTCAATACGGTAATAATGTGAAAGTGCATTTGCTAATGTACTTCCTCAGCACCGCCTTTGGACAATTGTTCAATTCTTTTGTGCCACAATTTCTTCATCTGCAAAACAGGAATACCATCTACAGTGCCTGGTCCACAACTCTCAATATTTACCATTATCATTAAGCATGTCAGGGAGAAGTTAATTTATGAACCCACATAATCCAAATTCTTAATTAAATTCTAAAATAAGATGATCTGCCTTGATTGTCAGGCAAACTCCCAAAGAAGATGATTTGGCGTAGGTCTTGAAGGACATGATTGAAATGATTGAGAAATAGATTTTGGTTTTCAAATGCTATGTAACAAACCATATAAAACCTTAGTGGTTTAAACTATAACAATTCATTATTTACTCATAATTCTAAAAGTTGTGTGGGGTTTGGCATCTCTGGTATCTACTGGCTAGACCATCCAAGATAGCCTATTTCCATGATTGACATATGAGGCAGGGGCTGGCAGGAATATGTTTGTGTGGCCTCTGATTTGGGCTTCCTATCATAATGATTGTCTCAGGGTAGTCAGTCTTTTTTTTTTTTTTGTGAAAATACTGTACAGAGGGGTTACAATTACATGGGCAAGATAATGAGTACATTTTTATCCAGCATTGTAGCCTCCTCCTTTGTTTCCCCTTCCAATCCCATCCTCCCTCCACCCCCCCACCTAATCCTCCTCCCCCCCACTACCAAAGTTGTAAAGTTTGTTTTCGCATAATGACTTGTACGTCTCATTGTTGCAATGGGTCCACCTGTATCCCTATTGAAAAGATTTGTCTTTTCCCTTTCCCTCCACAAATTATAACAACATCAAATACAGTGAGAAGATCATACAAAGCAACAAAGAAATACTCTTATAAATGTGTTAGAAATAATCGCATGAAAGAAAAAAACATTTGAATACATATCTTAGGTTTCATTTCCCTAACATCAACTTATCTGACCTTTTCTGCTTGACTCAGACATATACTAGTTATTGCAAATAAGGGAAACCATGGGACCTATGTTTCTTTGGGCCTGGCTTACTTCACTTAATATAATTTTTTTCCAAGTCTTTCCATTTCCTAACAAATGGGGCAATGTCATTTTTTCTGATGGAGGCATAGAATTCCATTGTGTTTGTATACCACATTTTCTTGATTCATTCATCTACTGATGGGCATCTGGGTTGGTTCCATATCTTAGCTAGCTGCAATAAACATAGTCGTGCTGGTAGCTTTAGTGTGGTCTTGTTTGTGAACATTTGTGTAAATGCCCAAAAGTGGGATTGCTGGGTCATAGGGGAGCTCTATGTGGAGTCTTTTGAGGAACCTCCATACTACTTTCCAAAATGGTTGAACAAGTTTACACTCCCACCAACAATGCAGTAAGGTTCCCTTCTGTCCACATCCTCTGCAGCAACTGTTGTTATTAAAGTTCTTGATTATAGCCATTCTAACTGGGGTGAGGTGGTGTCTCAATGTTGTTTTGATTTGCATTTCTTTTCTGGCTAGAGATGTTGAGCATTTCTTCATATGTCTATTGACCAGCCTTCTTTCCTCTTCAGAGAAGTTTCTCTTTAAGTCTTTCGCCCACTTATTTATTGGGCAGTTGTTTCTTTGAAGATTTGTTGTAGGGGGATTTAATTTTTTGAGTTCCAGGTATATTTTAAGGGTAGTCAGTCTTACAACATGGATCTTTCAAATACGAAGATAGAAGTCCCAGAATGTGATTTCTGGTCAAAGCAATCAATCACAAGGCTGGTTGTAGGAGGAAGAGTGTGTTAGCTTTCCATCACTACATTTTAAAAAAGCTTGCAAAGGGAAAAGGTCAATTTTGACTCACAGTTTCTGAGATTGAGGTATAATCAATTGGACCCATTGGATTTAGGCTTATGGCAAGCAGCAGCACATTATGGTGGGAATACATGATGGCCCTAAGCTGCTCACTTCATGGCCAGGGAGCAAAGAGGAAGGCAAAAGAAGGGGCCATCATCTCACTATTCCCCACAAGAGCACAGTAGGTCTCACTTTATGAAGATTCCACCATCTCTTAATAGTACCACCCAGGCCTTTAACATGTGTGCACTTTGGAGACATTTAAGATCGAAGCTAGAGCACAGGTCTTCTCCCTACTCTGTTTCTTGTCTGCCACAAGAAGCCACAAGAAGAGTCGTCTCTGCAACATGCACCTGCTGCCATGGTATTCTGCTTCAGCAGGGGCTTGCAGTCAGTGGGGGAAAAGATCTCAGTTCACAGCTGGTAAATGATGCATGAATGTCACCCTGCCACGAATCACACCCTGCTTGGCAGTTCATATTTTGTTCCCCAAGTTTGTCCTGTAGGACTCTTCTCCCTGCACACACTGTATCCAGGGAAAACAAGAAATGAGTTTCTTAGAAACAGCTCTGTCAACAGCTACCCCCAATTTCCCAACTCTGCCAGGAGTAGTGAAACTGTAAACAGCTTGTATCTTAAAACTGGCACTTGAAAAATATAAAACCAATTAGGGAGCTGTGAAATGGCTCAGGAGACAATTATCAGAGAGCTACAAGGGAGAGCTACACGCGCGCACACGTATTGGACACAACCTTTAAGATGTAACCTTTTGGAAGACAGCATTAATTGTAAATAGTCAAGCTCTAAGTTTAATCTTTCAGTGCTTACCGAACTTTTAGATGACAACTTTTTGTGCTTTGTAAGATGCTGGACTGAGAGGTTTTATTAAGGGAGAATGTCTAGATGTTTTTCTCTGGGAGATGTTTTATGTGATATTCTTTTGTCTTGTATATTAATTTACCCAGGCAGCCATCATAAAATACCATGAACTGAATGGCTCAAACAACAGAATTCCTTTTTTTTTTTTTTGTAGTTCTTGAAACTAGAAGTTCAAGATCAAGGTGTCAGCAGGTCGGGCTCTTCTAAGACTTATCTCGTTGGCTTGCAAATCCCCCCCCTGCCCCCGTCCTCCTGCCTTTTCAATTGGCTGCTCCTTCCATGTGCACCTCCAGGATCTCTTCTTGTAAGGACACCAGACACTTAGGTTTACCTCTCCAAGGGCCCTTTGACATAGGAATTTCGAAGCTCCACAGTTCGCTGCATTATGAGCTGTTGCTTAGGGGAATTGAGAAATAGCTTTTCTTTTCTGTGTCACTCGTTCTGCCAGTTTCTAGGATTGTTGAAATCTCCTGTACACAGCCCAGGGGATTTTATCAAGGGAACTTCAGGAGGGCATGCAGGAATATGAGTGCTGTTCCACCTGTCCTTCAGTCCAGTCTCAGCTGCACCTCTGTATCTCTTGAGAAGATCATTCAGTTCTTCCCTTTTCTGTTTGTCTGAAAACAAAGGGAATAAGAAACTATTTTCTTTCTTTCCTTCCTTCTTTCCTCCCTCCTTCCTTCCCTCCTTCCCATCTTCCTCCTTCCTTCCTTCCTTCCTTCTTTCTTTCTTTCTTTCTTTCTTTCTTTCTTTCTTTCTTTCTTTCTTTCTTTCTTTCTTTCTTTCTTTCTTTCTTTCTTTTTCTTTCTCTTTCTTCCTTCCTTTCTTCCCTTCTTCCTTTTTCTCATTTCTTCTTTCTCTCTATTTCTCTCTGTCTCTCTCTGTCTTTCTCTGTCTCTGTCTGTCTGTCTTTCTGTTTCTCCCCTTCCCCCCGCCCTCCCTCCCCCCCCCAGGCCTGGGCCTTAAACTTGGAGCCTGAGCACTGTCCCTAAGCTCTTTTTTGCTTAAGACTAGCACTCTACCACTTGAGCACCACTTCTGGCTTTTTCTGTGATACATTGGAGCTAAGAGTCTCATGGACTTTCTTGCCCAGGCTAGCTTTGAACTGTAATCCTCAGATCTTAGTTTTCTGAGTAGCTAGGATTACAGGTGGGAGCTACTGGTGCCTGGCTTTTTTTCTTAATTATTAACATCCTTCTCTGAAGTCTTACCTGTTTACTAGTGTGGAAACACCATAGGAGGTAATATGATGATATTTTCATCTGCGTATAGGATAAGGAATTGGCTTGCAAGCTTTAGGTTCCCCTTTGTCTAGGGTTGCATAGCATTTCTAGTCTTTGGTGTTTTTTTTTTCTTTTTTCTTTTATGGCAGCATTAGTGTTTAAATTCAGGTTCTTTCTCTTGCTAGAAGAGCACTCTACCACTTGAGCCACACCTTAATGCCCATCTTTTCCTTTTAACTTATTTTTCAGGTCAAGTTTCCAAGAGCTTTTGCCCATTATTACCCTCAGACTTTGATTCTCCTACATCTGTTTTCCACACAGCTGGGATTATGCACATGCGCTACCACTTCTAGATAGAAGACTTAGGTTCAATGTGTTAGCGTATGTCTGCCATCTTAGCTATTCAGGAGGCAGGAAGATCTTGAGTTTGAGGATAGACACGATCAATTTAGTGAGATCTTATATGAGATGGATGTACTTAATAATAATAAAAGTTCCCTTTGTTAAAGGATGGGAACATTTTCAATTTGCTATCTTAGCCTCTAGCACTTAATAAGGTAGACATATTATCTTTATTCACTGATTTTTTCCATTATTGCCATAGACTAGAATTTAATGAGCTATGTCCCAGATGAAAGTTAGCAGAAAGTTGGCCCAGGTGTGGGAGGCATATTTTTGGTGTCACTGGCTTATGGGAGTTCCATGTTTCATTTTCATGTCGTAACTAGATTTTTGTCATCTCTCAGCAGAATGAAATTTCCTAAGCTTTGCACCAGTGGTTCATGCTTGTAATCCTAGCAACTCAGTAGGCTGAGATCTGAGGACTGAAGTTTGAGGCTAGCCCAGGCAGGAAAATCCATGAGAGTCTTATCTCAAAAAAGATGGTTGAAATTAAAAAAAAATAATTATCAGTCTTTATAGAAGATAATTAAGATTTTAGTGCAGGAAATTTGGCAACTCTCCCTGTCCTCTCCCATACATTATTGTTTAAACTCTTCATACCTGTCTCACTGTTTGTTCTAGTCAGTGGAGTTTGTGTAATTAGAGCTGGATTGCATAGGCCTCATATTTATTCTGCATCTTAACACAGGAGCCTAGTAAGCCACCAGTAAAGAAGATTTTTAAGTAGTTGAGTCTAAGAATATAGAGAAGAACCCTGTAGTCTGTATTCAGAGACTCCACTTCTTGCATAGGGAGAATCCTTTATTCTCTAGGTTTACATGTGACATGCAATGTGCTATGTGGTCTTTTGTTGGGAATTATTGATAACATCTTACTGTTGTCATATAGAGCTTTATATCCTGTCACCACCCAGTATTATATGCATTGCTCAAGATTTAACACTCACATAAACTCCTTGACACGTTAAGAATCCCACTTTTTGTTTAAATGGAATCAAAAGTCTCACTAGACTTTCAGAAGTCTAGTGAGAAATTGTTCCAGCTTGGGGAATGTAGCTCTGAGGTAGAGAATGTACTTAGCATGTGTGAAGCCTGGGGTCAATTTCTGGGACACACACACACACACAAAGAGGAAGAATAAGAAAAAAAGATATGTGGGAGAAAACTGCTTTCAAAACATGTGGTTTTATCATTGTTACTTTTCCAATGTACTTTGGGAAATTAGTACATTGCCTATGAAGAAAAAAAATCAAAAGAAAAGAATCAATCACTGTAGTAACAAGAATGACTACAAAGAGAGAGAGAGAGAAAGAAAGAAAGAAAGAAAGAAAGAAAGAAAGAAAGAAAGAAAGAAAGAAAGAAAGAAAGAAAGAAAGAAAGAAAGAAAGAAAGAAGAAGGAAGGAAGGAAGGAAGGAAAGGAAGAAGTAGAGCTCCAATTCTGGCTTTTCAAACTATCAGAAGAAATTTCCTGATAGATTGAAAACTGATTGAATCTTAGCCAACCAATATCCTTTATTTGAAATGCTGTTGTTTTTCTTTTCTTTATGAGAATGCATTTGAAATTGTATCACTGAGAAATTATGTGGTATGTTTTGGCCTTCACTTTTACGTCAAGAGCTACTTAAACTAATTTAAGTTTTATAGTCATTTTGTGTATATTAGAAATAATAACTGAAGCTTTCATTTCCTTTTAAGGCTGCCTAAATACTTTTCTCACCAAATAGTAGCAAATGGAATGATTTACATAATTAGAGCAATTATTTTATACTGAATATGCAAATTCATATGGTTTCACTTATTAAGGTCTTTGTCTTGCATTTTTGTGGAGATTTTCCATAGACAAGTATGCATTTGTAAATGTTAACACAGTATATAGGTAATTTTCAACCAGACAACTTTTATACAGGATATATTTCAAAATTCTGATTAAGAATTTAAAATCTTATTGGCTAAAAATAAAAACAAAGCTTGTCTTAAAATTAGAAAAGACACTGTAAGATGGGGAGAACAATGACAGGGGACATTGATCAAGACATGTAATATTTATAAACTGATACATTGAATTGAAATCTCTTTGTGTATGTGTGTGTGCATATATAAATAAACACATAGAGAGAGATACATACATGTATTTAAAACGAGGAAAGTTTAGAAAAATCACCTTTAGAATGCATTTACAAATTGCTTTTTACAGCTTAATTTTTAACCTGCATTTTGCATATTTGATTCCATAATATTTCATCCTGCTTACCTTGCATACCTCTGCATGTCATTCTTGTTACGATAGTAACAAGATTGATTCTTTTCTTTTGATTTTTTTTTTTTACTTCATAGGCAATGTACTAATTTCCCAAAGTACATTGGAAAAGTAACAATGATAAAACCACATGTTTTGAAAGCAGTTTCTCCCACATATCTTTTATTCTTATTCTTCCTCTTCTTCTGTGTGTGTGTGTGTATGTGTGTGTTTATCCCAGAAACTGACTCCAGGCTTCACACATGCTAAGTACATTCTCTACCTCAGAGCTACATTCCCCAAGCTGGAACAATTTCTCACTAGACTTCTGAAAGTCTAGTGAGACTTTTGATTCCATTTAAACAAAAAGTGGGATTCTTAACGTGTCAAGGAGTTTATGTGAGTGTTAAATCTTGAACAATGCGGGCTGGGAAGGTGGCTCAGTGGTAGAGCGCTTGCCTTGCATGCATAAGGCCCTGGGTTCGATTCCTCAGCACTACATAAGAAAAAAGCCGGAAGTGGTGCTATGGCTCAAGTGGTAGAGCGCTAGCTGGGGGACAGTGCCCAGGCTCAGAGTTCAGGACCCAAAAATAAAAAAATAAAAAAATAATAAATCTTAAATAATGCATATAATATTGGGTGGTGACAGGATATAAAGCTCTATTGACAACAGTAAGCTGTTATCAATAATTCCCAAGAAAAGACCACATAGCACATTGCATGTCAAGTGTGAACCTTGAGAATAAAGAATTCTCCCTATGCAAGAAGTGGAGTCTCTGAATACAGACTACAGGGTTCTTCTCTATATTCTTAGACTCAACTACTTAAAAATCTTCTTTACTCATGACTTACTGGGCTCCTGTGTTAAGATGCAGAATAAAAAAAAATTTTTTTAAGAGTCTCATGGACTTTCCTGCCTGGGCTGGCTTCAAACCGGGATCCTCAGATCTCAGCCTCTTGAGTAACTAGGATTACAGGTATGAGCCACCTGTGCCCTGCTAGCCATAGTTATTTCTATCTATAGCTCTTATTTCTTCATTTTCATTATATACTGCTTGTCTTCAGAACCACTGAATACAGTGTTTCAAAAGATACCAAGTCCACTTCTAGCTGGTTCCACATATATTTGGATTTATTCTTTGGTTGACACATTTTTCCACTTTCTAAACACTTGTCTATCAGAAGGGAACTAAAATACTCTCAACAAATATACATTCAAATGTTATCATGTGAGTTCTGGTTAGATGTGCCAATTATATGACATTGTTTATTATCACTCCCTTTAGAAACTTCCAATTTTAAGTGAAGCTTCCCTTCCAGAACTGGATTTCTAAATACCATACTCCCTTGGGAGGCAAGAGGACAGAGAAACTGGAAAATAAAGAAATGTTCAGTGGATAATAAGAACATGGAAAAAGACACCGGACTTGAGTGTGCATTTCCTAGACAAACAGTATAATTTGAGCATAAAAATAAAGAGAATGCCAAGTGCCAGTGGCTCACGCCTGTAATCTTAGCTACTCAGGGGACTGAGATCTGAGGATCACAGTTTGAAGCCAGCAAAGCAGGAAAGTCTGTGAGAGTCATCTTCAATTAAGCACCAAAATACCTAGAAGTAGAACTGTGGCTTAAGTAGTAGAGTTCTAGACTTGAGCAGAAAAGCTCAGAGACAACCCCTCATGCCCTGAGTTATACTTAACAACCCCTAGGACTGGCACACATATAGAAGAATGAGAATGTAATATTGTAAAGTCTTGATTAAAATAGGAATCCATAAGTCCATGTGTCATAAACAATTTAGGCAAAGGGGGAGTTCTTCCTTTTAGTAGGAAGGTCAGGTGAAAATTACAGAAGGAATCAGAGAAAAAGTAAATAACCATTTGGCAATCTCATCTATGGTAGCTTATTGTTCTGGTTTGAGTATGAAATGTTCCCACAGGGTCAGGTGTTGAGGTATGGTCCCTAGTTCTTGGTACTATTTTAGGGTATGTTGGAAACTTTAGGAGATGGGGGCTTAACTGGAGGTAGAAGGTCACTGAAGGTGTGGCTTTGAAAATTATAGTTGATCACTTTTCTGTCTCTCTGCTCCCTGGCTGCCTGGAGTGAGCTGCTCAGCCACACTATCCCCATCATAACACATGACACATCACACACTATAAACTAAAAATAAATAATTTCTCCTGTCAGGTATTTCCTTCACCCCCCCTCCCCCAGTCCTGGGTCTTGAACTCAGGGCATGGGCACTGTCCCTGAGCTTCTTTGTGCTCAAGGTTAGCTATTGCTCCACCACTTGTGCCACAGTGCCACTTTTGGTGTTTGCTGAGTAGTTTATTGGAGATAAGAGTGTCACAGACTTTCTTGCCTGGGCTGGCTTTGAACTGTGATCCTCAGATCTCAACCTCCTGAGTATGTAGGTAGCATGAGCCACCAGACCAGCTTGATATTTCTTTACAGTGATGTAAAAGTAGCACACCCATAGAGAAGTAGTCATCAATGGATGCTAAGGTCAGTAGAATTTGTTTTGGCTACTCATCTGTCTTTCTCATGAACCATCTCCATAATTCTCTGTAATTTCCAGCCCAAGTCTATTACTCATTACAATAATCACATCCATCTGGTTCCTCATGGTTAAATACTAAACCTGGCTTCTATTGTATTGAAGAGGGTGAGTGGGGTTTAAGTGGAAAGGAGATATCCTATGATCTTCGTTGCTATCATTAGCGCAGTTCCGTAAAGCCCTGGCCTATGGAGAGAAGTTACCACTAAATTCTTAGAGATTTTGGTGCCTGTCTCCCTGACATATTATTTACTACTACGGTGTCTACTCTGGACCCTTCTACAGGACATATTTATCTGTGACTTGCACAGAATATCCACTCCAGCATGCCTGCTTCTCTGAGCCTCTTCTTACACCTGCCAAGTCAATTTTGTCATTTCACCCTCATGTAGCGTGGACCATTGCTTTTCCCTGGATGCTTGCAGCCATACTAGAAGTGTGTTTGCACCATTTTCTGGGGGCCTTGCTGGAGTGTTGCATTCCATGACAACACTTCCAATAAACATTGAAAGTCATGGTTAGCTTGTCTTTATCCAACATTCTCAGAAATTTTGTCCCATGGATTATGTTCTGGCTTCTGCTTGTGTCTGCTAGACCTTGCAATGGTTCCTTTCTGGTCCAGCTGAGCTACCTTATGATGTAAACCTAGTAATTGGCCAGGAGAGAAGGTTGAAGACACACATTGCATTGTCCTCAAGAAGACAGTAGTAGCCCATACAAAGGGAAGCTGATGGGCCAGCTCGGTTCTGTAGGGACCTTAACTCAAATGCCCTCATCTATCAGTTTTCTTTTATTCTCTCCAGTTGGAGAGATTAACTTGTTTGAATCTATCTTCATAACAAATTCTGAGCCTGTCTCTAGCTTTCTCTGTACATTTGCTACAAGAGAGAAGACATTCCTTCAGTGAAACCAAGGAGGTCTTTTGGCTTTATACACTTCGCTTTGAAAAATCAAAGAATCACAGACTTTCCCAAAGTGCCAATTAAGCATGGCAATGGCCACCTGTATTGTCCTCTAAGTTATTCATGTTCCTGCATTGTTGAAACCACAGATAGCCTGGTGCAGTGAGTGCACTGCAGCCGCCAGCGCAAGTTGCAGCAGTGGCTGTTGCCTGTGCTCTCTGTGCGCAACAGTGTCTCATTGCCAACCAGATGGCCCAGGATGCAGCTCCAAATCCCATCCCATTTTTGGAACCAGATTCTTTTGAGTTAAGTTCCTCAGCAAGCACACTACTCAAAAGACAGAGACCAGAAGGCAGAGTCCTCCCAGGATCTGTGGGAGAGAAGAAAGGCAAAGAAGCAGGGTGGGGAGCAAAGGGAAAATAGGGCTGGACAGAAGCTTTTGGTGATTATGTGAGTTGCTGAAAAGCTGGGCCGGCCCAGCAGCCAGGAGCCTTTCTGTTCCTGGTGTTCAACATTGAAGAGCACCTGTTCCAGCTAGGACTACAAGCATGAAGCACCCGCACTAGGCTGGCACTATGTCTTGACAGTGACTGAGGCAACTCTGAAGCTGAAGTAATTCCCAAACAGGTAGGCAGTGGAGAACTACTGCCAGCAGACTTCGGCAGTTGTCGGACAACTTTTAAATTGCTTTCACATTTTCAATTCTCATAGTAGCTCATAGAGCAGGTGACATTATTTCCACATGATAGATGAAGAAACTGGGCCAGATTTTACAGGTGACATTTGTGTCTAAGTATTGGATAATAAATTTAATGAACAATTACCTTTCTGTAGTCTAGAACTCTAAAACAACTGCTGCTAAAAAGAAATGGTTTAAATACTGCATTGTGTCATGTGGCAGGTATCTTTTCTACACAAGGGCTTTGTAGGATCCTTTGACAGATAATAAGGCTGTTCTAGAATAATTTCCCCAGGGTTCAAGAACATCACATTAATACTCAGAAAAAACTCACTCTGCTGTTTGAAGACCTCCATCGTCTGAACTGTGAAATAGCAAATGGTGGGTGCCATTCTTTATGGCAATTGTGGTATGATTTGTGCTAGAAATAGTTGGGTGTAAGGTGAGACACTTTAAAGCAAGACAAGTGGAGGAGGGGCCATCAGCTTAGCAGAAGATTTAAACAAGAGAGTTGCCAATAGTGCCGTCTATAAATAACCCTTCGAATCTGTGAGGGATTGATCTTAGGACCCTCTGTGGATACCAAAATCATGCTCCCATAAAATTTAAATCATACCCAGATGCCAGTGGCTCATGCCTGTAATCCTAGCTACTCAGGAAGCTGAGATCATGGTTTGAAGCCAGCCTGGGCAGGAAAGCCTGTGTGACTCTTATTTCCAATAAACTACTAGCCAGAAATGGTGCTGTGGCTCAAGTAGTAGAGTGCTACCCTTGAGCAGAAAGAGGCTCAGGAACAGTGCCCATACCCAGGGTTCAAGTGCCAGGACTAGCAAAAAAAATCGAATCATTAGATTGCTTCTGCCAAATGTGGTGTAAATGCAAATCTTTATACTGCACTTGATAAGAACAAAGATCTGTACCATTTCCTTACATATGACAGTTTTGGTGAAAAAAATTTAAAATGTTTTATTATTAAGGTGTTGTACATTTCGTAAGTCAGGTCATGAGTACATTTTTTGGGGAGAGCAATGTCACCGTTTCTTTTCCTTTTCCCATCCAGTTCCTGCCCCCAATATTTTCGATTTGTGGTTGCTTGCATCTGTGGATGAAGAAGCCCTGAAAACAGAGGGTCAACTGTACTCTAAGTGGGGGAAGAAGTGTTGGAGAATATCTTAGTTCCACTCCAAGAAGCACTATAATTAGAATTTCCTGAACTCATTCATTCAGTATTTCATCCGCTCTTATTTTTACACTGTGGGATTACTATAGATAACTTTGACCTATCGCTTATGCTATCAAAAAATGCTCATTTTTGCTTACTTGCTTTTTTGTCAAATAATATAAAAACATGTCTGACCCAATACTAAGTGCAGTAATATCAGGTCTCCATTACTTGCCAAACACTTCTCAAGCAGAGTGTGAATTCTGACCTTCCAGACAAATTTATTGCACTAAAATCTGAATTTGCTACCAATAGACTCTTGGCAGCTCTTACATAAAAAAATCACAATATACCTGTAATCCTAGCTACTCAGAAGGCTGAGATCTAAGGACCACAGTTCAAAGCCTGCCCAGGAAGGAAAGTCTACTACACTCTTAATCTTCAATTAGCTACCCAAACCTGGAAGTGGAGCTGTGGCTCAAGTGGTATAGCACTAGCCTTGAGCAAAAGCTTAGGGACAATGCCCAGGCCCTGAGTTCAAACAACAGAACTGGTACAAGAACAAAAACAAAAATGAAAAGAAAAAAAATCACAATACTTAAGGCAAGTATGAAAATAAAGTAGGAGACATGTGACACATATACACACATATTTATGTATATATATGCATGCATGCATATATATGTTTAAAAAGAAACTTAACAGATTTAACATGGACAGGAACTGGATCAGTTGATATGTTTTGAAAGAACTTAGAGCCCTTCCTCATATCATTTACTGATATATATATTACGGACAAATATACACCAAAGGCAAAAGGTACAAATACAAAAATAGATAAACTGGACTTTATCAAAATAAAAGCTTTACTGATTTTAAGAAAATCATTAAGAAAGTGAACATCATAGTTTGAAACCAGGTAATTTATACTACTGCTGCCCAGCATAGGAAGGAGGAGAGAGAATGAAAGAATTGTGTGTATACCACTAGCTTGGGAAAAGATGAAACTCTGTATGGTCTGTACTAAATGTATATTGCATTCATATTATCACAAAGTTGAAAATAATTATATCAAACCATTTGTTTTTAAAAGTCCTTTAAACTCAACAATAAAGAGATAAGTCCAATTAAAAAGGAAAAACGTAAGCAACAAATAGATATTTCCTCAATAGACATTTCTATAAAGCATACATAAATGGCTAGCTAGTAAGCACATGAAAAGATACTGAGCATCATTAGTCATCAGAGAAGTGAAAATCAGACTACAATGGGATACCAGTTCATGTCTCCTGGGATGGGCACAATCATGAAGGCAGACAACAAAAAGGTCTGAAGGATGTTAAAAACAAAACAAAAAACCATGGAATTGCTAGGTGTTGTTAGTGGAAACGTATTGGTATAACCAGCTTGGAAAATAATTGGGCAGTTTCTCAGAAAAGTTAAATTTGTGTGGCTGAGGATGTAGCTCAGGGATAAAGTGTTTAGCATGCATAGATTTGATCCCCAGTACAGTAAAAATTATATATAGGCAGAGTTGCCATATGGCCCAGCAATCCCATGCCTAAGTACATATCCAAGCAAAATGAAAATATGTTCATAGAAACACTTATCCATGAATGTTTGGAACAGCAGTATTCTTTATAGCAAAAATGTGGGAACAACACCAAAGTCTATCCACTGATAAAAAACAAAATGTAATGTATCTACACAATGGGATATTACTCAGTCAGAAGAGGAAATGAAAAACTGATACATTTGCTACAGTGTGGATGGACTTTGAACACATGGTATGCAAAGAAGCCAGACACAGTAGCACACTATATGACTTCATTTGTATAAAATGTCAAAATAGGCAAATTTATAGAGGCAGGAAATAAATTAGCCGTTGCCTGGAGGTGCATGTGGAATGATTGTGAACAAGAATGGCAGTCCTTTGAAGGATAATGAAAAAGTGCTGGAATCTAGTTGAGATGGCTGAATAACTATGTGAAATTTGAGACCAGACTTATTTATTAATAAAATGCATATAACTGCATGCGTACTTGCATGCATATATATTGCTAAAACAAAATAAGGCCATTGTCCTGGGGTGGTTGTAACCCAGCCCTGTTAGATAACCACATAAAACCTTAATTTGGGAATGTGACTTAGTTGTGGAGTACTTGCCTAACATGCATGAGGCTCTGGGTTCAATCCCCCTTTACCACATAAATAAAATAAATTTTTAAAAAGGTAAAGAAAAAACAACAACAATAAAAACCCAAAACCTTAATTTGGGAACATTTCTAGTAACTGACTTGATTTTAAAAAAACAATCTTGCTAATATAGGCAGCCAGCCAATTAGTTGTATAAATTGGGATCTGCTATCAGGCTATACTGCTATAAGGCAGATACCTAGCTATAGGAAACTAGGTGATTTCTCAACTTGGCTTCTTTGTTCAGCCTCCACCAGGCCACCTCTTGTGATGTGTGGGCTTCTCTGAGTCTTGTCTTGTTCCAAATGCTGCCTGATTCATGAATTATTCTCAAAACAACTGTTTTTATTTTTTTTCTAAAATTGTAGTAGTGTATGCACTACATGAAGAGATACCAAGTGATTTTTACCTTTTAAAAAGTTTGAAAAGACGATTTCAAATTAAGCAGACCTCTTAAAACCTAAGTTATTTTAGATACAGAGACATATCCTTATGAACTATGAACTACTACTTTCTACCACTGACTTCTAAGGGTTGCAGCAGGCACAGACTTTTTTTTTTCTCTTTTCTTTTGTCAGTCCTGGGGCTTGAACTCTAGGCCTAGGCACTGTCCCTGAGCTCTTCAGCTACTTAAAGCCACAATGCAACTTCCAGTTTTCTGGTGGCTGATTGTAGATAAGAGTCTCACAAACTTTCCTGCCTGGACTGGCTTTGAACCATGCATGGTACTCAGATCTCAGCCTCCTGAATAGATAAGATTACAAGCATGAGCCACTGGCACCAGGCTGTTTTTCATCTTCTTTTACTCTGTTTATTCTTTCTTTTCCCTCTCAGAGTAAATATTACCTTTGCAATTAATAAAAAAAAATCCAATTTAACACAATGCAAAAGTCAAGATCTTACATTTTCTAATCATTTAGGTGACCTAAATGATTAGGTTATTTTCATGAAATTCTAGAATTAAAAAATTGTACTGGAACAATAATTAGAAGAGTAGTTTCTGTTGGGGGGGGAGGGGCAGATTGCTGGAGAAGGTAGGAGTAAGTGCTGGAATGCATAACAATGCCCTGTATGCTGATGGAGGTTTTGGATTGACAGGAGTGTATTTGCTGAAGCCCAGGGAATGAAGATACTACAATTTTTGTCTTTTATCGTGTGTAAATTACACATAAAAGAACCCACAAACAAATACTGGATTCAAGATAGTGATATGCATATTATATTAGATAGAGGAAATTTTATTTTAAAACATATTTTAAAACAAGGTGAATTAGACCTATAGCCACTTACTCTTTGATAAGAAAGCCAAAAATGCAGGATGGAAGAAAGCCTCTTCAACAAATGCTGCTGGCAGAATTGGCTACATGCTTGCAGAAAACTAAAGTTAGACCCTATATATCAACCTGCATCAGAATCAATTCCAATTGGATCAAAGACTGAAAATATTAGAGGAAGGGATAGAGGAAATGCTAGGGTGCTCCTTGGCACAGTTCAAAATTTTCTAAGTAAAGACTCAAAAAGACAAGCCAATGAAAGGTTGGATAAATTAGACTGCAAACTGAAGGGTTTCTGCATGGCAAAGGACATAGCTAGCAAGATAAATAGAAAGCCCACAGAGAAGATCTTTACTAACTTTGCATCAGACAAGGGTCTCATAAAATTAAACCTCCTCAAAACAAATCCTCAAAGAACAGCAACCCTATTAATAAGTGGGCTAAAGACTTAAAGAGAGACTTCTCCAAAGAAGAAATAAGAGTGGACAATAGATACATGAAGAAATGTTCAACATCACTGACCATAAAAGAAATGCAAATCAGAACAACCTTACAATTTCACCTCATCCCAGTTAGAATGGCTGTTCCCAAGAAAACTAACACTGACAGATACTGGTGGGGATGTAGCCAAAAGAGAATGCTACTACACTGTTGCTGGGAATGTAAGCTTGTTCAACCACTCTGGAAAGCAGTATAGAGGTTCCTCAAAAGATTAAACATGGAGCTTCTCTATTACCCAGCAATCCCACTCCTGGACACTTAACACAAATAACAATAAACCAGGCCACACTAAAGCCACCAGCACAATCAAGTTCATTGCAGAATTATTTACCAAAGGTAAGATATGGAATCAATCCAGCTGCCCCTCAGTGGACTAATGGATCAAGAAAATGTGATACACACACACACACACACACACACACACACACACACACACACACACACACACACACACACACACACCTTGGAATTCTAAGCTTGCATTAGAAATAATGACATTGCCTCATTTCTAAGGAAATGGAAAGACTTGGAAAAAATTATGTTAAGTGGAGTAAGTCAGATCCAAAGAAACATGGGCTGCATGGTTTCCCTCATTTGTAATAACTAGAATATGCCTAGGATATTCTTAGGAGAGGACCACAATAGCTCAATAGATATGTGTATATGACCATATAAAATAATGTTTACTGAGATGACTCCAAGAAATGGAAACAAGAGGGTTTTTTGTTTTTTTATTGTACTGTTTGCAGTTATTTCTTTATTCTTTCTTTATTCCCCTTTGGTTTATTCCTTGATGTTTTTTATTTCTGTATCCTTTGTCTTGTATATAAGTTTATCTGATTTGGAGAAGGGAAGGGGATTCACAGAAACTGTGGGTCAAAGGGTGAGCTAATGCAACCGTGTTAATAGATATTATGTTGGAAATGAACTTCACAACTTTGGGGTAAGGGAAATTAGGAGGGGGAAAAAGTGGGAGAAAATGAGGAAGGGAGTAGCACTGTTCAAAAAGAAACATTCTGATTACCTGACTTATGTAACTGTAACCCCTCTGTATACCTTTACAATAAAATTTAAATAAAAAATAAGATTGAATTTATGAGGAGAGGCAAAAGATGTACAGTAAAGCAGATATTGTAAGGTTTCAGTGTTAGAGTATTGGTCATGGATATTGGGTGTTAGCTGCCTCATATTTGGAATTTTTGAATAAAACATGAGGAAATGAGGAACCCAATATAAAGATTTTATTATCTCTGAAATTTTGAATCCCAAAACACCATCTTGTCTCTTTTTCCTGTTAGATATTTCCATTGGTAATAGAGTTCATCTTCAACTCCAACAAATTACTGCAGTTTTTCCTTTTTATTAATGGTAACTCCATTCATCTAGTTGCGAACATTTCTCAGGAAAAGAATAATTGTTCTCTCCCTTCCTTTTATTCTAGTCCAATTAAGTTCTAAATTCTTTCATTTTCACTGTATAGTAGCCCACTATTTGCATAGCACCACAATTCTACATAAAGCAGCATCCTAAGACAATAATGTGCATGTAATTAAAAAAATCATATTACAAGTTGTCTAGTGAATAGTTCTAACAGAATTCTGTATTAGAATATCCTGTTAAGTCTCCAAACTCTGAATGCCAGCCTTTCTTCCTCATTGTATGGTGATGACTTGAAAACAATTTTGATTGATTTAAATGGATACACCGTATCACAAAAAACAAAGAGAAGTCAGTACTCGGGTTGGCCTTTATAAATAGCCCTGCTAAGTGAACTATGACAAAATAGTCATTTTGGTAGATATTGTCACCAATTGATCATATTATTTGCTTATCTAAGGTCCATTTACAATTATTTTATTCCATGGAATGAAATTGCCACAGTTAAGATGAATTAACTTCTTTTCCCTGATAGTTGTACCAGTGGGCTGTTGGTAACATCTACTTAAAATGTTCATTTAAGTGATTACAACTAAGATTCAGGATTTTTGAGCCTTAATTATCTGTCTATGTGTTGGAATGGAACTAATTTTAATGGGAAGATTTTGTTTCTGTCAAAACCTTTTTCACAAGCCAGGAGCCAGGGGATCACACTTATAATCTTAGCTATTTAGGAGGATGAAATCTGAGGATCCTGAATTGAAGCCATCTGGGGCAGGGAAGTGTGAGATTCTTTTCTCCAGTTAATTATCAAAAAAGCTGCCAATGGAGCTGTGGCTCGAGTGGTAGAGCACGAGCCCTGAGTGAAAAAGCTAAGGGGCAATGCCCAGGCCCTGAGTTCAAACCCCAGTACTGGCACAAAAATAAAAAACAAACTTTTTCACAAAAATATGGTGGCCTTGGAGGTGTACGGGGAGGGACAGAAATTGTGCGACAAAGGGTGAACACATGCAGCAGTGGTACTCACTAGACACTATATGTAAAATTCACTATACAACTTGGAGATGGGAGGAAAGGGGTGACATTGTCCAGAAAGAAATGTATTCATTACTTGATTTATGTAGCAATAAAAGTTAAAAAAAAAAAAAAAAGAAAGATGGATGGCTGTTTCTGTAGAGACTTTTTTTTTTTTTTTCTAATTACTGAGTGCCTCTTTTGTTAGGTACTATACTGGATACTTTCAGTGTATCATTTAATTTTAATGTCTCATTATCCTTATTTTAGAGATAGGATACTGAAGTTCAAACAAGTTATACAGCTAATAAATGGCAGTAATAGGTTTCAAAGTGAGGTTGATTTGATTTTTAAATTTGGTGACTTTACTAGGCAATTCTCCATTCTATCATCCATTATATAGCCTTTGACACACGGAGGTAGATTCTTGACAAATAATTGTGTCTTTAATCTTATTTGTAGCTTTAACTTTCTTTGTCACTTCACTATTGCTTCAATGATTTTCTATTTACCTTTACACCTTTGTAATAATATATTTTTTCTTTCATGCATTTTTAGAGTTATTATAAAGGTGATGTACAGAGGGTTACAGTTACATAAGTAAGGTAATGAGTGCATTTCTTTTCGAGCAGCATTACCCTCTCCCGTGTGTTCTCCCACTAACCACCCCTGAAGTCCTTTCCCCCTCAAGTTGTTCATTTCCAACATAGTGTTTCGTGAGGATCTCTGTGGCATTGGGTCACCCTTTGTCCCACTGTTTCTGTGGATTCCCCTTCCCTTTCCCAAGTCAGATAAACTTATAGATAAAGGGTACTGGAATCAGAAACAGTGATCATGAGGAATAAACCAGAGGAGAAAAAAAAAAGGAAAGACAAAAGAAATAATCGCAAACAACACACACACATAGACACATAAAAGGAAAAAAAACGAAACAACCACAAAAAAACCTTGTTTCCATACTGTGGATATTATTTTGATAATAGTTGGTGGTTGGCTATTTAATTTTATGTGGTCATATGTACACAGCTATTGTGAACCTCTTCTAGGACTATCCTAGGCATATACTAATTATTACAAATGAGGGAAACATGGAGCCTGTTTCTTTGGGTCTGGCTTACTTAACATGATTTTTTCTAAGTCTTTCCATTTCCTGATAAATGAGGCAATGCCATTCTTTCTGATGGAAGTATATATATATATATGATATATATAATATATATATATATATCATATATATATATATACCACATACAGTCATATATATATGTGTGTATATATATATATACCATAGTGTCAGCCCTTCCCTCACTCTCTCCCACTTTTTCCTTCCCGTCTTCATCCACACGTTGTATAGGTCATTTCAACAGTGTCCAGTAAGTACCATTGCTGCATTTGTTCATCCTTTGTCCTTCCATTTTTGTGCCTCCCCTTACCCTCCCAAATACAGATAAACAAACAAGATAAAAAGAAAACAAAAATAGCAACAAAGAAAAAACACCTCGTTTCTATTTTCTGGCATTTATTGGTTATTCATTTTTGTCAGTTGTAGGGCTTGAACTCAGAACCTGGGTGCTATCCTTGAGATTTTTTGCTCAAGGCTAGTTTCCTATCATTTGAACCACAGCTCCACTTGTAGTTTTTAGTGTAATGTTTCTAATTAACTGCCTAAAATCCTTTTGGATTTATATTCCATTCAGGCATAAGGAAAAAGGAAATAGCCCTCCAATAGTTACTTTCACTTAATGTTGATTGAGTCTTCTCATCTTAGTTATTAAAAATTTAGGTTTCTGTTCTAGTGTATACACTGCTTATGTTATAAAAGAGCTGAGGATTTATGGTATTTTAAACTGCCTCTGCTGCTTGTAAACAGTGAATAAACTGTACCATAGGCTTCCATGACAGCATATATTTAGTCTTTGTGTAGATAATCATGTCTGAGGAAAGGGGCTAATGAATGAATGTTCATAATAAAAGCTAATGGAATAATCATTTGCCCCTTGCTTGGGTGGAGCAGGATCTGGCACACAGCTTGCTGAGGTCTACTGATTGCTATCCTGGACACATCTCACCACTGTCTTTGGTCTGCTCTTAAAATCCTGAAGGTGCTGGTTGCCATTAGGAAGTACAGGTTATCTCCTACTAGAAACTGCTTTTTGTCATTTTTGGAAGCTGTTCTGTACAAGCTGTCTTTTTTTAGATGGCCCAAGTTCATTGTCATAACACAGGACTTGATGTCAGAGAGCCATTCAGAGGGAACATTCTGCTTCTTTGGTTTCAAGTGAGTTTCTTGGTAACACCAAGTATGGGGGAACACAGAGCACTGGTTTGCCACTTGCTCCTTTGCAAGAGGAGCATGCCTGCCTGGGGATTGTTGTGTAGAATTGCATCATTTAAAAACAAAACAAAAACACTTTCATGCTTTTGCTGTTGATTCAGACCATTTCTCCTTTTTTGTATGGTGGTTTTGGTCTTGCTGGATCTTATCAAAACACTCATCTTATTCTTGTAGCCACTTCTTTTAAAAGTAGCTTCTGATAATCTTAGGAATCAATCACCGACAGCATCTGTGACTTCAGTTCTCAGTGATTTGGCAAGTGAAATGCCCTAGGTTTGGAGTAGAGATAGAGAGGAGAAACATTAAGTAGGCATTCTTTCATGATAGTTGGCTATTAATAGTGGGGAGCAGTACATGTTATGTCTGTTTCCAGTGTCAAGTAATTAGTGCATCTAGTTGGGACACGGGGACAGAAGTATACTTAGAAAAAAAATTCATTCAAATTGATACGTTAAAAAGGGTTCAACAAGAATTTTATTTTTGCCTGCTTTTAATATTCTGTGGTTGCTTGCACCTATAGATATTGAAGGAGACTGGATCTAAGCAAAAGGCATTAATAATAGAGGACATTCTCACGTCTACAAATGTGTTTTGAGTTGGTAAGTTCCAGAAAAGTCTTATTCTTAAATAGTTTCTGATTGTTCCCTGATCATGTGCACATTTGATTTGTTTTGGTTTTTATTTAACACTTTTGTTAGATTTAAATACGCACTGGTTTTTTATTTACTTTGTGTTCACAGCTGATTTGATTTCTATGCTGTTAAGATTGATTTCCTGCACCTTGTATGGTTTGGGTTTTAGCAGCCGTGTGTTAGTTGTATGCAGGGCAGTAGGGCTTTGTGGAGTCTCCCTGCAGCCCACTAGTGCTCCAATGAAGTCTCCAGATTCGGCCTTTTAAGTGGTGGCTTCTTTGTTCTCGTAACTGGATCTACCATACAACATTATGGAATCCCAATGTTGGTAGAAGGCCAAATGTAATCCAAGTTTCCTGTTAATGTATTGCTTCTCTCAGGGATTCAGGGTAGAAAGTTGCAATATTAGTGATCTTGGCGCACAAAGCTTGTTTGAGTATCTGGGAGTGGGCAGATCCCAGTGAAGAGGAAAAACTAGTAATGAAAGTAACAGGCAGCTTAAATTCCTTTGGTAAAACATTCCAGTGGAGTTCTGGCATATTATTGCTTTTTCATGTACTTTGTATTTACAGAAGATTTTCAAATCAAGGTGATTTGACTATGAAGTAATTTAGCTTCTTGTTGACACTTCTTAATATAGATGTGCAAAGTTAGAATGACTGATGAACATGAAGTGAATAGTGTCCTAGTAAAGACAAAAGGAATCAATGATAATGCCTAATTGGAGTGAGCAGGAGAGATGGCCAAATACTAACATTACCTTCTCTTTGGCTCCAGGGCACAAATAGAGAATGTTAGCTGAAAGAAGTCACCAAGTGGGAACCTCAAAGAAGAGAGCCTCTGGGAAAGGGAAGGTCTTGTTTGGGCCTTATCTCTTTGGCCATCAAATTTCTGGATTACCTGGGTTTTTTTTTTTCTTTTTCTTTTTTTGGTGCTAGTACTGGGGCTTGAACTCAGGGCCTTGTGCTCTCGCTTGGTTTATACACTCAAGGCTGGTGATCCATCAGTTGAAACACACTTCCACTTCCAGTTTTTTGCTGGTTAGCTGGAGATGATTGTTTTGGATTTATCTGCCTGGGCTGGCTTTAAACTGTGATCCTCAGATCTCAACCTTCTAGGACTACAGGGGTGAGCCACCGGTGCTTAGCAATCTGCAAGTTTTGTCAGTTGCATGTTACCTATACATTGTGAATCTAAGACAATATAATAATATAATCCAATATAATCTCAAATATATGAATGTTTCTAAGACGTCTTGGAGCGCATCTGTAATCGGTAAATAAGAGAATGAACACAGTTAACACTGTAATTTTAACTGTAAAAAAGAAAGGAAAACAAGTTAGAACATTTAGCTCTATTTTTAGAGAACTAATAGATGTCTGCTTCTTGGGCTCAGCCCCAGAGATTTTGCAGATTTTGGGTCCTAGCAGAGTACTGCCTCCTTTGCTCAGAGCTTCTCTCAAAAGACAGTACTGTGCTAGACCGTGAATTTTTAATATTCTCTGAGGCATCCTCTACCATATGGTAAGTGGCCTTCCTGAATTCCACAGGTTATCTCTGGAGGTACAATTATTGCTTTTGTTGGTGCTCTAGTTATAAATACATGTAGGTTTTGACATGTTTTTTTTTCCCCTAAGCTTACTATAAGTTCTGTTCTTTTAATAGACATGTTCTAAACTGTGTTCAGTTTGTTAATTACATGTATTTTATATCATAGAAGAAATTCTGTACTTTGCACTTAGAGATGTTTAATAGGCATGAAAGATTATTTTAATTAGCTGCATCACAAGAATTATAAAAAGTGACTCCAAGGAATGACTATGTTGACAATGATCCTAATTACAAGAATTAAGGAAGATCATGTAACTAGACTACAGAATCTCTAAAAGCAATTTTTATTTTCATGAACCATTTATCACTACTGCTATAGAGAAACAGAAGGTAACTTTTCATTATTGAGAACTGATGAATGATCTTCCATGAGTTCCAGCTGAATAACTGGAAACTGTACTTGTTTTTCAAACCATTTGGCAACTGTGAGAACCTGCTTGTCACAAAACGCAGGTCCAATAAACTGCAGTCCTACTGGCAGCCCTTGGTGTGAGAGGGCTACAGGGATGTTCACTGCTGGCAGCCCTGAGGAAAAGAAGGAAATCATTAGTTGGTAAATTCTCCAGCAAAAGATGCAAAGACCTCTTCCATTATCTAGTGCTAGGAAGTATAGGCAGAAAGACTGAAAAACTGTCCTGTTACATACATGTTTTTGTACCATGCTTTGTTCACTTAATAGACCTTGGAAATCATGCTGTCTCAGTTCACAGAGATCTTCTTTCCCTGGTTATAGCTGTACAATGCTCCATTATGTGGGTTTTTTTTTTTTTTTTTGCCATAATTTATCCACTAGTCTTCTATAATTGAGCATTGGGGGTTTTCAATATTTAGCTATTTTATTCAATATCTTGTATGTCATTTTTTGTTGATTTTTTTTGAAACTTTTCATAGATGAAGAGGGTTTCATCAAGGGTGAATGAATTTGTGATTAGTAATTCCCCTTCAAAGATATGCTTCTTTTCCTATATTCTTGCCAACAGAATGTGTGCTTTTGGGCCAATCCATTAGATAAGAAATTAACTCAGGATAGACTGAATCCCAGATTTTAACTACATTAGCTTCAATGTAGTTTTAATTCTACATGTGGGAGAGGGAAAGTACAAGATTCTAGATATCTTATTATGCCATAGAAGCAAGAAAATTTTCAAAAATTTAAATAGAAACAAGTCTAAAGGATATATACAACTTGAAAATTAGGATAATTTCAATATCAAAAATAATGACAATAATTTCTTATGAAGAATTAGAAAAAGAGAAGAAATCCACATGTGATTTTTATATGCCTATAATCTCAGTATTTGGGAGGCTAAGGCAGAAAGATCATGAGTTCCAGACCAGACTGTGCTACACAGTGAAATCCTTCCTAAATAAACAGCTCTTACTTACAGAAGTCTGATTCTAACAAATATAGAAGAGACGACACAATTAGAGCAGTCAGCATTTTGTAATTCTCTAGGTAATAAGTAATTCAGGAAGAATTATCAATGGATACTAAAACTGGGTTCAAGATATTGAGGAAATAATATAATCATGTCTCTATTGCTCTATAAATTGCTTATCAATGATCAAGAAAACTATACCTTTATAAGGGCAATGTGGCAGTTACCTCTGTGAGTGATCAACTTAGTTTCCAAAAATGGGACAAAATAATACCAACTACTGTGTGAGGTGAAAAGTATATAGTATTTCTGTCAAAAATGTTTAAATCAACCCAACTATGAGGGGACAATTAGACAAATCCAGAGGACATCCTCCAGAGGACATCATCCAGAGGACCAGTAGATTAAACATTGCAATGGTGGTACATGTCTATAATCCCAGCACCCAGGAGGCTGCAGTAGGAGGATCATGAGTTTCAGGCCATAGCAATTCAAGGCCTAAACTATGTAGTAAAACCCTATTTAAAAAAAAAAAAATCAAGTGTTGGAGATATAGCTTAGTGACAGAGCATTTGCCAAATGTGTGTAAAGTCCTGAGCTTGATTATAGCACCATGGATATGGGGAGGTATCACTGAAGAGAAAAAAAATAAATAAAGATGGGAGGCTTCTGATTGGAAAGTTAAATGGAACAAAACTAGGTGGCACAACATATTTCATATATCAGAGATAAGAACTACTGAACCAGAATACTATATCCAACAAAAATAACCTTTAAAAGTGAAAGGGAGAAGCTGAGTATGCAGTGCAGTGGCAGAGTATCTGCAAACACTCATGAGGCCCTAGGTTCAATCACAATAGAGCATCTAAACAAAAGAGAAGGGTACAGACTGATTTGTTTTTTCCTCTTGAGTGATTTACATTATGTTTGATGACTGAGACAAAAAATTATAACATGCTTGATATGGTTGTTTAAAAAAAAAAAACAAAAACACCTGAGACACTTCAGTGACTGCTATAAATTCTTAAAAGATATCATAAACAAATGTAATATGCTTAGGGGAAAGGCAATTTAAAAAAATTTTGGTACAATTGAGAAAACTGAAATATGGACTATGTTCATATTATTCTTGAATACAAGTTTTTAGATGCGATCATGTGGTTATGTGGGAGAACACCTTTTTCATGTATGAAGTGTCCTGTCTAAAACCTTTTAAATGATTATGCTAAAAACAAGGGATGCTGTGTGTGTGTGTGTGTGTGTGTGTGTGTAGAATGAAGAAAGAAAATGAAGCATACTGTTAACAATGATGAATTCAGATGAAAGGCCTATCAGTATTCATTATACTACTTTACATCTTTTCTGCACATCTCATTATTTTCAAATTAAAACTTTAAAAGTGTTAAGTGTATGAGTTCAATTGTATACATATGTGTATAGAAGAATAGGCTTTTGCTTCTAGTCACCTAGAACCTAGCTGAAGATAAGGATATCTATACAAAAATTTGAAGGAAATCAGAACATTTGTGAGGGATCCTCACCTGCCATATTTACAGCCTGAGTAAAAATATCATCCTGGGCACTTCGTGTTCTGTTGTCTTCTTTGATGAACTCCAAGTATGGCACTGCCTCACTCAAGGTAGTGGGGGTCAGCAGGACATCCACTCCAGAGTTAAAAACATTCACAAAATCGTTTGCAATGAGGCGTCTCACCTTCTGTGCTTTGATGAAGTAATTCTCATAGTTCCTGTGGGAAAAAAAACAGATGACACTTTAAGGACATCAAAAAGATGTTTACATTAATGTTTGTTAAAGAATCAATGGATACTCAGGGTAAAGGGATACATAAAGCAAAGGAAAATTAAGTTGGGTCATTGAATTTTTTTGAGACAATAACAAAACTCCCTGCTTAAAGGTCTAACAACAATAAGCCAAGGTGGCAATAACATTCAAATAATAGTTTTTGAATATAATCAAATATTATTTGGTTATATTCCACACTAAAAGACCTGTTTCCATATTGACTAGATGCTTATAGTGACTCAGGCGTAGGAAAAAATGAAATACCTTCAGGAAGTTTTCTATGCTAAGAATTCTTAAGCTGAAGATGCTACATTTGCTGAATACAATGGAGAAGAATCACTATAATAATAGGACAATTAGTAAGACTAAAATCCTTTAGGGCCTACTACTTAGATTGTACTTCTTATTTGCTTAGAACAACAATTAAAATTATTAAAAATAAAATTAAAATTATTTTTTTTGAATAAGTAGGAATCAAAAGTACCATATAAATAGGCCTTTCCTAGTCTAATCATAAGGATTTTACTTAATAAATATTTCAACCTGATAGATGTGCTACTGTTTTATATTTGAGATTTTTTTTTTGGGGGAGTCCGGTCGTGGGGCCCGAACTCTGGGCCTGGACGCTGTCCCTCAGCTCTTCAGCTCAAGGCTAGTGCTCTATGGCTTGAACCACAGTCCCACTTCTGGCGTTTTTCTTTTTGCTTATGTGGTGCTGAGGAATTGAACCCAGGGCCTCATGCATGCAAAGCAAGCGCTCTACCACTGAGCTACCTTCCCAGCCCATTGAGATTATTTTGGAGAAAATTCTTTAACAAACTATCTTACTCTTTTAATAAGAAAAAGTTTCCTGAAAGAATTCTTCCTCTCACCACATCATTGAATCCTTCTCTTCTGGTTGTGGCATACATGGCTTCAGTAGACACATTAGTATTACACCTGTGACCTGAACACAAAATAGTAAAATTTTGGTTGAAAATTAGGCCTATATTGAAATTTTGAGAAATTGTACTTAGTAGTTCCTCTTCTCTATCATCCTTGTGACTGACCATGGAAAGAAAAGAACAGAGTCAAAAAAAGAAACTTCATCCATTTACCCATCCATCTGTTCACCGCCCCCCCCCCCCCCCCCAACTATCCAACCTCCCATCCATCTATCCATCCAGGCATTTATTGAGTTGTACCTTGTGTCAGGTACTACATTAGATGGGCTGATCCTATAAAATCATTATCTCTTTTCAGATATTCACAGTCTAGAGAACTAAATTGAACAAAGACATGAGGAAAAGCTTATGTACATAAAATGATAAAATGACAAAAGTAAAATGTTAATTTACTTTTCTGTATCATTAACATTATCTTAGGTTTTGTGTGTGTGTGAGAGAGAAAGAGAGAAGAGAGAAAGAGAGAGAGATTGTGTACAAGTACAGGGATTTGAACCCAGGGTCTTGTACTCTAGGCTTTTCTTAGCTTTTCACTCATGGATGGTGCTCTACCACTTGAGCCATACCTCTACTTACAGCTTTTTACTGTGATTGGTGAAAAGTCTCTCAGATTTGTATGCCCTAGACTGGCTTTACTTCTGAGTAGCTGGGATTATATGCATGGGCCACTGATGCCCAGCTCAAGGAAACCTTCTGAATGTCTGAGGGAAAACTACTTTAAAAATACAATACCCACTGGGCATCGGTGGCTTACACTGATAACTGCTCAGGAGGCTGAGATCTGAGGATTGCGATTTGAAGCCAGTCTGGCAGGAAAGTCCATGAGAAAGCTGGAAGTGCAACTATGGCTCAAGTGGTAGAGCACTAGCCTTGAGCAAAAAAGTTCAAAGGCAGCGCCCAGGCCTTGAGTTCAAGCCCCAACATTGATGCCAAAACCAAAACCAAAACCAAACCCAGCCACCTTACCATATTCTAGACCATCAAATCTTGCCATATTTGATGCCACTTCTGCTGTGCACAGTACATGGTAGCAGACAATGGAGTAACAGGTGTGGGGCAGTGATACTTCGATTACTTTGGCTCCCTCAGACTCAAAGAGGTCAGCAGCTTTGGACCAGACAGATTGTACTTCACTTGATAATTCTGGAACAAGATATTCCTTATAGAAAAAAAGCCAACATACAGAAATTAAAACATCTATATAAGTTTATAAAAAAACTTGTATACTAAGACCAGTATACTTATAAAAACTGATATATTGCTGGCAGGTAGCTGGAAAGATTGAGCCAGGAGTGTTTATGCTATAACAAGCAAAGTTCTAGATATTGTCAGCTGGATATAATAAAGATTGGAGATCTGGTTGAGAATTCATATTTCTTAAGTATTTAAGTATCACATACTCTGCTACATGCCTTCAAAGGTTTGCTTATTCAATGATTCTGACAACCCCATTATAGAGATATTATCATTCCTCATTTTATGAATGAAAAGTACTGAGACTCAAAAAATTAAGTAACTTCCCTAATATTTATAGTAGGCCAGGACCCCTAACTGGGTCTGTTTCCTAAGCCTGTGGTCTCAGTCCTTAAAGGGCATAGGTGGTAACCTCAATGTAAGTCCTTTTTAAAAAGTAGCATTTCTCTATAGTAGTGGTCTTACCTGAGGGTAATTTTTGCTTCCTTTTTTCCAATCCAAGGGGGAATTTCTGGGATATTTTGGTTGTGGGGTTGTCATGGTGGTGAAGGGTGCTACTGGCCTCTAGGGGCAGAGGCCAGGGATGCATGTAAACTTTTTGCAAGCACAGCACAATCTTCCACAACAGAAAATTATCCTGCCCCAACACCAGCTGCACTAAGGTGGAGAAACCTTATTATTCTGCAGGGTAGTGTCATTTTGCAGACAAGGAAACTGGCCTGACAGAGATTAGCACATACTCAAGTTACATGGCTAGCAAAAGTAGCAGTCTGCCTAAGTCTATTCTGTTTGAGATGACAGTTTTTCTGTAAAAAAAAAAAAATGTAAGGAAAAGTGGCATTATGGCTCAAGTGGTACAGTACTAGACTTGAGCAAAAGAGCTCAGGGACAGTGCCCAGGCTACAAGTGTAAGCTCCACAATCCAAAATAAAAAGTTTTATATATAGGCTGGGCACAGGTGGCTCACACCTGTAATACTAGCTACTCAGGAGGCTGAGATTTTAGGACTGCAGTTCAAAGCGAGCCCAGGCAGAAAAGTCTGTGTGAGACTCTTATCTCCAATTCATCACTCAAAAACCAAAGTGGCACTGTAGCTCAAAGGTAGCCTTATACAAAAAGAGCTCAGAACAGCATCCAAGCCCTGAGTTCAAGCCCCATGACCAACTGAACAGAAAAAAAAAAAAAAGGAAATGTAAGGAAAAAGTTACCTTGGGAATTCCTATACATAATTTGCTCACATCTGTCAAACTGGAAGGCAGGAGTGGCTTAACAGGATCTTGTACTGTGGTAGAATCTTTGGGATCATGTCCAGCTAGTACATCTATAAGGAGAAATAGTTATGTGCAACAGTCTTACAATTTTAGGGCAAAAGTGTTTCAAATAATCAAACAATCAAATAGATACCCAACACAATTGCTGTATCATCCACACATCTGGTTAAGATTCCTGGCACATCCATTGAATTCACCAGGGGAATGAGACCATGACGAGAAACTAAGCCATAGCTTGGTTTGAAACCAACAAGCCCACAGTGGGCAGCAGGATTTCTGGTCGATCCTCCAGTATCTGATCCTAAAGCCCTGGAATTTAAATAGAACTCTCTTTAGAAGAAAGGTATATTTCAAATGTACTTGGAATCTACCTTTTAAAATTGTGTATCTTTTTTTTTTTTTGGGGGGGGGGGGTTCTGGTCATGGGGCCTGAACTCTGGGCCTGGGCGCTGTCCCTCAGCTCTTCAGCACAAGGCTAGCGCTCTACCACTTGAGCCACAGCGCCACTTCTGGCTTTTTTCTTTTTGCTTATGTGGTATTGAGGAATCAAACCCAGGGCCTCATGCATGCAAGGCAAGTGCTCTACCACTGAGCCACCTTCCCAGCCCTAAAATTGTGTATCTTAAAAATATACTTTCTCAGGGTGCCAATGATTCACTTCTGTAATCAGGAGGCTGAGATCTGAGGATTGCACAGGCAAGTTTATGAGATTCTTATCTTCAATCAACCAGCAAAAAGCCAGAAGTGGAGCTGTCGTTCAAGCGGTAGAGGTCCAGCCTTGAGCAAAAAGGCTCAGGGATAGTGCCTAGATCCTGAGTTCAATCCCTAGAATTAGCGTGCACACACACGTGCGCACACGCGCGCGCGCACACACACACACACACGTGTATTACCTCTGATTATAAGTATTAACATATACTAATTTTAGGGTAGAAAATTGGGAGCCACTGGCTCATACCTGTAATCTATTTGTGTACGAAGATGAGATGCTGAAGATAAGAGTTTGAAGCCAGCTCAGGCTGAGAGGTCCTTAAGACTACCTCCCAAATGAACAGTAAAAAGTTAGGCTGGCTGGGCACCAGTGGCTCATGCCTGCAATCCTAGCTACTCAAGATGCTGAGATCTGAGGATCACAATCCGAAGCTAGCCTGGGAAGGAAACACAAACACTTATCTCCAATTAACTAACTCCCAAAAAGCTGGAGGTAGAGCTATGTCTCCAATGGTAGAGTACTATCTTTTAAGCAAAAACCCCTCAAAGACAGTTCTCAGGCCCTGAGTCCGAGCCCTAATATTGGCACCAAAAAAAGCTAGGCTGAAGTCATGGCTCAAGTGGTAGAACTCCAGACTCTACCACTCGGAGTATGAGAATCCTAGTTAAATCCTGGTATAAAAAAAAAAAAAATGAAAAAGAAAAGAAAAAGACAAAAAGGAAGACACAAAGAAAAAAGAGGAAGAAAAAAAAAGGAAAAAAAGTAAATTTCTACTACCTAGAAGCAAAGTCTAATCTCCTATTGACAATATATACCTTATACCTTCCTTTGATGTTACTTTATAGTTAATGAAATTTTAAGTATGCTTTCACACTGATTGCTTTTCATTGATGTGCATGCTTGGAAAATTTTTCTCATTTGTTTGTATGCAAATTACCCAATTATAGTAACTGTTCGTCTACTTGCCTTCACACTTCTCCCAGAAATTCAGATACCTTTTGCTACTCCATTGAAATCATGTACCATAATTTACGTAAATATTTACAGTTGTTTCCCAACTAGAATAGTAACTAGATAACAAATAGCTCTGGAATGGATACCTTTAAACATAAAATGTTTGCCCGTATGTCTGATTACTTTAAGACTATATTCCAAGAAGCAATTTGCAATTACAAATTCTTATCATTATAAATTGTTGACATATATGACCAAACTACTTGTCAGGAAGATTATTCCAATTTGTATTCCAAACTTCACCAAATTCAGTTGTTTTAGTACTTTAGTATCATTATAAGTACTAGTAGTTTTACAAATTGGTAATAATCAAAAGTTTCATTGATGTGCATTTTTGAAAACTTTTTCACACTAATTTTATGTGCACTAACTATAAAGTGATTGTTGACACTTGTAGAGAGTGTGAATCCTGTTAGAACTGTAACAAGAAAAACAAAAACCCTATCTTGAGGACATTAGACTGACACAAGCCAGTGACAAGAAGATAAATACTATTCAATACTACATATATGAAATACTTAAAAGTATTCTCATTCACAGAGACAGCAGCAGTGTTATTACCCTGGGCTAGGATAGGAGGGAGATTAATAGGGAAAAAATTCTAGTTTTACAAGATGAAAAGAGTTCTAGAGATTAGCTGTACAGCAATGTACTTGACAGTACTGAATTATACACTTAAGAATGGTAAGGATGGTGAGTTTTATGTTTAAAATAGTGTCGAAGAACTTTAAAAAAATATAGGGGTATTGGTAGAAGAATAGTATATATCTACTGTAAAAATTAAAGTATAAGCTGGGTGCTAGTGGCTCATGCCTGTAATCCTAGCTATTCAGGAGGCTGAGTATCACCGTTCAAAGCCAGACTGGGCAAGAAAGTCCATGAAACTATTAACTCCAATAAACCACCAGAAAACCAGAAGTGGCACTGTAGCTCAAGTAGTAGAGCGTTAGCCTTGAGCTGAACTGCTGAGGGACAGTGCCCAGGCCTAGAGTTCAAGCCCACAACCAACAAAATAAATAAATAAATAAATAAAATAAAATTTGATATGGGGAAAAAAAACCACCCTGGTCCTGTGACCAGTTTTGATAGTTTCACCCAGACATTTCCATACAATGACTGATAACCATACTATGTTATTATTATTTTCAATAGAAATAGGGCTATATATATGCACTGCTCTGTAACTTGAGTTTCACCTTCACAGCATATATTGACAACTTTCCATCTCACTATACAACACACTATCTCATTCATTTTAGTGGCTGCAAAGTACTCCAAGAATCTTTCCATTAAAAAAAAACAAAACAAAAACATAAGTCCAGTTCGGTAGCTCATGCCTGTAAACCTAGTTTCTCAGGAGGCTGAGATCTGAGGATCATGGTTCAAAGCCAGCCCAAGCAGGAAAATCTTTGAGACTCTTATCTCCAATTAACCACTAGAAAACTACAAGTGAAGCTGTGGCTCAAGTTTGCCTTGAGCTGAAGAGCTGAGGGATGCACCTAGGCTCAGAGTTCAAGTCCCATGACCGACAAAAAAAAGAAAAAAAAACACACACACACACACACACAAAACAACAACAACAACAACATTAATATAAAAGGAATAAATCAAAAGGGTAAACCAAAAGCAGAAAACTTCATAGTTTGGGACACATCAATCTGGTTACTTTTAGTCTGTGTTTCTATTGTTTGTATATAGGGTGAGAAATATTCCTAACAGTAACATGGCACTTGTGCTCCTCAGAGAATGCAAATTATATTTCTTTTCTCACCAACTCTATTTAAACTACAAAATCAGACTGGTGCTTTCACAGTTTTAGAAGATACATTCTCTCATTAGCATTCACTGGTGGTTGTGTAAATGTAAAACCTACATTTCCATAGGAATTATGTGTCAAAATGCCATCTTCTCAAAGTACATTCAGAAAGATGAACACTAAATGGGATGATGAGGATAGAAAAAAGCATCTAACTCTGCAGTTCTAACTTGTCAGAACTCTCATTAATATTAATGCAATGCTATCAAATTCCACAGAGATAAAATGAAATGGTTTTACTTGTTCACAAGACTTCAGGAAAACTAAGAAGAAAATCAGAAGAAACTAAAGCTCCACACTGCTAAAAAATATAACTTATCAGTTGCAATGCTTGTGAAAGAGCTCAAGCTTTAATGGATAATTAAGGAGATAAAAAGTATATACAACATTAAAATTAGTTAAATTGGGACTGATAACTATAGTAACAGCCATATTTATTTACTCTTTTTTAGGTGCTTAAGAAATGCTTCAAAAATAGGACTCCACAAATGACTGCGGGATTCCTACCAAATATACATGATATGATATATTGAAAACCTCTGTTTACCTCTTGTGCAACCACTTGCAGATAATTTTTTAATAGTTGTTTAAAGATACACATTTTTAGGTGCACATTTAGGAAAGTGCTCTTTTAAATATCCTATTGATATGTACTAGGGCAATTTTTTTCTTTTAAAGTCAGATTAGATAGAGGATAAACCACTGCTAAGAGCTCAGGAACACTAAACTAAAGCTATGGAATAGTCCCTAATGTCTGTACAATTAATGAGTACTTGAATAAATAATATAAGAAACACAATGTAGAAGTCCATTTATGCTCAATGCTTTATTATATAAAGTCCATAAAATGTCTTAAAAGCAACCAGATAATTAAAGTTAAATGTATAAAGCTTAGATAGCGTGCTGTACAGTTCATTGTATTCATATACAATCTGATGTATTTTTAAGTACAGAGAGCTTACTAAAAAAGAAACAAAGTCAGGCACCAGTGCCTTATATCTGTAATCCTAGCTACTCAGGAGGCTGAGATCCGTGGTTCAAAGCCAACCTGGGCAGGAAAGTCTGTGAGATTCTCATCTCCAATTAACCACCAGAAAACTAGAAGTGGCGCTGTGGCTCAAGTGGTAGAGTGCTAGCCTTGAGCTGAAGAGCTGAGGGACAGTGCCCAGGCCCAGAGTTCAAGCTCCACGACCAACAAAAGAAAAAAAAAACAACAAAACCAAAATAAAAAAGAAATAAAAATACCAGCATTTCATGAACGACCCTATTGTTGGGTTCTGCATATGGTTTATGACTATTATTTGTATTTGGATGGAATAAATACAGACCAAAAAAGCATCTTACGCAAAGCATGTGAATGCTGCCACAGCAGCTGCGCTACCGCCGGAGCTTCCCCCAGTTATGAGCCAATTTGAATCCTTGTTCCCACCACAGGGTGTCTGTTGCCTTTTTTCTCTATATTGTCTTGAAAAACTCCAGGGGTTCTTAACTGGTCCAAATATACCATCAGTGCTCCCAGATCTGAGATGGAGAAGTGAAGAATATACCTTAGTAAAACTTCCAGTTTATGTCAAATTCTCAAATCCTGAGTAGAATATTTGCTCTGGTACTCTTCGATCTTTTAATAATCCACTGTAACTTGAGTTGGAAAAGGTAGGAAGCCTACTCAGCAGTACTAAACAAAAACAGGCAGTTAAGGAGATGAAAAAAACGTTTTGGGGGAACTAGAAAGTCGAAGAAATAATTAGCTAAGGAAATAATGTATCCTAATTTGATCATTCAATTCAACTAAAGATTATTTCTCTTGTAAATAAGTCTTTCAGTTGAAAAGAGTTCCAAATATTTAAGCAGTTAAGAAATCCTCTGAAAGAATCTGTCCTTCTAGTGGAAGTTTCAAGGAAGCATTGTAAATAGAAGGCTCACAGCTAGAAGGCTCACAGTTTATTTCTAAGTTTTGAAATTTTATTCAGATAAATTATTTTAAAAAATCAAAACAATGTGTAAACCACTTTGCACCTCATCTGAATGCACCTACCGTTAATATTTCACCCATCTGTTTTATTATTCTCATGCTCTGTATGTGCTTATATACATACAAATATACATGCTTCCCCCCAAATTTAAGCTATGCATATATATATATATAAAATGGCCCTTTACCTTCAAATACTTTAGCATATATTTGGTACTCATTTCCTAAGAACAAAGACATTCTGTAACACAACCAGTATAGTTATCAATCATAGTACAATTTCCATCAATACAATAACCTACTGTATATAATCCAGTTTTGTCAGCTTATTTGATAATATGCTTTATAGCATTTTATCCTCCTCCAGGATCAAGTCCACAATCAGATACTGCATTAGTTCATCAATTCTCTTTAGTTTCTTTTTGCTGTGGCTGATTTTTGTTTGTTTGTTTGTTTTTGTCAGTCATGGGCCTGAACTCTGGGCCTGGGTGCTTTCCCTCAGCTCTTCAGCTCATGGCTAGTGCTTTTACCAAAATTAAGCCTCAGCGCCACTTCTGGCTTTTTCTGCTTATGTGGGACTGAGGAATTGAATCCAGGGCTTCATGCATGCAAGGCGAGCATTCTACCACTGAGCCACCTTCCCAGCCCCTTGCTGTGGCTGTTTTTGTTTTTTTAAGCCCTTTGTCAGTAGATACCAGGCTATTCTGAGCTTGGGTTAATTATGGAAAAGCCACTATAGATGTTGTACCACCCCCAAGGTTTAGCCATTGCTTTTGTGTAAATGTAAGTCTTCAATTTCAAATTTATGCTTTCCAAAATTTTTCTCTGTTGGTTTCTTGCTTTTTTATGTTTTAGTAGTATATTTCAAAGATCAGATGTCCTTAATTTATAAAGAAAAATCCAATCTATCAATTCAGTAATTTGTACTTTATACATTCTATGACATTTTGCCTCTCATGGTCATACCCAAGTTTTCTTTTCTAAATTTTATAGTTTCTGGTTTTACTTTCCTTAGACTCTTTAATTTGTAGCATTTTCATATATTTTGTTTTCACAATGTTCAATTTTAATAGAATATGCCTTATTTTGGATTTGTTATGTGTTTCTCTGTTTTTAGATTTAAGATAAACATTTTCTTATATGGAATATTATCTAAGTAATTCTCAAAGAATCAAATTAAGTTCTTAAATTAAGTCCAAATAAGTCCATTTCACACTCACTGGCAGTCTATTTTAGTAAGATAAAGACAATATCCAAAGAAACCTATGTTCAAGTTTACTTCCATGGATTAGTTCTTTAACTGTATTTCTATTGAGTACCAAGCACTGTAAACTTGACAGTCAAGAGCTTTGTTTCTATGGAATATGGAACACAGACCAAGCAAACATTGTAAATGTGACAACTATTGAAAAGGGAAAATCTAAAGTGCTTTTGGTGAAAGACTGACTACTTTCTTCTAAAGAAAAGAACAGGGACAAGGAAAGAATATCTGTTTCCACACTTCTGTTCAGCACTGCATTAAAGGTATTAACTGGTACAGTAAGGTAAGAAAACAAAAAGAAGGAAAATGATCTCTATGTTATATACATAATACTAAATATTATATACTAAATATTATTCCAAAGAATCCACAAAAAACAAATAAGTGAGCTTTAATCACTAAGATCATGGGACATGCAGTTAATATACAAAAATCAATTATGTCTCTATGTACTAGCAATAAACAATTTGAAATTAAAGAAGATTCCATTTTCTATAGCATTAAAAAGTATAAAGCTAGGTGCTGATGGCTCACAACTGTAATCTTAGCTACTCAGGAGGCTAAGATCTGAGTACTACATTTCAAAGTCAGCCTGGGCAGACAAATCTGTGGGACTCTTATCTCCAATTAACTATCAAAAAGCTGGAAGTGGAAGAATATCTCAAGTGGCAGAACATCAGCCATGAAGTTGAGAGAGCTTGAGGCCCAGACTTTAAGCACACAGCACATGCACGTATATACAGCATAAAATTCTTGAGTATAAATTATATGTAAGGTTTATATGCAAAAACTCAAAAACATTGGGTGAGAGGGAAAAAAGTAAACAAAATCTCAGTGTTGAGACCCAAGGTGTTAATGAATTAGAAGATACATAAGAAGACACTAATTTCTCTTCTTAGAAGTCAGTCTGGAAGTTCCACACAAAATTCCATCAAATGTCTTTGTAGAAAGAAGTTGATTCTAAAACTTTTATGAAACACAAAGGACTTAAAACGTGTAAATAGAAGAACAAAATGAGAGGAATTTCTCTAATTTAGGGCCAGAGTCCAGAAAGTCTTTAAAAGAAAAAAGAAAAAAAAAAGCTAACCAGATGCTGGTGGTTCACACCTATAATCCTAACTACTCAGGAGTCTGAGATCTGAGGATCTGTGTTTAAAGCCTGGCCAGATAGGAAAGTCCTGGAGACTCTTATCTCCAATTAACCACCAGAAAACCAGAAGTGGTATTGTGGCTCAAGTGGTAAAGCACTTGCCTTGCATGCATGAGGCCCTGGATTCAATTCCTCAGCACCATATAAGCAAAAAGAAAAAAGCCAGAAGTAGCACTGTGGCTCAAGTGGTAGAGTGCTAACCTTGAGCTGAGGAGCTGAGGGACAGTGTGCCTAGGCCCAGAGTTCAGGCCCCACAACTGGACTAAGAAATCGGTATTAGAATCCTCAAGAATCTTCAAGGTGCTACACTTAGTGATACTAGAGGCACAGATAGGAGAAATACAACAGGAGAAGATTTCCATTTTACTTACCCCATAGCAAACTCATCTAAATTTGTTTTTCCCATTAGTACAGCTCCCTGATCCAGTAACTTCTGAACTACTGTAGCATTATAAGGTGGTATATAACCTGAAAAAAAGTTATTCTTATTGCTGAAAACAGTGAACATGCAAATGATATGCAGAAAATGCAACTTTAAACTTTTAATCAATTTGTGTTCATGCCTTAATCCTAATTTGAATAGTAGGTTGAACTTTCTTCTAAGAGTTAATTTTTTTTGTTGTTGGTTGTGGGACTTGAACTCTGGGTTTGGGCGCCATCCCTCAACTTTTCAGCTTGAGGAGAGTGCTCTACCACTTAAGCCACAGCGCCACTTCCCTAAGAGTTAATTTTTTCTCCTGATAATTTTCCAAAGACAGTCTGTACATCATTCATTGACTTTAGCCAGGTGCCAGTGGCTTATGCTTATAATCCTAGTTACTCAGGAGACTAACATCTGAGGATTAAGGTTTGATGCCAGCCCGGGAAGGAAAATCAGTGAGATCCTTTTCTGCAATTAACCACCAGAAAACCAGAAGTGGTGCTGTGGCTCAAAGTGGCAGAGTGCTAGCCTTGAGCAAAAAAGCTTAGGGACAGTGTCCAGGTGCTGAGTTCAAGCCCCATTACCAACTGACCAACCAACAAATAAATGGACAAATATTAACGGCAACTACTGCATGATAATAATATAATCAATTCATTTAATATTTATCACAAATCATTATATTGTTCACTATGCTTGAGTTTTCTTCTTGGACGATATCTGGTTAGAAATTTTATTCTCAATTAAAATTTCTTCTATCAATGAAAAAAGTTTTATCATATATTCCAGAACCACAAGCCGCAGTCTACCTATGGGAGGAGACTGGAGCATGTTCATCATAGACTATTAGTGTGGTACACACTCAACTTCTTTTTCATTTTATTTACTGTTGCTCAGAATCTAAATATCTTGATCAGAATGCTTGCTTTTGACCTTCTAGATGAGGAAGAATAAAATCAAGCATTATTATACTACACTAAAGAGATGGAGGAAGCAGGAACTAAAGAACTGTTGAGTCAAGAAATTCTCAAATCACCCTTAAGTGAGGAATAAGATAATAATTCATACTGAGTTCTTGTTTTACACAAACTTGAGTTAGAGGTCACTTTGTACTTTTGTGCTGATCAGTTGCTGAGTCTTCTTCTTAAACAGAATTTCTAAAACTTCTGAAACAGCACTTATTCATTAAGCTGATCTAACTCTAAAGCATATTCTGCATTCTGAAGGAATAGTAAAACAATCCTAAGTATTTTTCCCAAAATACAATTAGCCTTTAAGATTATCTTGGTGCTTTAGTATTTCATCTTTTACTAAAAAATACCTATTTTTATAAAAGTTTGAATGCTCCAATCAGTTACCTTTTAGCATATTTGATGCACATGTTGTCTTGATACCTGATGTGCTGAAATTGTCTTTTACTGAAATAGGAATTCCATCTAAATCCCCAAGTGACTGACCTGCATTAAAATCCAGAAGAGTGATATATGATAATCTGGTTCAAAATGTAAAAATGTATCTTTAAATATATATGCATAACTTTTAATATGTCTTTTAGTTGTTTTACTAATTATTATTTTTAGCAATGAGAAATTAAATTTATGCTTGAAATTATTACAGTTAGACATTATAAAGCATCACATATCCATTACCCTCATTTTTACTATACCTCGTGGCCAGTTCTTTAAATACAGGTATGTTTTACATTTAAAGTTTCACTTGCTAAAAAAAGACTACTGTATCCAATTAAACTCTTTCTCTGGAGATATAGCAGAGAAGTATAATTACAAGTAATTTACTTTTCTTATAATTAAAAGTAATTTACCTTCCTTATATCTTTTCTCTGATTCTTCAGCTTGCTTTAGGGCCACCTCTTCTGATACAGTAATGTAAGCATTTAAAAACTTGGTTTTCTTGATGAGGGACAGACATTTCTGACAGAGCTCTGTTGGTGTAATCTGGCCTTGTTTCAGTGCTACAGAAACCTATATCACATACAATTCAAAAATCGTTTATTATTATATGAAGTGGGCAATAGACAGAATGGCTAAACACAAAGTTTTGAAGTGAAGCTTTGATTCAAAATTCTGATAACCCAATATTTAAGATAACATACTGAATGAAGGGCAGGATGTTGATCAGCTAGACTAGCTGGCTAGTTTTCTAAATTAGGCTTTAGTAGCCTTTAGAAATAGTTTTTTTGTGTTTTCTTTTTTTTGATCGTGGGGTCTGAACTCTGGGCCTGGGTGCCGTCTCTCAGCTCTTCAGCTCAAGGCTAGCACTCTACCACTTGAACTACAGTGCCACTTCTGGCTTTTTCTGCTTATGTGGTGCTGAGGAATCGAGCCCAGGGCCTCATGCATGCAAGGCAAGCACTATACCACTGAGCCACCTTCCCAGTCCCTAGAAATAGTTTTTGTAAGTCATCCTGGTAAGGATCAGCTAGAACTCTGCTGAATAAAGGATGAGTTGGGGACGGCTTTGTATAAGGAGCAGCTTATTGCACAGCAAACAGTCCAGAATAAGAAAAGAGAAGTGAACTGAACAGGCACTACAGGACTTTATGATGCTGAATAAGATCATTATATCTAGCCAGGAACTGGTAGCTTATGCCCATGGTCCTAGCTACTCAGTAAACTGAGATCTGGAAGATCACAGTTTGAAGCCAGCCTAGGCAGAAACACCTCTGAGACTATCTCCAATTAACCAGCAAAATGTTGGGATGGAGGCATGGCTCCAATAGTAGACTGTCAGCTGTGAACAAGAAAGTAGAGCGAGAACTCAAGGCTATGAGTACAAGCCTAGGTGTCAGTAAAAAAGAAACAAATGAAAAAATATCTTAAATGAAAAAGAGTTTATACCTGTTGCGGAATGTGAGCAAGAGACATTATAATTGAGAGTAAAGCTTGTAAGATATAGGTTCAAGAGCAACTGAAAACTTTTCAGGAGGGCTGGGAAGGTGGCTCAGTAGTAGAGCGCTTGCCTTGCATGCATGAGGCCCTGGGTTCGATTCTTCAGCACCACATAAGCAAAAAGGAAAAAGCTGGAAGTGGTGCTGTGGCTCAAGTGGTAGAGCGCTAGCCTTGAGCTGAAGAGCTGAGGGACAGCACCCAGGCCCAGAGTCCAGGCCCCACAACCAGACCCCCCCAAACTTATCAGAAATTCTGTTTTTTGTGTTCTAGGAAGGCTGATGAGAAAAGTGTTAAAACTGCAGAAGAAATGACCAGAATTTGCAAAATAATAGAGAGGAAGGCCTGAAATGAAGTGATGATTATCTAGTATTTCCTGTAGGAGCTAATAATATGAACTGATGAATTAGAAAAGGAATACATAACAAGAAGACAAAGATGATACTAAAGCTTTGGCAACCATATGAAAAAAGAGTTAGAGCTGGGCACTGGTGATTCATGCCTGTAATCCTAAACTAGAGTCTGGGATCCGAGGGATCATGGTAGAAAGCCAGTCTGAGAAGATAAATTTATGAGACTCTCATCTCTACTTAACCAGCAAGAAGCTAGAAGTAGAGAAGTAGAGGTAAGACTTAGTGGTATAACACTAGCCTTGAATGAAAAACCAAGGGCCCAGCCCTGAGTTCAAGCCCTAGTACCAGCGCACACAGGCACACACCCACCTACTTACACACACACACACACACACACACACACACACACACACACACTCAGGAGTGGGATTATCTCATGAGACAAGTTAGGAGACAGAGGGAGACAGGGAGAGTAGGGAAAGTATTACTATTACTATTAGTAGTAATTGTTAGTAGTAGTAGTAGTATTTGCCAAGAGGTAGACATGTTGCATTACGTATCTTGTTAACTCATTTTACCCCAAAACAAACACATATTTTAGGTATCAAGTAATAGGATTTTACAACTGAACATATCATTAAGGACATGGCATTTTCAGGTTTAAGGTTAATGAGAAAAGCAGGGGAAGAGGCAATTGGGAGAATCCCTAATGCTCATGGATAAGAGGAGGACAAAGACTGGCAAAGGAAGGCTGCAGGAGCAATTCAGAGATGTGAGGACATAACTCAGTAACAGTGATATTTCTATTGACTTGCTTGCATGAAATACAAAGTCTTCAGAAGAAATGAGCTAGAAAGAAAAGATAGCTGTGTGCTCTAATGTTCTGAATGGAGAGTGTAAAGACAGAAGACAGTGGTCGGCTTAGTGGAGGAGTTATTACTAGCAAACACTCAACCCCAGACACAGAGAAGTAGCTATAAGCCTATCACATGGCAAAGCTGTAGTAACAAGGAAACTTATGTCTGCCACCTCTCTTCTTCCTCGGTCATGATTTGTTAACTGGTATGAAACTAAGAGTTAAGGTATATGTTAGATGCTCAAGAAAGAGATTGTATAGGAGCACTCGCATACAATGGTGCTGATTTTCATTAGGGTCACCTTTAGGAACTCTAGCATTGAGAAAATCAGTAGGGGAATTGGAAAACAGAAGTGAAACAAAGATGCTAATTAGAGTGAACCAAGCATAAGGATAAGAAATGTAAATTGGATAGCTCTCCTGGGACAAAACTGCAGGTGTCATATTTCAATAAAAAACAAAGTTAATTTTTTTAATTCTCATTTTAAAAATTCTCTCTTCTGGAACATGTCTACTGGAAATTGAGCTTTCCCTAGAGACCACTGCTCCCCATTTTGTTCCTATCTAGTAGAGCCCACAGTCCAGTAGGGCAGAGGGTGTGCAGGCAGGCATCCTGGGTCTTCTACACCTTTTTCTTCTCTCTTCTTTTAAAAAGCCCAGCCAATCTCAAGCACAATCTTTGGAATTATGGTGTTCCCCTCTTTTGCATGTTAATCCAGTCACACCCTTCCATTCACTTTCGTTTTTGTTCCTATGGTCTGTGTTCACTACAAACTTCAAGTCAATGTATAGTGACAACCAGTCTCTCAAGTCACACAAACTGTTCTCCCCCCCCCCCTCCCACCCCCCATCCCCCAGGGTGCTGTCCCTCAGCTCTTCAGCTCAAGACTAGCGCTCTACCACTTGGGCCACAGCACCACTTGCAGTTTTCTGGTGGTTAAATGGAGATAAGAGTCTCACGGACTTTTGTGCCAGGGCTGGCTTTGAACAGTGATCCTCAGATCTCAGCCACCTGAGCAGCTAGGATTACAGGTGTGAGGCACCCACGCCTGGCACAAACTGTTCTTTAACTACTTCTCAGTTACAAGCCTGCCTGGTTCTAGCCTAAAGTACATTAGCTAACCACTTCCTACAATCTCTTAAATATCTCTACATTATCTTAAATATTCTGTCACCCACATTTCCAGTCCCCTCAACTCATTACTTTCCTACTCACACAGACAGACAGGTGGGTGGGGGAGGGGTCTCAATCCCACAATCTCAGAAGACACCCAAAACTCCAGATGACACCAAGGCTAACACTTTGATTTTAGCCTTTGAGGCTCCAAGCAGAGGCCTACTCCACCCACAAGTGTCAATAAAAAGATTATGGTGTTTCTAAGCCACAAAGGTTTATTTATTTTTGATATATCTGCTTTAAAAGAAAGGAAAATGATGGAACTAATTTTAGAAAGTAGAGGAAGGTAGAATTGTAAATACAAATAATTTGGCAATTTTGTCCTTGTTAAAAAATTGGTATTAATAATAGCTAGTTCTTTTTTTTTTGGGGGGGGGGGAGGGGTCCGGTCGTGGGGCCTGAACTCTGGGCCTGGGTGCTGTCCCTCAGCTCTTCAGCTCAAGGCTAGCACTCTACCACTTGAGCCACAGCGCCACTTCTGGCTTTTTTCTTTTTGCTTACGTGATGCTGAGGAATCGAACCCAGGGCTTCATGCATGTAAGGCAAGCGCTCTACCACTGAGGCACCGTCCCAGCCCCCATAGCTAATTCTTATATACATTTTCTCAAGATGTTTTATATTTCTTTGAATGTTTACTTCCACACTGAGGAGCTGATGTGTTTTTTTTTTTTTTTCCAGTTATGGGGGGCTGAACTCTAGGCCTGGATGCTGTCCCTCAGCTCTTCAGCTCACGGCTAGCGCTCTACCACTTAAGCCTCAGCTCCACTTCTGGCTTTTTCTGCTTATGTGGTACTGAGGAATTGAACCCAGGACTTCATGCATGCAAGGCAAGCACTCTACCACTGAGTCACCTTCCCAGCCTGAGCTGATGCTATTAACTGCATTTTACTGATAATGTATTTAGCTCCTGTTTGAGGTCATATAGCTAAAAAAGAGCTGGTATTCAAGCAAGGCCTGATTATGTTTCCAAACATTCATGATTGGAATCACTAATCAAGAACACATCTGTGTGCAAGGCACTATACTATCTATTTAACAAGCAGTACTTTTGTGTGTGTGTGTATGTGCCAGACCTGGGGCTTGGACTCTGGGCACTGTCCCTAAGCTTTTTTGTTCAAGCTCTACCACTTGAACCAAGGCTTTTTACCAAAAGCCATAAAAGATAATTAAGAGATGAGAGTCTCATGGCTTTGAACCTTGATCTATAAATCGCAGCCTCCTGAGTATCTAGGATTACAAAAAGCAGAACATTTTTAAAAATTAATTTTGCAGGTAATGTCTGAGGTTTACTTAGACAAAGAACTGTCTCTCAAAAAGAATTGTCTTGAAAAAGGTATTGATGAGCCTTTCAAGCTGAGTGTGCCCTTCAAGCTGATGGGTGCTTATTCGCTCTTTAATACACACCATCATGTTTTGTGTTCATTGTTTCAAGACTGCACATTCCTAAAACTAGTATTCAACAGCCTGCCCTCACTTTCCAGTACATCATCTCAGAAGCACAAAGATGTGACTGCTTTGGCACACTTCACTTGGATCTAAACATCATTACATCTTGGTTTTTCTCTTGTCCCTCTGGCCATTTGAAGGTTTATTTTGCTGGATTTATTTCCTATTGTTGACCACTAAAGGTTGGAAAAATTTAGGCCTTTTACTTTTACACTCATCCTCCCAAGGTGATCTCATCTGGCCATGTGGCTCTAACTATCTTCTGTACTCTCATCAATTTATATTCTCACCTATGGCCATTTCCTGAGCTCTAAGCTCATTTCCACCTGCTTATTTAACATCTTCACTTAGATATCTAGGAGGCATGTCAATATTAACATCTCTAAAACAGAGCTCTTAACCTCTACCTTCCAAACATGTTCCTTTATAATTTTCATATCTCTCCAATCTTGATAAATGTAACCATTCCCCAGGACAAAAACTTAAATGTCCTTGATTCTTGTCTGTCCTTCAACCTCAACAGCCAATCAGCAAGCCTTCACTTAAAAAACAATCCCCCAAATAATGGAGGGGGTAACAATGCTCAATAGGAAGTGTACTCATTACCTTACTCATGTAACTGTAACCCTCTGTATAGTATCTTTACAATTAAAAAAAAAAAAACAAAAAATAATCCCCAGATTAAGGGCATAGCTCAAGTGGTAGGTAGTGTACCTGTCTAGCAAGTGTCAGGCCCTGAGTTCAAACTTCAGTACCATTTCTGCCTTCCATCTCCCACAAAAAGTTCCCCTTTGCATTTCTTCTACCATCTCTAATTTGCCATCATTTAAAAAAAAATTAATGCAACAGCCTTCTAACAGTTCTTCCTTCTTTCCAGTTTCTTTCCTATAAATCACAGTCCTTGTGATCAAGAGCCAATTAAAAAAGCTCTTAAGGGGCTGGGAAGGTGGCTCAGTGGTAGAGCACTTGCCTTTGCATGGCTGAGGCCCTGGGTTCAATTCCTCAGCACCACATAAGCAAAAAGAAAAAAGCTGGAAGTGGCGCTGTGGCTCAAGTGGTAGAGTGCTAGCCTTGAGCTGAAGAGCTGAGGGACAGCACCCAGGCCCAGAGTTCAGGCCCCACGACCGAACCCAAAAAAAACAAAAAAGAAAAAGCTTTTAAATGTTAAATAAGGGCTGGGAAGGTGGCTCAGTGGTAGAGTGCTTGCCTTGCATGCTGGAAGCCCTGAGTTCAATTCCTCAGCACCACATAAGCAGAAAAAACCAGAAGTGGAGCTGTGGCTCAAGTGGTAGAGCACTAGTCTTGAGCTGAAGAGCTGAGGCCCTGAGTTCAGTCCCTATGACCAGCAAAAAAAAAAAAGTTAAATCAGAACATGTCCACAAATTCAAAATTTTTCAAGGTTTCTCCGTACACTTTAAGTAAAATCTGCATTCTGTACTGTGGTCAGCTTCAAAAGCTATGATTTGGCTCTTGCTGTCCCTCTCTTCCCCAAACCTCATTTACTTCTCTCTAGGTATTCTGGCCTTCAGACATTCCTTTAATATGTGAAGCTTACTCTTCTTAGTCTTTGTATATATTATTGTTCATTATACCTGGGCGTAATTCTCCCATATCTTCCCTTCATATCCTTACACATCTCAAGTACCATCTACTCAATTAGAGAAATGTTCCTGATTAGATAGGCAACTTTCTATAAACCATCTAGCTTCCACAACTAGAACTATTTTTCTCCAGAATATTTATATTACTTGAAATTGTATCCTTCATTTAAAAAATATCAGTTCTGGGCTGGGAAGTTGGCTCAGAGGTAGAGCGCTTGCCTTGCATGCCTGAGGCCCTGGGTTCGATTCCTCAGCACCACATAAGCAAGAAAAAAAAAAGCCAGAAGTGGCACTGTGGCTCAAGTGGTAGAGCGCTAGCCTTGAGCTGAAGAGCTGAGGGACAGCGCTCAGGCCCAGAGTTCAGGCCCCACGACCGGACCCCCCCCCCCCAAAAAAAAAATCAGTTCTTGCTTTCCTACAAAAAAAATAGTATGTTGCACAAGGATAAGAAATCTGTCTTCAATGCTAATCCCTAGTGTTTGGAACACAGAGGTGCTCAATGAATGTTAGCTGAATAAGTAAACAGTATTTCACTTCAGAACAAATAAATTATTTTTAGTTTAGATCTTCAAGAAGACTATTATTAAAAGTTATAATTAATGTCTAACTCCAAGAAACACTGAGAAAGGTAAGCAAAAAGTTAAAAGTGAAATAGTTCCAACTTTCTAAATGTACCTGAGTAAATTTTACATGTAGAGTTTTACTTCCTATTTATCACCCTACCTCCTTTCAGTGATTCTTCCCAGTGCTCTTCTGTTGTCCTAGACTTCCATTTATAGTCCCTAAGTAGCTTCAGATATCCAGTTTCCAGCTCCCCTCTCTTACTCCCTTCTTTCTTCAATTATTGTTTCAACTTACATTGGTTGATGCCTGTAATCCAAGCTACTCAGGAGGTTGAGATCTGAGGATCATGGTCAGAAGCCAGCCAGGGCAAGAAAGTCCTTGAGACTCTTTTATCTCTAGTAATCCATCAAAAGCCAGAAGTAGAGCTGTGGCTCAAGTATTGTCTCTTCAGCAAAAAAAGCTCTGGGACAGTGGCGAGGCCCTGAGTTCAAGCCCTAGAACTAGTATGTGAATGTGTATACACGCACACACAAGAATTTTTTTTTGTAGGTCATGATGGGGCTTGAACTCTGAGCTTGGGCACTGTCCCTGAGCTCTTCAGCTCAAGGTGAGTGTTCTACCACTTGAGCTACAGAGCCACTTCTGATTTTCTGGAGGTTAATTAAAGATAAGAGTTTCACAGACTTTCCTGCCTGGGCTGGCTCTGAACTGCGATCCTCAGATCTCAGCCTCCTAAGTAGCTAGGATTACAGGCATGAGCCACTGGTGCCCAACTATACACAAGAAATTTGATTAAGGTGCAATAATTTCCAATGAGAAAAATCGTTCAATCATCCTAGGCATTGGTACACATTTAAGAGAGAACATATACTGAATTAATCTCTAATAGGTAGAATGGGAGGCATCAGAACAATGACCTAGAAAAACAGAGTGGACAGAAGCAACTTTTGGGGGTAAGGAAGTGAAAGTAAGGCAACCCCTTGGTCTTCCTTTGGGTCAACAACTCCACATGGTTTTTCCTCCTCGGTAGCTAGGATTACAGGCATGAACCACCACCAACTCCTAAACTAAAACACCAGATTTTTATAGGTTGTATTTCAAATAGGTTTTGGGATTTTTTTTTCCTTAGTAAGTTTATTACCCAGAACTAGGTTTGAAACTCAGGGCCTCACACGTTCTATACACACACACACACACACACACACATTATTGTAAAGATACTGTACAGAGGGATTACAGTTACATGAGTAAGGTAATGAGTACATTTCCTATCAAGCATTGTTACCCCCTCTTTTGTTTTTCCCCTACTATCCCTTCCCTTCCCACCTCCTCCCTCTGCCCCCCCCCCCCCCAGTTGTAAAGTTCATTTTCAACATAGTGTCTCGTACATCTCACTGTTACAATGGGTCAACCTGTATCCTTGTTTCAGCATTTTGCTATTTTCCCTTCCCCTCCCCAAATTAGAAAAAATGCATATACAAGATGCAGGGCACCGGAATCAAGTACAGTGAAAACAGGGGTTATACCATGGAGGAAGAACACACAAAAGAATAAAAAAAATCTCACAGTACATTTAAAACAACAGCGACAAAGATAAAACCTCTTGTATCCCTATCTTGGGGTTCATTTCGCTTAGCATCATCTTATATGCTCATATGTACTCCTGACCTTCTGCTTGTCTGGTAAGATTATCCTAGACGTATACTAGTTATTGCAAATAAGGGAAACCATAGGGCCTATGTTTCTTTGGGTCTAGTTTACCTCACTTAATATAATTTTTTCCAAACTTTTCCATTTCCTAACAAATGGAGCGGTGTCATTCTTTCTGATGTAGACATAGAATTTCATTATATATATACCACATTTTCTTGATTCACTTATCTACTGAGAGGCATCTGGGTTGGTTCCATATCTTAGCTATGTGAATAATGCTGCAATAAGCATAGTTGTGCTGGTAGCTTCAGTATGGCCTTGTTTGTGATCATTTGGGTAAATGCCTAAAAGTGGGGCTGCTGGGTCACAGGGGAGCTCTATGTGTAGTCCTCCATACTGCTTTCCAAAGTGGTTGAACAAGTTTACACTCCCAGGGACACCTTCTAAGCAGGGAGTCTTATCAATTGAGACACTCTGGAATTTTACAAAACAAATTTGATTCTTCAAAAATAATACTCTAGCTGGGCGCTGCTGGCTCACGCCTGGAATCCTAGCTACTTGGAAGGCTGAGATCTGAGAATTGTGGTTCAAAGCCAAGTGGGGGAGGAAAGTCCATGAGACTCTTATCTCCAATTAACCAGCAGAAAATCAGAAGTGGTACTGTGGCTCAAGTGGTAGAGCACTTGCCTGGAGCTGAAGAGCTCAGCGGTTAGCTCCGAGGCAGAGTTCAAGTCCCACCACTGCAAAAAAAAAAGAAAAAAAAGAGGACTCTTTGCCAAACTAGGGTAGTAAAGCAGTATTTTATAGCAAAAAAAAAAAAAAAAAAAAAAAAAAAAAATTTAATATTTAAAACCTGTATATTTAAAGGTCATTTTATCATTTATAACTTTTAAAAACACTATCAGCTGAAAGAAGAGAGCCTTCCTAAGTGGAGATACAGAGAAGATGGAAGGCAGGATATGTCCTTCAACAAAGAAATCACCTGGGAACCAGGTTAAAACAGTCTGGGACTTACCCTACAGATCTGTTTATGTCTACAGTGAAAAGAGACTTGTAGCTTACAAAAAGCCCCAGGTGATTCTAATTTCAGTGCCTGCAGACTTTAAAATCTGGGCCAGAAAGCAAGGTGAACCCAATTAAAGCCGTAACAGCAGAAATAAAGTGAGAAAAAAAAAACCCACTGTAGTCACATTTACAAGATAGGAGAGCCTGGTGATTTATTAGATATCCTAGCTGGACAATTGAAGAGTAAAAGAGATAACAGTTATGCTATTTAAAGGATTTTTTTTTTTTTAAGAATCCAGGAAGATGAAGGGTGTTTGTTTTCATACCGTTACAAGGATGACTTGAATCTTGGTTAGAGTGTGAGTGTGAGACATTTGGAATGTCCAGAAGGCCCTGGAGAATGTGGCCAGGTAATGGAGGCAGTGGTTGGGAATCAGGTTATCTTGGTGGCACCTGAAGCCTAAGAATGACTTTCTTGTTGGTCAAGACCCTAATACAAGACTCCCCCCGGCCCCCGCAACCATCAACTATTGGTTTTAATGTTGTATGGTACCGGTTCGCCATGCCCATGAGTGAGAACCGTACCACCTGGCACAGGAGAGAGACTGGACCAGCTGATCAAGCCCGATCTCGGCCCAAGGCTACACAAACGACCTGCGCTTCCCCCCACAGCTCCGCGGTGCAGATCTCCTCCCTGAGGAATGGGGGCTACAGTCTCAGGACTGAGGTGCGAGTCCCCAACCGAATCCGGCCAATGGGCCCAACAGGCGTTCTCAGGCCCCGGGACGGCTCCCTTTTTCCAGGGGATCCCACCAGGCTAATTTCACTCACCTCTCGGAGAGTCTGGCCCAGCATAGTCCCCGTGTTCAGCCGGTCCACACTTAGGCCAGGTGACCGGAGGGAAAAAAGAGGTCAGGAGCAGTCGCCGGTATTACATGGGCGCAGCCATCTTGGATCGTCACGGAGCCTCCAACACGGAGGCTTCGGATTGGTCAATTCACAGCTCGAGGAAATGATCCCAGCACACGATTGGTTCGCGCTCTGGAGCTTTCGCCGGCGGCTCTGGAGAGGAGACAGGCAAGGAGACGGCGGCCGGGGGTCGCGGCGGGAGTTGGAAGCCTCTGCTTCCGCTTTGCTTCGGGGTGGCCCGCACTGGTCCCGCCGTGGGGCCACGGACCAGACCCGGAGCAGGACGTTTCTTTCTTTCTTTTTAGGGGAGGGGGGATGTCAGGGAGGGAGGAGAACGGACGGAATCCTGGTGGAACGTGAATCGGCGCGTTTCTCATGCCAAGTGCGGAATAGTAATTGCACGTTCTTTCTTTAGTTGTCCCATCTGGTTACTTCATGTTTGAGTGAATGCTCAGTGTTGAACACGGTCTAGGGTGTTTGGAAGAAGGCCCTACTTTAGGGGTGAACATTTGAGTGCATTTTATTGGAGAACCCAGTGCCACCACTGTTTACCATGGAAGTTTTGAAGACTTGCCTCCTTAGAAGAAATGCTGGTGTCGCGGCCTGTTTCTGGAGAAGCAAAGCTGTACCCAAGTCTTTGATTAGGAAGATTAGTACTACCTCTCCAAGGAACAGTGTCATGCCCGCTTGGGTGATAGATAAATACGGGAAGAATGAAGTCCTTCGATTCACAGAGAATATGATGCTACCTGTCATCAACTATCCAAATGAAGTTATTATCAAGGTCCATGCTGCCAGTGTAAATCCTATAGATGTTAATATGAGAAGTAAGTTTTCCGAGATGGTTTTGGTTACCTTGTTTTTAAAGTAAGAATTTTGCTAGGCATGCCGTTATTTTGTTCTTTTTTCTTTTTCTTTTTTTTTTTTTTTTTGGTCGGTCGTGGGGCTTGTACTTTGGGCCTAGGCGCTGGCCCTGTGCTCTTCAGCTTAAGGCTAGTGCACTACCACTTGAGCCACAGTGCCACTTCCGGTTCTGAGTGGTTTATTGGAGATAAGTCTCCTGGTGTTTTCTGTCTCAGCTGGCTTTTAACTACGATCCTCAAATCTCAGCCTCCTGAGTGGATTACTGGCCTGAGCCATCAACGCCCAGCTGTTTGTTTTGTTTTGTTTTGTTTTGAGACTGAGCCTCCCTTTGTAGCCCAATCTGGCTTCCTGCTCAAATCATCCTGCTTTAGTGCTGGGATTACAGATGGTATTACCACATTTGGCTAGGCATATGTGTGTGTGTGTGTGTACATATATATGTGCACATATATATTACTTTATTTGACTACACTTTTACTGCAAATATATATATATGTCACTTTTTATTTGACTACACTTTTACTGACAGGAAGGAATCATTTAGAATTTTTATACCACTAAATATTTCTGAAAAATTTGAAATCTGAATGGCCTGAATATACTTTAATCTTTTACAAAATGTAAATTTGATTATTTGCCCATGTTTCTTCAAAAAGTAAATTGGGAATGGGAGAAGTCTACTTTTCATGGCAATCTTAGATCCATCACAGGTTTGAGAGGTTTTGTTGTTTCTGCATCAGTTCTGAATTTGCATTTTTGTTTTTTGTTGGTCCTGGGGCTTGAACTCTTCAGCTCAACACAAGTGCTCTACGGCTTGAGCCACAGCGCCACTTCTGGTTTTCTAGTGGTTTATTGGAGATAAGAGTCTAACAGACTTTCCTGCCTGGGCTGGCTTTGAACCCTGATCCTCAGATTGAATTTGCATTTTTATAGTACCTATTTTCTTTGCTCTGCTTTTGCTTACTGGAGGACTGAGCCTGAATTCAGTGCCTGCCTACCAGTTGATCTAGTAGAGCTCACACAATTTCTTTTATTGATCCAATGAGCAAAGCAACAACACTTCTTACTTCTAAATAGGATATGAGCACATTTTCTTCTAGTTCATCTTTTTTTTTTCAAGCGGGTAAAATATACCTTTCTATTTCCCATAGAAGTGTATGACTTATTTCAGCATTCAGGAGGCTGAAATCTGAGGATCACAGTTTGAAGCCAGCCTGGGCAGAAAAGTGTCCACGAGACCCTTATCTCCAATTAACCACTCAAAAACAGGAAGTGGTGCTGTGGCTCAAGTGGTAGAGCACTAGCCTTGGGCACAAAATGCCTCAGGGACATCACCCAGGCCCTGAGGTCAAGCCCCACAACAGACACCCCCCCCCAAAATACAAAACAAAACACACACAAAAACAACAAACAAAACAACTTTTCCTCTTCTGTTCCTTTCTAGGTTGCAAAAATATATGATGGGTAGGCACTGACAAAAGCTTGAAGAGCTCTATATTCCTTAAATATATACAAGGATTATTATTATAGTGCAGAAAAAAAAGATTGATTTGTATTGGTGAAATACTTTAACTTTGGGGGAAAAATGACAAAAATGCTGTTAGTCTTGCTGATGGGAACTCATCTATGTCTCCTGAAGAAATTGAAAAACCTCTTTTGGGGTGATTAAGGTCAGTGTTAATCACAGGGTAGTTAGCCTCTGTGTTATAAGCTGCTGTCTGTAGTTTCATTTAAGCATGGGTCACTGTTTTTAAGGGCTATTTGTACCTCAATAACAATTCTCATATATGATGAGAATTCATCTATGTATGATGGATTTGTTTTTCCATGTATGTATCCAATTATATAATCAAAAGATTAATGATAGAAGGAAACAGTTCATGGGCTTTATAGAGATGTGTTTGACTTCAACATTTCCCCCCACCTGAAGTGATGTAATACAGTGACAATCATTTTCTTTTCTCTTCTTTCCTTCTCTTTTCTTCCTCCATCCCTCTCTCCCTCCTTTCTTTCTTTCCTTCCTTCTTTCCTTCCTTTTCTCCCTCTTTCCTTCCTTCCTTCCTTCTTTTTCCTATCTTCTTCCTATCTTTTGGCTTCAAGACCTCTTTGCACTTAAAAATGACTAGAATTTAGGTGAGCTATAGTTATATTATTAGAAAGCAAAACTAAAATGTTAAACTATTTCTTTGTTTTATCATAACTGATTAAAATTAAATCAGGAGAAAAAATATAAAATGACTGTGCGAAAAATGCATAATGATTGAGAGACGAGAACATATGTGATGTACTGAAACAAGTAATTGATAGAGCCTGAGTTTTACTATCAAAGAGGTTATAATGAAGCGAGGTACGGTGGCTTATCCCTGTAAATCCCAGGTACTCAGGAGGCTGAGATTGGAAGGATCACAGTTATAGGCTAATTCAGGTTAAAAAAAAAATTGCAGGATCTCATCTCAACAGAAAAACTGGGTGTGATGGCAAGTGCCTGTCATCCCAGCCACGTCAGAAGGTATAAATTAGGAAGATCATGGGCTAGACTGGCTGGGGCTGAAATACCATACCTTATCTCAACAGTAACTGTAGCAAAAAAATGGACAGTCTTGGCTTAAGCAGTAGAGCATCTGCCTAGCAAGCACAAAGCCAGTTCAAATGTCAGTAGCATTAAAAAAAAAAAGTTATAGTGAAAAAAACTATTTTGTAAAATGAGAAAATTTAATGAAAGGGTAGCCTTTTTATTTACAGCTTTACATATCTCTTTGCTGTCTACTTATGTTCATAAGTACTTCTGTATTCAATCTGTTGCACAAAGATAGATTTTTGAGAAGGAAAGGACTTGGACTCCTTGAAAAGACTAGGGCATAACAAACTCGAAGTTCTGGTTTAGGGAAATGCACATTCACTGCCATGAAGTTGGATATAATTTGTTAGGAGGTATAGCTCGGTTGTATAGGACTTGCCTACCTTGCAGAAGATGGTGGGCTACATCCTTAGCATTTAAAAAAAGCAACATCCCTTCCCCACCCCCTCAAAAGTTGTTACATGGCTATAATACCAGCATCTGGGAGGTAGAGGCCAGAGAATTTAAAATTTCAGGCCACTTGGGCTACATGGTGATCCTCATCTTAAAATACAAAAATTAAATATTGATTACATGACAGTGTTGTGGATATTTTGAGTGAAATAATCCCAAAATAAATTCAGTATTAAAGTATGTATTGTAGCTTGTGATATTTCTATTGGATAGCACTGGACTAGACAATCTGAGAATAATTATATTGCACATTTATGTATTTTGGGGAAGAGGTTTAGAGGAAGACTTTGGAGTCTTAAAATGTTTGTGGTTAGAAGGCTCTATTAAAAGTGAATTGAGGGCTGGGAAGGTGGCTCAGGAGTTGAGCTCTTCCCTTGCATGCATGAGGCCGTGGGTTCGATTCCTCAGCACCACATAAGCAGAAAAAAAAAGCTGGAAGTGGCGCTGTGGCTCAAGTGGTAGAGTGCTATCCTTGAGCTGAAGAGTTGAGGGACAGCACCCAGGTCCAAAGTTCAGGTCCCACGACTGGACCCCCCCCCCCAAAAAAAAAAAAAAAAAAGTAAATTGAAAGCTGGGCAACCATGGCTCATGCCTGTAATCCTAACTACTGAGATTTGAGGATCAGTGTTCAAAGCCAGCCTGAGCAGGATAGTCCATGAGACTTATCTCCAATTAACCACCAGAAAACCAAAGTGGCACTGTGGCTTAAGTGGTAGAGTTCTTGCCTTGTGCTGAAGAGTTCAGGGACAGCACCCAGGCCCAGAGTTCAAGGCCCACAACACACACACACACACACACACACACACACACACAGAGTGAATTGAGGTCATATGCAAGTGCACACACACACACACACACACACACACACACACACACAGAGTGAATTGAGGCCATAACACACACACACACACACACACACACAGAGTGAATTGAGGTCATATGCAAGTGCACACACACACACACAGAGTGAATTGAGGCCATAACACACACACACACACACACACACACACAGAGTGAATTGAGGTCATATGCAAGTGCGCACACACACACACACACACACACACACACACACACACACACACACACACACACACACACACACACACACACACACACACACACACACACACACACACAGTGAATTGAGGCCATATACAAGTGTGGCTTACTCCTGTAATCAATCCTAGCTGCTCAGGAGGCTGAGATCTGAGGATCGTGGTTTGAAACCAGCCTGGGCAGGAAAGTTTGAATCTTATCTCTAATAAACAAGAATGAAAATTGAAATACTCATTTTTGTCTTATGAAGTCTATTTTTTCTTTTGTGTTGTTGAGGATTGAACCCAGGGCCTGGAGCATGCCAAGCAAACTACCATGAAGCTGCATTTCGAACTGTAGTTTTGTTTTGAAGTTATCATTGCTATTTTTTATTCTGTATTCTTTTTACAATGGGCTTGAAGGCACTTTTGTTTTACGGGATGCATTTACACGATGTGTGTTGTGTTAATGTTTTTATCTCAGTAGAAGAGCTGCATTTGGACTTCCTTGGTTGTTATTCAGCATACATTTTACTTTTATTGAGTATTCTTGAGATAGTTTGGTGTTTTGTGACTTGTCTGGGAGTACTATTTGCAAGTTATCCTACTGTCCATGGATTCTTTTCAAGAAAGTGTTATTGTTTTTGCAGATGGTAGCTTGGGGAAATAAAATAATTAGTAGAAGATTGTAAAAACTCTCAGAAGCAATTACTTCTCTTGACAAGAAAGCACAGAGTGTGTGTACTTTATTTTGAAAGGTGATGGCTGGCTGTTTTCTAAAGATTGCTACTGTTGGATTAAAATAATAACTGTTAGAAAGGACTAGAAAAATGAGGAAATTAAAAAATACAGCATAACATCAACAAAACTTAGTTTCTTTAGTGGAAATAAAGTCTTTGAAGCTGCTGACAGATTTATTGATTTTTATTTTTCCAAATCAACCCAACTCTGAACAAGTGAAACCTCTGTCAATGAGAAGAAACTCTTAGGAGCCCTATTCATTCTCACCAAGCAGCAACTACTGGCTAGCTGCCTTCTGGATATGGGGTCAGTTTGGATATTACCAGTGTGTCATGGCTACACTTGATGCATTAGTATATTACGGTTACAAAGAATAGTTAATAAACATCCTAGCTCTCCTGGCTTGAACCCTAAAAAGAACTGAAACCTTTTTGCAGCTCTGAAACAAGCTGAACTTTGGTATGGCTTAATGCCCACTGCTGTTGCTCAAACCACATAACATAGTTTCAGTGAGTAATTGCTTCTCTTAACAATGAAAGGAATGTGAGACAGGAAAAGTGAATTTGTAATCTTTATGAATCTCACATGTAAAGTTTCTCCCCTCTCCCCCACACCACAACTCCCACCCTCCACTCCCTCTGATAGATACAGTCTGAACTCTCCAGATGGTAGTTGTGTCATGCTGGCATAATGATTTCTCAGCTTAGATTTTTCTGAGACTGTCTCAGCTTTCAAACACTTTCTCCAATGTGCCTTGATTTTTCATTAGAAAAACAACTCTTGCAAGCGAATCCACCTGTCAGCAGCTCTCTGTATTTACTTTGCCTTTTGCCGCTGGACTGTCATTGCTGCCATCCATCTAGGGCCAGCCTTCTGCTTGTGTTCTTGATCTCAACCCCTCTCTCCTACCCTGGGCTATCATTTTACCAATTCTCTTCTGCCTTTTTAAATTTCTTCTTTTCTTCTGGATTATTCACATCACACACAAATTTGCTATCATTTCTCCCTCTGGGAGGAGGGAAAATCACTGAAAAACTCTTCCTCTATCCTGTCCCCCTTCCTGCCCTGTCCTGCTCTGTCCTGCCCAGCTACTGCTTTATTTTTGTTTCCCTTTTAACAGATCTGTTTGAGAGAGTTGAATCTTCACACAGTCTTCCCATTTTCTCTCAAGCACCTCATCAGAACAGGTATTCCTATCTAAGTCTATATGTTGTTGGACTGCTTTTTTTTTTTTTAAGCCCCTTAGCTGCTGTTGACCTGATTTGCAAACCTAATGAGTTTGGCATCTTTCAAGGACCTTCTTGACCATTTGACTTTTGGGATATTTCTGTCCTCACTGGGCATGCCCTCTTGGCCCCTTGGCTGGATGCTTTTTGTTCTTGATGTGTAGTGTGACACTGCCCCCAGGGTGAATAAGGGGCAAGGGGAGACTTAAAGGGTAGGAAAGTCATCAGACATATGTTGCTGGGCAAAGAGAAGCATATGACTCTGGAGAGCCTACCATAGAAAGAAGACACTCAGAAACAAGTTGAGCAGAAGAAAAATACTTCTAAGTCTTTGAAAAGTCATCTTATATATTGAAGTTACATAATAAACTACTTTGTATTATTGCTGATAGAGTAGCCAGTTTTTAGAACCAAAAAAAATTTTCAGCTTTTTGAAACTGACATTTATGTAGGATATGTAGAGTAAAGCAGCTGATCTGATTTATGGCATCAGAACCGACACAGCCCAGTGGCTCTTTTCCAGTCAGGAATCTCAGTGCTGAATCTAAAGTCATTTTTCTGGAAAGACTTTTAGGAGATGAGAACTTACAAATCAGTGCCAGTACTTTATAGTCATGCCTTGTTTATTCATTAACTTTTAATATTAATATTAATATTTTAACATTTGTGTTCTTTACCAGACTTGGCACCACATATTTTGTTATTTAAAATGTTCATGAACGAGCAGGGTTTGGTGGCTCATGCCTGTAATTCTAACTACTCAGGCAGCTGAGATTTGGGGATGGCAGTTTGGAGTCAACTGGAGCAGTTCCAATTAACAAAAAAACTGGAAGTAGTGCTGTGGCTCAAGTGGTAGAGTGCTAGCCTTGAGCAAAACAAAAAGTTCAGTGTTGGCACCCAGGGTCTGAATTCAAGTCCCAGGATTGCATATGTGTGTGCACATACACAGAGAAAAGTTCATAAATGAGCCAGGCCTGGTGGTACAGCCAATAATCACAAACACAGAGATGGGGACTAGAGGATCTCGAGTTCAAGGACAGCCTGGGCTAGATGACAAAAAAAGTCCACAAATTAATAAATTAGTAAAGAACCATCTTTAGAGACAAAGTATATGTACATATATATGCATATACATATGTGTGTGTATACACACACAATACTAGAAGGTCTTAGTATTTATTTATTTATGGTGCTGGAAATTGAACCCAGGACCTCAGGCATGCTAGGAAAACAATTTATTACTGAGCTTCTTGACCAGATCAACATCACTCAAAGTTCTGGACAATTTCACAATCTATTTCAAAGAGATTTTAAGCAATGGTGGCTTCAGTTTATAAGTGATTGTGATTATCCAAGTAATTTTCTTTAAATAAAATGTCCCATTGTTTTTATGTTTTCCTGTGTGGTGTCAAAAAGTTATAAAATGTTAATCCATTTATAATCTACATCTTAAGATGCTAACATTGTTCTTGGCCTGTGTCCTGTAGTTGTTTAAAAATCATATTGCTCTTGGTTTCAGAATAAATGGCTAAATTGTGGTTTGTAGGTGGCTATGGAGCAACAGCTTTGAATATGAAGCGTGATCCTTTACACATAGGAACCAGAGGAGAGGAATTTCCTCTGACTCTGGGTCGGGATGTCTCTGGTGTGGTGATGGAGTGTGGACTGGACGTGAAGTACTTCAAGCCTGGAGATGAGGTGTGTTAAACCTTTTTTTTTTTTTGTTGGTAATGGGGCTTAAACTCTGGGCCTGAGCACTGTCCCTCAGGTCTTCAGCTCATGCCTACCGCTCTACCACTTGAGCCACAGCGCCACTTCTGGTTTTCTGGTGGTTTATTGGAGATAAGAGTTTCACAGCTTTTCCTGCCCAGGCTGGCTTTGAACCGTGATCCTCAGATCTCAGCCTCCTGAGTAGCTAGGATTACCGGCATGAGCCACTAGCGCCGCTGTGTTAAACCTTTTATTCCTTATTTCTTATTTTTTATTCCTTCATTCTAAATGTGCCTTCTGCCTCTTTGGGAAGTATGTCTACACCACTGGCCACTTTTCTTCTTTTCTGTAAATGTATTGAGCCTTGGTCAGTATTTTTGACTTTGCTGTTATGCTTTTCAAATAATTAAAAATAGCTTGACTACTATTAGAAAACTTGATCTGTCTAAATGGAATGCTTATGAATCACAGGACTGGGTGAGTCTTGAAACCAACAAGTGTGGATGTGATATGTGTGTGTGTGTGTGTGTGTGTGTGTGTGTGTGTGTGTGCGTATGTGTGTGTGTGTGTGTGTGTGTGTGCGTGTAATGGCACAGGATTGTGGTCTTTAAGTCAACTCTTATATAAAACACAAAAAAACCCTCCAAAAAACTGAAAAAGTGAAAAATGACTAGAGACATAGCTCAAGTGGTAGAGCATCTGTCTTTGCAAGTTCAAGGCCCTGAGTTCAAGCCCAAGTACCACCAACAAAGCAAAACAAAACAAAACAACTAAGACTTTAAAATTGGAGCTACTTTGTTTTTGTTGGAAGGGCCTTTAAGTGACAATTTCTACCTGTAGATTAGATAATCTTAAAATAGCTGTTTGTTATAGTTTCCTGTCACTTGTCACTTTGAACATTTGTGACAAGAGATTGTAATGAGTTCATGAGAACAGTATTTTGGTTGCTTCACATCAGTAACTAATCCCTGTGAGATGGATGGTACTTGGCCCAGTACACAGATGTCGGTCTCTTGGGGAGATTAAGCGTTGGAACTCGAACTCTCTTTTTGGTTGGAGAGAGCTGTGGCGTTTCCCTACTGCCCCGTCGCCATCTTGGTCCCCCCTCCCCAGTACACAGATGAAGGAGCCATGCTATAAAAAGTTCCAGAGCTAAGCAGTGCTTGAGCCAGGATTCAAATCAAAGACCAGGATCTTACTGGAACTCTTGAGTAGTTAGTGCCACAGTCAGTTAGTAGTTAGTGGCCTCTGCTTTCAGTGGAGTTTTACCTGATCAATGCAAACTCCTAATTTGTTATTATAGTGTTATTATATGCTAATTCTTTTTGTATATCGTTCACAGAGAATAGGAGCACCTTCATCCTTACTTTTGGTCATAACATTTCCATGCCTCTGACGAAGGTTGTATGTCTGTGTGTTTCAGGTCTGGGCTGCAGTTCCTCCTTGGAAACAAGGCACCCTCTCAGAATTTGTTGTAGTCAGTGGGAATGAGGTAACTCACCATCTTTGCTGAAATGCCATTAGAAAATCTAAAAACAAACTGACATATCTTTGAAATGATTGCTTGTTTTCAGGTCAGGTTTATGTTTTATGGTAAGTTTTAAGGGAGCCAAAACAAATGAATTTTTGAAAGACTAAGGATTTGGTATGACTCACTAGCACTGCCTACCAGAGCAGTTATCTTTGCCTAATGAAGAGGGGATATGATATGAGGTCTAGAATACCGTTGTGTTACTTAACTCTGCGTCATATAAACAGTGAAACCAAATGTGCCCAAGAGAGTATGGATTAGTCACATTTAGGCATGGAAGTGTCAAGTTGTTTTGAATCACTTTAAACACAGGAGCCTAAGGCTAGCATGGTGTTGCAGGGCTATAATTAACAAACTATTCAGGAAGCAAAGGCAGGAGGATGAAGAGTTGAGAAGAAGCTCAGGCAAAATTAAGCCATATCGCAACAAAATCTTTGGGAGCGTAGTTCATATGTAGAAGGTGCCCTGGCTCAAGTGTAGAGGATCCCTCTGTACTGCAAAAACAAAAGCAGAAACAAAGAAAAAACTGCTCTCAAATATATCTGACTGGGGACACTCAAGTGGTAGAGCATCTATGTTTGACTAGAAAGGGTTAGCATTGAGGAAACTGGTTGCAGAAGGGATCTTGAAAGAGGTCAAAGGGTGTTACTGAGATTGGAGAAGGCCTAGAAAGTTTACTTTCCAGAAAATGGGAGTGAAGGAAACAATTGATTGCAAAAACAAATTGGAATGTGTTTATGAGGGTTGAAAGTTTAACTAGATTTTTGTCTGAAAATAGTCTGGTCTAATGGGATTATTACATATAATCTTTTTATAAACAGTACAGTAACTAATAATATAGTCTACAAACAGTACAGCATCTCTGTGAGGCAGGTGAAGAACTATTTGGAGATTTTTTTTGTCAGTTGTGGGGCTTGAACTCAGAGTCTGGGCATTGCTTCTGAGTTTTTTCACTCAATGCTATCACTCCTAACACTTGGAACCACAGTGCCACTTCTGGTTTTCTGGTGGTTAATTGGAGATAAGAGTCTCACAGACTTTTCTGCCCAGTCTGGCTTTAAACTGTGATCTTCAGCTGTCAGCCTTCTGAGTAGCTATGATTATAGGTGTGAGCCACTGGCACCCAGCTTTGGAGAATATTCTTTAGAAATAATCTTGAAATACATTGTGCAACAAACACTGAACTTTGGAAGTCTGTTATATTTATATCTGAGGATAATTGGACTCCTACGAAGTGCTTAATTGTGTTAATAGATTTGCAAGCCCCTCATTTTGTTTGTCCTCTTCAAATCTAGGTTTCTTTCAAGCCCAAATCCCTCACCCATACTCAAGCTGCCTCTCTGCCATACGTGGCCCTCACAGCCTGGTCTGCCATAAACAAGGTCGGTGGCCTGAATGACAAGAATTGCATAGGAAAACGGTACGTATATCAATGGTGGCAGCTGAACTTGTCTTCTTTTCTTTTGTTCTTTATGGAAGATCTTTAGAAGCACTGAAGTTAGAATTATTTACCTGACCAGAGTTATGCTAATATTTGAAACAATTGCACTTTCGCCTGCACTTGAGTTAGCCCAATCAAATAGGGATTCTAAAAGAGTAGATGGACTCTAGGTATCTGACCTGTCTGTAACAATGCAAAAGTTTATATGTGAATCTTGAGGAAGAAGTTTCCTAAAAAAGTTAAGAGTCACTCTGCACTTTCTAAAGAATGATGTTGGCATGAATTTTTTTTTTAACTGACCACGAATTGCTCTCATGTTTATATATTTTTCTGAAAATGAGATATAGAAGACCTATAGAACACTATTGTATATTCTTGGGTTCCTTTAGGCTTGATCCTTGATATTCTTTCAGTCAGTTCTGGTGCTCCATGACTTGAATATGCTTCTGAGTTAGCAACAACACACTATCCAGAAGTATCTCTGGCGTCCAGTCCTCCCCAACTGGCAGCTTTATTTTCTGTGTTTTCACACAGGTTTCAACATCTGTGTTCAGCCATGGTCTCAAAGGCTGAGTACGCTAAGGTAATATGTTTTGAGAGAGAAAGAGCACATGCACATTTGTGTAACTTTTATTACAGTATATTATATTGTTATATCTTGTTATTGTTAATGCTTTACTTGCCTAATTTGTAAATTCAACTTTTATCTGAGGTATGCATGTTTAAGAAAAATATACAATGAGTCTAGGCACTATCTTCAGTTTAGGCATTTGTTGGGGTTTTGGAATGTACTCCTGTGCTAAGAGGAACTGTTGTACTTGAATTTGAGTTTAGATTCTGCCACTTTCTTGCTGGTTGACTTAGTTGATTTTTCTTTGAGTTTGTGTTTGAAGATTAAATGAGAACATATATAACACTGGTGGCACAGGTGTGGTACATGGGATGCTCTCAATAAATTTTAGCTCCTATTATTGGCCAGATTGTAATGCACTTTGTTTTTTAGAAACTCAGCATAGAGAAAATTGAAACTTTGGGGGTTTAAGGAGAAAACTAGGTACTAAAAATCACTTAATGATTATAATGAAGGAGAGAGCTATAAGCAAAATTATATTGAGTTAAAATAATAGTCCTTTTTGTTTGTTTGTTTTTTGGGTACTGGTCCTGGAGCTTGAACTTAGGGCCTGGGTGTTGTCCCTGAGCTTTTTTGCTTAAGGGTAGTAATCTACCACTTGAGCCATAGCTCTGCTTTTGCCTTTTTGTTTTCTAATCAGAGGTGAAAGTCTCATGGGCTTTTCTTGCCATTTTATCTGTGATTGTAAGATCTCAGACTCCTGAGTAGCTTGGATTACAGATAGGAGTCACCTGGGCATGCCATAGTCCTTTTTTATTGCTAAAGATTATGCAGATAAAGTGTGTTATGAGGGGCTGGGAAGGTGGTTCAGTGGTAGAGTGCTTGCCTTGCATGCAGAAGGCCCTGGGTTCCATTCCTCAGCATCACATTAGCAGAAAAAGCTGGAAGTGGCACTGTGGCTCAAGTGGTAGAGTGCTAGCCTTGAGCTGAAGAGCTGAGGGACAGTGCCCAGGCCTAGAGTTCAGGCCCCACAACTGACCAAAAAAAAGTGTTATGAAAATATAGAAATATTGCACTTTATACATAATCGTAGAGCAATAAAACACTGTCTTTATTGCAGATTCAAGCATTATTTCTGAAAGCATTGTGAAGACTATTCATCTAATAAGGCACTGCCATTTACCTTAGAATTCAAGGCAAATATTTATTCTAAAGGTCACTTCTGTTTAATTTTGAAGCTTTTGTGGCTTATCATTTTTGATGTTGCCATTTTGGTTAAACACTTTGTTTACATTAAGTTTATGGACCATGTGTTTTTCTAATGGGCTGCTGTCATTAACCACCTTGAAAAAAAATCTGAGTTCATATTTTTAGACTTTTATTAGTATTGTAGGCCCTGCAGGGACATGGCTATTTTATTGCTTTGGGATTTTCCCCCTTTAAAAACATGTACCAGCATGATTGTGTGCACAACTATGGTTAGAGCACTGCCATTCTTTTTTGCTTGGGCTTTCTGAGTAAACTTTAGAATACTTTAGAAAACAACTTAGAGACAAAGAACTAGCTATTTTTCCACTGGACTCCCAGTGTGTGCTCTCAGTTTATTGTTGGCTTCGTAGCTGCTTCTTTGGTATGCTGCTATTGTCTGTGTAAGCCATAATGGGAAATTGGAATCCTGGATCCTACTCTCCACTCAACCATTAAGTAGCCATATGCTATTTATGGTCTCTGAAATTTCCTCCCAATTACCAATTGTAGGACACTGTAGACTGTGAGGGGAACTTTGAGAAATGGACAATTCTATACCCGTAATGCTCTTACATATTATATTGGTGGGAGAGGAAGAGAATCTCTTCACTGATTTAGCCATGTTATCCATACTAGAATGAGATCCATTGTAGTCTGTCAGTAATTCACGTCATAGACTATATCCTCATGTGCATAGTGGCCTGGAGGATACATATGTTGTGAGCAACAATAAAAGAGCCTGGTGTCTTGGCCTGCTCTAAGTAGAGATTATAAATGGGTAACTTAAATGGTGACACAGAATTATATCTCACAGTCATGGATGTTGAAAGTCCAAGACCCAGACACCAGTATGTTTGGTGTATGGCTAGCTTTGTTTCACAGACAATGACTTCTTACTTGTCTCACATGCTGAAAGGTGCTGTTCTCTGGAGTCTCTTGTAATGGGACTGGTGCCATTCATGCCCTAAATGGGGCATACCCACATACACTAAACACCTCCTGTACCTTAAAGGGAGGGTCAGCTTTCAACATCTGAATTAGAATGTGAGACACAAACACTATAGACATTTAAACCATAGTTCTAGGTACTTTGTGTTCCTAGAAATGTCAGTTTACTGAAATCACTAACCATGAGTTCCTTGGGTTATAATAGTAGCCTACCTCTCTACTTATTTGTGAGAATCCGAAGATATGTGTGACTAAAGTTACCTGTTACCTGAGAACCTTAACATACTAAAAGAAAAAAAAATTGTGTGTTGAAGATGTAATCTAGGTCCTCACACTCCAGGGCACTCTGCCACTTAAGCTATTGCCCCAGCCCTCTAAAAATCATTTTAACAAACAAATTACATAATGCGATTTTAATACTCTATGTCAAAAGTGAATTTATTTTTCAATGTGATTATTCATTGTGATTTTTGCTTTTTCTCTAAGTGATTACTTTTTTTTTTTTTTGGTCGGTCGTGGGGCTTGAACTCTGGGCCTGGGCGCTATCCCTCAGCTCTTCAGCTCAAGGCGAGCGCTCTACCACTTGAGCTACAGCGCCACTTCCGGTTTTCTGGTGGTTTATTGGAGATAGGAATCTCACGGTCTCTCCTGCCCGGGCTGGCTTTGAACCGTGATCCTCAGATCTCAGCCTCCTGAGTAGCTAGGATTACAGGCGTGAGCCACCAGCGCCCGGCTAAGTGATTACTTTTTAAAAAACTTTTTTTTAACTACAGGGCCTGGGCACTGCTGTCTTACTACAGGGTACTTTTACTCAAGGCTAACATTCTACTACTTGAGCCACAGTTCCACTGATGGCTTTATATGGTTAATTAGAGATTAGAGTTTCATGGACTTTTCCTATCTGGCCTGGCTTTGAGCCTCAATCCTCAAATCTCAGCCACCGCCAGCCTGTTGTCTTTTGTTGTTTTGCTGTTTTGTTTTGTTTTGTTGGCTATTGACATTTAAAGCATGCTCTGGTTTGCATAAAGAAGTTAAGTATCCTTGTTATCAAGGACTGTCTGCTTTTTCTAACCAGTTAATACAGAAAAAAAAAATTACAAAAACTAAAGTAACAAAAATACTCATCAACATATTGATTTTACATGATGATTTTTTATATGTAACAGTGTTTTTGAAATTAAGACCAAACTTTCTAAGGGTTTGAGGAAGTTACCTTATGCTTCTGGCTACCCAATTCTATTTCTGTAACTACTTAAGCATTAGTGTACAAAGGAGATAACAACCTCGATATGTAAGACTGTCAGTTTGTTTACACTTTGGTATTACTAGAAACATCAAGTAAAATTATTCCTTTGATAGCAACTTGTCCATGCTTTCTTCATGATTTATTTGTAAGAGCACACAGATAATTTAGAGGATTCAAGATGAATAGGAACCTATTTGAAAAACAAAAACCAAAAACTAAATTTTTAAAATCTTGTACAATCTGAAGATCTTGGATACATTTGAAATTTTCATCCTCTGCCTGAAGTTCATCTCTTGCTAGGAAATTTATACTTTTTTTTTGGTCTTGGGGCCTGGGCACTGTCCCTCACTCAGCAATTCAGCTCAAGGCTAGCACTCTACCACGTGAGCTCCACTTCTGGCTTTTTCTGCTTATGTGGTGCTGAGGAATCGAACTCAGGGTCTCATGCATGCAAGGCAAGCACTCTACCACTGAGCCACCTTTCCAGCCCTGGAAATTTATGCTTCTCTGTTTGCCATAAGTATTAGAAAGTGTTAGAAATTGAATCATTCCTCCTCTACAAATAATAATAGAGAGGTGAAGAGGGATACCATAGTGACCTGATGAGTTAGGAGACACGATGCATGGTGCAAAATAGCATGGCGCAAAATAGCATGATGCAAAATAGTGACTGAGCTGGTCAGAGCCTAAATAGGGTCATGGTCAGAGGGCAGGGTCACAGGGAGCTCAAGAGAGGAGCCTTGGAAGTTCATGGCACAGGACTGGCAGGAACTGCCCCTACCTTTAGAATTCAGACACTCCCATCACCAGAGTGTGGGGCTTCACCTTCATCCACCAAGAAGACAAGATGGTGCCAGTTAGACCCAATTCCCTACCATCCACCCCAGTGCCAAGATGGCACCAGTTAGAACCAGTATCTTTATTTCATCTTGAGTCTGCCAAGAAAATTCAAGCAAGGGGAGGACACTGTAAAGGTGATAAGAAAGTTTATTAGAAAAGTTTATATGGCAGAGAAAGGAGAGTCAGACATGCCACAGGATGATAGCACTTCGGCCCATGTCAGCCATCTTGCCTTGTCTTGAGGGTTACAGAGATTGGCCTTGGATTGAATAGGAAGAATTAGGAGTCCTTGAAGATGGTGTTCTGATTGGTGGGTCTTTCTGCAGTTTCCTATAAGGTCCTGGCACCAAAGACTTAATTTAAGTCCTGTCCTTACTTCCTTATTCTTTTTAGTCCTTCTTTGTTCTTTTGTAGCCTCTTGCCTCCTTTTCATTTGCAGGCAGGTTTTGGTTTATCGGTTTATCCTGCCACCTGCAAGCTGTATAGGCCTCAATTCCCTAACTGCTTGCTTTTCTACTAACTGCTATTCCTACTATCTGGATTCTTCCCCTGTATTCCTAATGTCAGTTAATTATTATTTACTTTAAGCCAAAACTTGATAGTTGTTTCTAAATCCTTCTCTGTCCTCTTCCACTGCATAATTCTCCATTGTTCATGCCATGTACAATTTAGAATTGCTGTCAACTTTGGAATAGTGTCTTCCCAAATTTCTTTTGTATATGAGCTGTAAGTTTTCTTTTGTATGTAATTGCAAGGCATTTCAAATTTATAGTGAATAGGACTAAAATACAATTGGATTTTAATTAACATGTCTTATTAAGTAGTTTGTTGTTAATGTCTTCCCTATTGGGATGTATTAGAAGTTTTTGCATGTCTTAATTGGAAGAAGTTTCTTGCAGACAAGTTTCTGGCTCTGTACATCTCCAACCTTGTTAAATTTAACCTTGTTTGTCCTTCACTACTCATGGAATCCAGTACTGGGTGCAGTGGCACTCAGTCTTACCTTTAAAAAAATGTCATGTTTTGATGAGTTGACTTAGTGTGCAGTTGGGATATTCTTAGAAGGAAGTCTTAAACCAGAACAGCTGGTAATAACTGAATTTTTCAAAATGACTGTGAACCACATCTGTGTTTCCCACTTAACCTAATATATATAGTAGTCTCCCTTTATCTCTGGAGAGATACATTCCAAGACCTCAAATGGATGCCTAGTAGTATGGAACCCTATGTATATTGTCTTTTCCTGTACATACGTACCTATAATGCACTTTAAGTTAAAAAAAAATAGGCACAGTAAAAGATTAACAATGGTAACTGATAATAAAATAGAATAACTACAACAACAACGTATAAAAAACGTTATTTAAAATTTGTAAATTATTTTCTATGGTTTTACATTTAATATGTGTGGACTACAACTTACTGTAGCTAACTGAAACCACAGAAAATGAGCTCATGGGTAGGAAGAGATCCCTTTTCTAAATTTAACTTTTTAGCTAAATCTAGTATCACCTAGCAATAGGGGAAGTATGATAGAGGAGTGGAAAAAGACTGCAATCTTAAACTGCTCATGATTGGCATGACTTAACGTTGCAAATTTGACAAAAACATGTGTCCATACCAGTATACTGCTGGAGTTCCTTCTAGAGCTCTGTATGTGTAAGGGAAGGGCCTTAAACTTCGGCTTCATTGGCTCCATGGAAATATACTTCTCTGGCCATGCTACTTCTTTTTTTCATCCACTGTTATTATTCACCTTATAACTATTTCTTCCCTCCACCTTATTTTTTGAAACTCAGGGCCTTGTATATGTGAGGCAAACATATTAGCATTGGGCCACACTTCTAGTCCTCCTCTGTCTGTTTTTGTGTGTGCAAGATTGAAGGAACTATTGATTTGGGACAATTCTCACTGCCTGTCCCATTTGAGATACAGTCTAGTAGCCCTGGTTGAAATTCTGAATACATCTCAAATAATAGAACCATTGTTATCCCATGTATGAAGGTTCTTGGTCTATTATGGGTTAGCTAAACCTTTATAAACAGCCACTCTGGGCACCTTGCCAAGATGTATAAATAGCTTTGTTTTCATGGGAAAAATGTGTTTAAAATCCAAATGTCTAATTCACACGTGAACTCCCCCGTAAATTAGGAAATGTCAGCATAAATTACAGAGGCTTAGAAAAAGAGAACACAAATCAAGGCAACTTGATCGCATTCGATTGATTTGTTTTATAGCTCTATTATTCTTCTTATTCAAATTAAGTTTCTTATTCACTATAGGGAGTAAACTTAGCATATTGTGCCAAAATACTAATCTTTCACCCTTCTTTTCTATCAGATTTAAAAATAGTACATGAAGCTGAAAAGTGAGACATATTTTCAGCTTCTCTCTCTGTCTCTGTCTCTGTTTGCCCCCCTCCCCCACCTCAGCACCAACACCCCCTCCCCCATCTCCTAGTAATGGAGTAATGGGGTTTAAACACAGGTTTCACACTCTGTTTACTTGTGTTTTTTTTCCACTACCATGGTACTGTACCACTTGAGTCATACCGCTGGTTCAGCTTTGTTTTTGCTGGTTAATTAAAGATGAAGTTTCAAGGATTTTTCTGCCTGGGCTGGCTTTGAAATTTGATCTTCAGATCTTAGCTTCCTAAGTAGCAAGGATTACTGGTGTGAGCCACTGGCACTGGTGCCTGGCTTCATCTTTTTTTTTTTTTTTTTTTAATGTACTGGTCCTGGGGCTTGAACTAAGGGCCTGGGTGCTAACCCTGCTCAAGGCTAGTGCTCTACCATTTGAGCCATACCTCTACTTCTGGCTTTTTTTTAGTAGGTAATTGGAGATAAGAGTCTTCTGGACTTTTCTTGCCCTGACTGGCTTCAAACCTCAATCCTCAAATCAGCCTCCTGAGTAGCTAAGATTACAAGCACGAGCCACCAGTGTCTGGTTCATCTTAATTTCTCAAAGAAGACTGAGCCATATTAAAAAATCATCTTTGTCTCTAAGCCATTGAGATTTAACAGATGACACTAATTTTGTGATTTGGTCTCTTTCCCCTCCACAAGTATGTAGTCTAGAGGGAATCGTGGAGGCTATGTACTTCTGTGGTAGAAAGGTGGAGAAGCGAACTGTAAGTTGTTTGAAAGCACCAATTGTTTTTCATTATTCCCAGAGTACAACTCTGTGATCACCATTTCACGGGTGTATCTAAGACCTAGAGATTCCATTAGAAACTAGAAACTTCCCAAGTTTCTAGTTACCCAGCCCTAGTATTCAAAGACTTCTGGGGCCAAAGCCAGAATACAGAAATTTGAAAGATGATTCCCTCCCTCTGGTTCTCCTGCTGTCTTGTAATTTGTTTCGCTTTTTTTTTTTTTTTTAATTTGTAAGGCAGTAGATAACCTGCTTCATAAAATTGAAATACTGAAAACTGATCAGAGATGTTAGGTACACAATGCTAAATAAAAATGGTCTTAGTCATGGAGAAGAAGAGATCGTTTAGGGAGAAGTCAGGTATGGGACAGAAATGATAGAGCAGGTTAGGATTTTCAAATTTTCCCCATATTTTCTGTACCTGCCACTAGTGCAATCCCCCTTCACCTGAGGGAGCTCTCTGTATGCACTAGGAACTCATAAAGGCATTTCATTAGAGCTGAGGGACAGCACCCAGGCCCAGAGTTCAGGCCCCACGACCGGAACCCCCCTCCCCCCCAAAAAAAGGCATTTCATTAAAAGTCATGGCAATTCTTCGTGGCTTCTTTCAATGTAGTTTCATGGTACATTTTCCTATAATAACCAACTATATTTTATATCTATCTATAAAACCAACATTTCCTATATAATCAACAATACAGCACGCCTTTCTTTACTGAACCAAGTAGGTGTCTACTTCAATGAGATTTGCGTGTATAGTGTAACTATTATAGCAAGCTAGGTGAAACGTATTCCCTTTTTCCTTAGCATCCAAAGTGCTTTGAAGAGTACAAGCATACTTTAGCCACAGGTCTTTAGACTTTAGAGGACCATTTAGCCTAATGCTCTGGCTTAAATATTTATTTTGTCTGCTTTATTTGGAAAGGAAAAAAAAGTATGGGCCCTGGTTGACCCTACACAAAACATAACGAAGTTTACGGGATGGGGAATGGTGTGTCCTCCGGGCTTCTTAACAAGCTAACTGCAGAGCCTTGAGTCTCCCTCTTTGCCTCTTTTGTACTTTAGGGGCGCCACCAGGTGGCAACATGAGGAACTGAAGCTGATGTTGCAGAACCTCTTCCTCCTGTCCAAGCCTTGCTTGAAATGTAATGCTGCTTTTTTGCTTGAGGAAATGAGGCTGCTTTGAGTAGTGGAGAAGAGATGAACAGACAATAATGAGGTCAGAAGTATATTTGACAGTTGGACCCATAAGTGACCAATATTTTCTTTTTTTTGGTCATTGGTTGTGGGGCCTGAACTCTTCAGCTCAAGGCTAGCACTCTACCACTTGAGCCACAGCACCAATTCCGGCTTTTTCTGCTTATGTGATGCTGAGGAATCGAACCCAGGGCTCATGCATGCAAGGCAAGCACTCTACCATTGAGCCACCTTCCCAGCCCCCCATAAGTGATCAATACTTTCAATATCTTTTTTTTTTTTTTTTTTTGGTTGGTCCTGGGGCTTGAACTCTGGGCCTGAGCGCTGTCCCTCAGCTCTTCATCTCAAGACTAGCGCTCTACCACTTGAGCTACAACACCACTTCCAGTTTTCTGGTGTTTTTTTGGAGGTAAGAGTTTCATGGACTTTCCTGCCCAGGCTGGCTTTGAACCATGATCCTCAGATCTCAGTCTCCTGAGTAGCTAGGATTACAGGCGTGAGCTACCTGCGCCCAGCTTCGATATCTTTTTAATCTGGCCCTTTCAGAAGAAATTGATAAATTAATTTCAAGATATTTTTGTTTTTACTAGAAAAAACTTCAGTGTATTGTTTGTAGTAGCTAGAGAATCCCCTCACTTAAGGTGGTAAAAACTGTAGACCTAATGATAGGATGTCATGCAGTTGTTTTTAAAATCAAGAAATGTTCAGGCGTCTGCTACGTCCAGGACAGTGTGGTTAGAATAGGCATTAATGGGAGGTCTCTAAATACTTGCAGAATCACTTGGAATGCAGAATGTATGTGTGAATTCATAGCCAAGCAAATGCCAAATGTGTTATGTAGTTATCAGATTCTGGATTATGTCAGAATATATGGAGGAAAACTGAGACTTGGTCCTTCAAGGAAAGAGAGATCTTACCAGATACTGAAGGCATTTTAGATCTCTATGTGTAGAAGTTATAGGGAAGGGTAAAGAGATCAGAGTCTCTAAGGAGGAGAGTTATGTTCAGAAAATAGAAGAAAAATAGAGTTGACATGATTAGATTAACATTTTTATTAGCTTATATTGGTTACATAAGGGGGATTTTATTATGACATTTATTTTATTATCTGTGCATATAATGTATCCTGATCAGACTTACCCCTCTATCCCTCTCCTTTAACTCCCTCTCCACTTTACCTTCCTTCCTCCCTCTGCCCACCTTTAGGATAAGCAGTCAGTTCATTGGGTCTCTAAGAGCAGCAAGCTGCAGTGAGCAGCCCTGTGAAGATCCTGGAGCCCATGGTGCATTTGCTGATAGGGCACATTTAATTAAGTGCTTTAACAGGAAATCACAGCAAGGATAAGATTATTTCCATTTGATAAGCTTTGCACAACAGGTCTGAGCACAGGATGTTTATCCCACTTGGACAGGAATGTAGTCAGAGGATCTTTCTTAGAAAACAACTAAGTCTTGTACATTTAAAAGGCCCTGAATTTCCCCCTCACAGAAGGGGCTGTGGTAACTCTACCTAGAGAAATTGTAAAGCAGGTGTTACAAAGTACCCTACCAGCTACCCCCAAATCCCAGCTTATGCTTAGTAGTTTTGTTGATATTTAGTATTTTTCATAAAGAGTTCGTAAAATGTCTGATGTTATGTAGTTACAGCTCCTTCTGAACCTAAAGCAGAAGTCTTTGTGTGATATAATCTTGGGAAGCTGAGTAAGTCTGTTTGCTTGGAAACTGTCACTGAGTCAGTTGTAATTTTCAAACATTTATCCATTGGTTTCTTTTGTATTGCAGTGTTTTAATCTTGGGTGCTTCGGGTGGAGTTGGTACTTTCGCAATACAGGTAAAACAAATTTTTAATATTGTAAGCAGGAAGATTTTTTAAAATTTGAATTTGTAAATGAACATGTTATAAAGTATATTTCCTTAAAAACTAAAAGCAGGTCTAGCAAATGAATTGTAATTTCAGCTTGCTCTTCTGAAATGAACATATTCTAATATAGAAAGACGCATCACTCTTTCTAGTAGTTTAGTATGTAAGTTGAGAATATTGAGGAGAATTCTTTGAAGGGAAGATCATAGGCAGAAAGTTGAGGTGTGGCTCAAGTTGTAGATTACCAGTCTTGGGTGAAAAAGCCAAGTAATAGTGCAAAGTCCAAAAATACAATTTTTGTAAAAGAATATATACAAATGGCCCATGAGTTCATTATTCTTACTCAGCTTATAAAGAGCGAGGGTTTATTATAGATCGTGGTTCAGAGGTTTCAGTCTATGATTGCCTGAGCAATCATGGTAAGGATGTACTATGGTGAGGCAGCATATTATGGCAGCAGCATCTGACAGAACTTTTCATCTCATTGCCAGGACATGAGGAGGGAAGGGGAGAGAGAAAGGGGTAACTAGGATTCTGTGATCCTCTTTAAGGGTAAGCCCCAATAACCTGGAACTTTCTACTGGGCCTCAACTATTGAAGTTTCTACCACCTCCCAATAATGCCAAACTGAGAACTAACCGTTTAACACATGAACCTTTGGGGGATATTCGAGGTCTCTCATACATTGCTGGGGGAATATAAAATAGTGTAGCTGCCATGAAGATAGTTTATTGTTTCCTCAAAATGGTGAACATTCAGAAAGATTGCATACTAATGTTCATACCTGCATTATTCATCAGAGTGAAAAACAGAACTAGCTATAGTAGTTGGATAAACAAAATGTGATATATATATGTATATATATATATATATATATAATGGAAAAATATTCAGTCATAAAGGAGAATGAAATTATGGCATTTGATACAAGCTAAATAAATCTTTAAAAAAATTATGCTAAGTAGCTAGGAGTGATGGGTCAATACAGTAATCTTAGCTCCTTAGTGGTAAAGATGAGATCATGGTTCTAGACCAGTTGGGCTTCATGAGACTCTGCCTCAGGCAACAGCTAGGTAAAGTGGTATACACCTATCAGTGTGGCTTGGGAGAGGATCACAGCCCAGGCTGGCTAGGTCATAAAATGAAACTACCTTGAAAGTAACCCATTTGAAAAAGGGTAGGAGGTGTAGCTAAAGTGGCACAATGCCTCCTTAGTAGATGTGAAGTCCTTGGTTTGGTACTGTGAAAATAAATAAAACTATTTTTTTAAGCACAAAAAAATATGCTAAGTAAAAAAAAATCTAGAAATAAAAGGTCACATATTATTTTATTTATCTCATATTCCAGAATAGATAAATCTACAAATACAGAAAACAGATTAATAGTTATCTGAGGAATTACTGCTTAATGGCCAAGAAATTTGTTTCAGGGGTGATAATATTCTGAAATTAGATTGAGGTATGGATGATAAAAATTCTGGTAAAGGAAAACCAAAACAAGGTATAATAGTTAATCTTGTTTGTCAGACTTGACTGGATTAAGAAATTCCTAAGGGATTGCTAAAGCATACCTCTGGGTGTGTTCAGAAGGGTGCTTCCTGAATCAGATCATGAGGGCTCCCATCTCAGAAGAGAATTAGTCCCTAAGGAGGTGGTGGACACGGGGGTGGGGAGGTGGGGAGGTGGGGGGAGAGGGTGTCTTTGAAGGCTGTTTCATGCCCTGCCCCTTCCTGTATCCCCTTCCTCTATTTTCTGGCTGCTATGATGTGAACAGCTCTCTTTCTCCATGCCCTCCTCACTATGTTGGAAATAATTCCCTTATAGTAGTTTCTGTTAGCTATTTAGATCAGAGATTAGCAGAAGTAACTAATATACAAGGGAATACTACAAAGAAACTTCTCTACTTTCCTGAAATTAAATGTTTTGAAATATATATTGATTAGTACCATCTCTTCTCTGAGAACTTAATTTCAAAATGACCAATACTAAGGAAAATTACTAGTAAAAATATCAAGGAAAAGTTAAGTAAAAACTTTGGCCTTTAAAGAAAAAGAAGCTGGGCGCTGGTGGCTCACGCCTGTAATTCTAGCTACTCAGGAAGCTGAGATCTGAGGATCACGGTTCAAAGCCAGCCTGGGCAGGAAAGTCTGTGAGACTCTTATCTCCAATAAACCACCAGAAAATCAGAAGTGGTGCTGTGGCTCAAGTGGTAAAGCGCTAGCCTTGAGCTGAACTGCTGAGGACAGTGCCCAGGCTCAGAGTTCAAGCCCCATGACTGACAAAAAGAAAAAGAAAAGAGAAAAAGAAAAAAAATCATTTGGATATCTAGAAGAGTACATGCATATAAAAAAAAAAAAAGTAAAGTTAGATTTTTATCAAACTTTGTGACAGCAACACTTTAATGCCAGGGGTTAAAAATGAAGTGACACCAGTCACTGATGGTTCACGCCTATAAGATCTGAGGACCACAGTTTGAAGCCAGCCTGGGCAGGAAAGTCGGTAAGACTGTTGTCCCCAATTAACCACCAGAAAACCAGAAGTGGTGCTCAAAGTGGTAAATTGGTAGCCTTGAAAGAAAGAGCTCAGGGACAGTGCCAGGCCCTGAGTTCCAACCCCATAACTAACAAAAACTAACAAAAACAAGTGATACCAAACACACACCAAGACTATTAGGTGAGACAAAACTGGCCTTTAAGAGTAAAGAATACATAAGAACTGTTATCAACCTGCTGTGTTAATAACACGGGTTATTAATAATGTTACCTAATATAGATGTAAGGAATGCTCTTCTGATCCCTCTCTGAGAATCTGCTACTGAATTGAGCTTCTCCAACTGAAATAGCTAAAAACTCATGGTGAATGTTAAATGTGGAATTACAAAACTAAATAGAGTCTTAGAAGTTTAGAGTGTAGTATTTAAGTTCAATGAATAGAACTTTTTTTTTTTTTTAAATTTTGGTTGGTCCTAGGGCTTGTACTCAGGGCCTCAGCTCTGTCCCTGAGCTCCTTTTGCTCAAGGCTACAACTCTACTACTTGAGTCATTCATCCAGCCACCTCCTCCAGCCTTTTCCTGAGTAGTTTATTGGAGATAGAGCCTCATGGACTTACCTGCCCTAGTTGGCTTCACTGTGATTCTCAGATCTCAGCTTCCTGAGTAACTAGGATTACAGGTGTGAATCACCAGTGCCTGGTAAGCTGAATACTTTTAATACTGTCTGGAAGACTAAATTAACACTTTTCAGAGATAGAAATGAAGATGTGCATTTTTTGGCCACTTAAAATGGTCATATTCTGTGGATATGTGCTTTTTTTTTTTCTTTTTTTTTTCTGTCATTTGCCCTTGTCATTGAAGATGATAAATTTGATACTATCAACTCCTGTCTTTCCTGATACTAGGTACTGATCCCTTCTTGAAATGGAATGATTAAAACTTCCTGCTGTGGGCTGGAGGCATGGCTTAAGTGGTAGAGTCCTTGCCTAACAAACACTGAATTCAAACTCCAGTATCATCAAAAACAATACAAAACAAAACTTTATGCCATAGAGGCAACTGGTTCTCTGGTGGAAACAAACAAACACTTTTTCTTTCTAAACAAAAGTTAAGTCACTTTTACTAGTTTCTGAACAAAGTCTTCCTTTTTTTTTTTTTTTTTTTTTAATTTTTCTTTTGGGTCCGGTCGTGGGGCCTGAACTCTGGGCCTGGGCGCTGTCCCTCAGCTCTTCAGCTCAAGGCTAGCGCTCTACCATTTGAGCCACAGCGCCACTTCCAGCTTTTTTCTTTTTGCTTATGTGGTGTTGAGCAATCGAACCCAGGGCCTCATGCATGCAAAGCAAGTGCTCTACCACTGAGCCATCTTCCCAGCCCCTGAACAAAGTCTTCCTATAGTTCTCAGTAAGACAAAGTACTTAAAGTTTTATATTAAAGTACTTAAGGTTTCAAAATTAATCTATGGCACTACCTTAAAAAATAATCTGTTTTATTCCTTTCCTTTTTTTGCCAGATAATGAAGGCTTGGGGTGCTCATGTGACAGCAGTTTGCTCTCAAGACGCCAGTGAGCTTGTAAAAAAACTTGGGGCAGATGATGTCGTTGATTACAAGTCTGGAAGTGTGGAAGAGCAGTTGAAATCCTTAAGACCGTATGTATTGGAATAATGCTCCTGTTGGGCACATTGTCTTGTGCCTTTACTATTAGCTCTGTAGAGGCTGAGATGGGGAAGATGGTAGTTCAAGGCCAATCTGGGTAAAAAAATTATCGAAAACCTCATCTCAACCAAGGAAAAAGCTTGTACCTGTGATTTCAGCTCCTATGGAAATGGAAATGAAATGATTGTAGTCCAGGTAGACCCAGAAATAATAAATGTGAGACCCTACCCAAAAAAGAACTAAAGCAGCAACAAGGGCTGGTGCCCTGGCTCAAGAGGCAGAGTGCTAGTCTAGTAAGTGCTTGTCTAGTGAGTTCAAGCCCCAGTACTACTACCAAAGAAGAAAATACAAGAGCCAGCGATGCTCCCATTTGAAGTACACTCAAGGATCGTTGTAATGCAGGTCTCAGGTAGTTTGGTGGCCTTTCAATTGCTTTGGGAGGAGATCTTTGAAAAGGGAAGAAGTGACGTTGTCCAAAAAGAAATATACTCTTTACCTGATTTATGTTACTGTAACTCCTCTGTCCATCACCTTTATAATAAAAATAAAAAAGAGAATCTGAAAAATGTACCTTATCATTAAAGGTTAAGATAGTACTATAACATACTTTGGTATGTACCAAAGAAGCTACTTTTATCTGATCTTTTGCTAATTTCTTTTTGCTTCTGGTTCTGGGCCTTGAACTCAGGATCTAGGTGCTGTCTTTTAGTATTTTTGCTGTACCACTTGAGCCATAACTCTACTTCTGCTGGCTGTTTGGTAGTTAATTGGAAAAACTAGAGTTTCTTGCCTAGGCTGACTTTGAATTGTGATCTTTGCATATAAGCCCCAAGTAGCTAGGATTACAGGCTAAACTTCTTTTGCTCATTTTTAAGATGTTTGTTCACATTTATTGCTGTTTGTAAAGGTCTCAAGGTAAATCGGAAGTGTGCTGCCTTCTCTGGTGTGTGTCACACAGGAGGAGTAGAGTAGTTCATGAAACCATGTGATTAGCACCAAACACTGTTTCAGTGTTTAGGAGCTATAAGAACCTAAGAAAGCAATGTAAGGGTAAATGCTAGAAAGTGAGCACCACCCTGGTTGTTCTTAGTGGTCTGAATGCTCACTAGGCTCTGATTTGGCTTGAGGTACTAGATAGGGACAGACTCAGGAATTTTCTCAACCCCCTCAATCTTCAGACCATGATTTGTTTACTTTATTTATTTATTTATTTTTGAGTTCGGTCATGGGGCCTGAACTCTGGGCCTGGGCACTGTCCCTCAGCTTTTCAGCTCAAGGCTAGCGCTCTACCACTTGAGCCACAGTGCCACTTCCGGCTTTTTTCTTTTTGCTTATGTGGTGCTGAGGGATCGAACCCAGGGCCTATGCATGCAAGGCAAGCCTCTGCCACTGAGCCACCTTCCCAGCCCCCATGATTTGTTTACTAATCTGATTTTTATTAGCATGACAGAACCAAAGCCAAAAGTGGGTTTGAGAAGTATTTGGAAGACTGGTTTGCTGCTATGATTACAAAGATCTTCCCTTTTAAAAAATTTTTGTTTTAATTAATTTTTTTCTTTTTTTTCTTTTTCTTTTTTTGGGTCCAGTCGTGGGGCCTGAACTCTGGGCCTGGGCGCTGTCCCTCAGCTCTTCAGCTCAAGGCTAGCGCTCTACCACTTGAGCCACAGCGCCACTTCTGGCTTTTTTCTTATGTGGTGCTGAGGAATCGAACCCAGGGCCTCAGGCATGCAAGGCAAGTGCTCTACCACTGAGCCACCTTCCCAGCCCTAATTAATTTTTTTCTTAGTTTTCAAAAACCACTTATTCTTGCCCATGTTGAGAATAGTATTTCAATCAATTAAAAGAAGGTGGATACCTATGATCCACCTATAACACTCTTGAGCGTCTATCTACCCAGAACATTACAGTTCAGGATACAGTAAAGATACTTGCACATCCATGTTCATTGCTGCACTATTCACAATAGTCAAGTTATAGAAACAGCCCAGATACCCTACAGTAGATGAGTGGATCCAAAGAATGTGCCACCTATATGCAATAGAATTTTTCACAGCCATTACAAAGAATATGTCATTTGCTGGGAAATGAGTGGACCTAGAACAAATCACGTTATGTGAAATAAGCCAAGCTCAGAGAGACAAACAGTGTATATATTCTCACATACGTGGAAGCTTAGATCTAAAATACAACTGGACTGTATAATTATAGAAAATAGTCTAGGCATTCACATACAAACAGACTAAAGGATGATACTGCTAGGGGACAAACCCAAAGGTATAACTTCTCTGAACATCTAAAATACTATTTATCAAAATGAATTCCAGGAAATGAAAACATATTCTGTTTTGGGTGTTTGTTTTTGCTTTTGGAAGGTTTTGTTTTTCTGTCTTTTTAGGGGAGGGTAAATTGTGGGGATTGGGGAGAAATGGAAGGAGGAAGGGTAAACAAACAAATTTGAACTATGCAACTTGCAGACAGGGATGGGGGAAAACGGGGGGGGGGGGGGGGGGAGGAAGCAAAGGAAAAGAGTGACATTGTCCAAAAGGAATTGTACTCTCACCTGACTTATGAAATGATAACTTCTCTGTATAACACCTTAATAATTACAATTAGAGTACATTTTTAAAAAGGGTGCCAGGAGCACCTCCTCTCTGGCAATGCCTAGACCACCCACCGACTCCAACAGGAGCAGGGCATGTGTCAGAACAGCCAGCTGAGTCATCATTCCTTTCACTATTTAGCATCGACTCTTGCCAATCCCAGCCTAAATCTTGGAAACAACAGCGAACATGACATATTCCTGCTGTGATGGAGCTTGCATGCTAGTTGGGAAGTTTTAGTTTTCAGTATTCTGAGGAAAGTTGATGCATGAAAGGAGGAAAAGAAATGATTGGAAAAGAGGTTCTCATGGTTGGAGTGATTTAGAAATGCTTCTTCCACCTGGGTGCTGGTGGCTCATGCCTGTAATCCTAGCTACTGAGATTTGAGGATTGCAGTTCAAAGCCAGCCTGGGCAGAAAAGTCCATGAGACTCTTATCTCCAATAAAACAACAGAAAACTGGAAGTGGTGCTGTGGCAGAAGTGGTAGAGCACTAGCCTTGAGCTGAAGAGCTGAGGGACAGTGCCCAGGCCCAGGCCCAGAATTCAAGTGCCAAGACCAACAATAAATAAATGAATAAATAAATAAATAAAATGCTGCTTCTAGCTACATGCTGGTGGCTCATGTCTGTAATCCTAGCTATTCAGGATGAAGTCTGGTGATCATGGTTCAAAACCGGTCTATAAGACTCTATCTCCAATCAACCAGTATAAAGCTGGAAGTGGGGCTGTGGTTCAAGGGGTAGAGTGCCAGCCTAAAGTGGAGGCTTCTTTGAGGAAGCAGCATTTGGCAGTCTGCATTAGACAAGCTCTTTAAATAGGGTTTTTGTTTTGTTTTGTTTTGCATGTTTCCTACTGTATCTTCCTATCTGGTATTGTAGGGAAGTGGTAAATAGTAAGTATTCAATAATATTTGATTCATTATGGAGGTGATCCAGAGATAATGGCATGTCCATATGATTGAGGGCTCACAGCTACTCTCCTGTGTGAATGAATGTCCAGACCTTCTAAGCCTGGCCTTTGGGAAGTGAGGACATGACGAGTCTCTAGGATTTGGCTTGTGGATAGCAGAAGTTGAGTTTAATCGCATGTCTTTTGCTGCTAGGAAGAGCAGCATTACCCTGAAGCCAACCCCTGAATATACCTTCAGCTTCATGTAGGTGTGGAATATGCTTCCAGAGGAAGGGCAGCCTGACAGATGGAAGTCTGAAGGACACTCAATCTAACCTGTAGCCCTGTGCTATATTTCCATACCAGGTATCTCTGGCAGGTGGTCTTGTCACTTGCCCTGGTCTACAAATGGAGACCATTACTTCTATTTCTCTTCTGTTCCCCTCCCCTCCTCTTTCCTCCTTCCTTATTTTTTGACAACTTCAGTTAAAATTGACTTTTGGAACTTTAATCAGGAATTTGAGCTCTGAATCTACCTGCAGTATAGTTGTGCCTTCCAAGTAGCAACTCGTTAGCTATTTAAATCCTGAGAGTTTTATAGCAAGAAGTGGTTTTGAGATCCTTCAGTCCTCTGTAGTTGAGAAAAGAAATGTCAGATGGTTTATGAAGGTTTTGTGTGTTCATGCTACATTAATCATTAGTGTGATATTGGTCTACAACAACATGATCCCCAGACTTCCTTTACGTATTCTAATATTTGTTTATTCAAAAATTGAAAATGAAGTGGAAACTTTTTTTTTGTGGTCAGCCAAGGGGCTTCAACTCAGGCCTAGGTGCTATCCCTGAGCAATTTTGCTCAAGGCTAGCATTCTACCACTTTGATCCACAGTTCCACTTCCAGTTTTCTTTTCTTTCCAGTGGTTAACTGGAGATAAGTGTCTTGTAGATTTTCCTGCCTGAGCTATTTTTGAACCATAATCCTCAGATCTCAGCCTTCTGAGTAGCTAGGATTATAGGTGTGAGCCACCAACACCCACAAGTAGAAACTTTTTAGTGAGAATAATCATCATATAAGGTCATTCTCCTGTGTTGCATAACCTTTCATTTTTATCTTTCTTTAGTTTAATTTAAAAAAATCTCTTAAAGGCTCAAGGTTAATGAAGATAGCAAAAGCCTGTTTTAGAAGCTTTGATGTTTGACTTTATCCAGATGGATTTGGAAAGGAAAAGGCCTTACCCAGTCAATGGATTAGCTTAATTTATTCTCTCTCAATAGGTATTTGTTTTCAAAAGTATTTAAGATCTTTAGGTTGTTGTTTTAAGTAGAATACAGTGATTATAGCTGTTTTAGGTTAGCTTTAAGGATTTGAATATCTGTCAGTTCCTCTGGATTCCATTAGGATGAATCTTTTGGCATGTTAGAACAGAATTGAAGACAGAGAGAAGGGTATTGATTTCTCTTCTTATATTATCTTGATTCGGTACATGAAATTAAAACAGAACACTCCAGAAGGTAACAAGGATGTGTCTACAAACATTTCTGGCTGAGGAGGGAATACAAGCAAATCAATCTGATGAGCAAAAACATATCCTTTCAAGTATTCATTTGCACCAAGGAATACTTTGGATGTATTAAGTGGATAACTTTTAGTTCCTCTACGGATTATTTTGGATGCTCTGAGAGCCTCTTCTGTGCATCTGAGCTTTACCTCTTTACCACCGAGCTTAAGTTGTTCCCAAAGTTTTAGAAAATATGATTTTTACCAGAAGAAAAAGTCACTTTTGGAAGTGGAGCTGTTGCTCAACGGGTAGAGCATTAGCCTTGATAAATAAAGCCCAAGGACAGCACCCAGGACCAGCACAAAGAAAAAAAGGGAAGGGAAAAAGTCACTTTCAGTTTAGCTTGGAAAGAAGTTATTGATGCAGTGGGAGCCAATAAGCAGCCACCCCCTGTGCTACGTGGCATAGTGCGTCACAATTTATAAATTGTCACTGCAGTACAATCTGTAGACAGTGGTAAAGGGAATAAAGGAATATCCAAGCCTAGTGAAGCTAACAAAGGTGTTCTGATTTTGACTTTCTCTCTCCAGGTTTGATTTTATCCTTGATAATGTTGGTGGATCCACCGAAAAATGGGCTCTAAATTTTCTCAAGAAATGGTCAGGAGCCACCTATGTGACTTTGGTGACTCCTTTCCTCCTGAACATGGACCGACTGGGCATAGCAGATGGCATGTTGCAGACAGGAGTCACCATGGGTACCAAGGCATTAAAGGTGGGAAGGACAGTCTTCGTTGGTGAGATAGAGAGCAAGCAAGTAACTGCTGTGCTCAAAATTACTTTTCCAGTTTACTTTCTCTTCTCTTGGAACACTGTACCTGCTAGCATGGACACTAGAGTCAGGGCCTGGATTCAGATTCTGACCGCTACTCAGTAGCTGTGTGGCCCAATACAAATTACTTAACATGTCTGCACCCAATGGCTTTACCTATAAAATGAGGCTAATAATCTATGTATCTTACTGCATTTTTGTAAGCATCAAATGAAATAATCCATCTGAAGAACTTGGCACAATGTGAGGTACATTAAAAGCTCTTGTTAGGCCTGAGAAGGTGGCCCAGTGGTAGAGTGCTTGCCTCCCATGCATGAGGCCCTGGGATTGATTCCTCAGTGCCACATAAACAGAAAAAGCCAGAAGTGGCTCTAGTGGTAGAGCATTAACTTTGAGTGCAAAAGCTGAGGGACAGCACCCAGGCCCAGAGGCCAAGTCCCACCACCTACCAAAAAAAACTTGCTAAAATATTAGTCATTATTATTTTCCATCTATCCCCTTGGACTCTCTTCCTGCTTATACTTGGTGGCCTCTATTTCACTAATCTTAACACAGATAGTACCTTGAATTTAAAGGTAGAAACTGTATTAGGACAGCATACAGTTGCTGTTTTTATGACAGAATGGCGATATAACAAGTAGTCCTAGACTGGCGCTTATTGCCTTCTGCAATCTTATCAGCATGTTATTGAATTGTAGAAGGAAAATCAACTATTACTGTAGTGAGGCTGCAAAGGCTAAGCCTACTACCATTCTCCTGCTGGGTTTATATCACTGTCCTGACAAGGCATATGTCCTGTGAATAACTGTAGTTATTAATGGCATTCTAGGATTTTCCTGGACTTGACTAGTTAGCTTGATTCTGTTCACAGTCCACTGTTGCCAGAGCTTTGAAAAGCTAAAAACTGAATGTACTGAGTGAGTGGTGGACCTTGGAGACTAGCACATACCCATTTCAGCTACAAGACTGATAGCAGAACTTGGGAATCTGCTCTTGACTTAATGCCCTAGTTTGTATTCACCACAGTGGGAACGGAGCCTTATAATTTTGGTTATGAATGGTTAGTAATTGTAGATCCCTGAATTAGTATTGAAGTATAGAATATATAATAGAAAAAGAATATAAAAAAGAAATAGAATATAAAATAGAAAAAGTTGTTTTTTTAATTAGACTCAGGAAAAAGAAAAGGCAAGATAAAAGGTTGAGTCATTGGGACAATTCAGCCAATTCTTACCATCTTACCTTGTCAGATGATAGGCATGATCATCATTTTTGGCTGCTTCTTTTCTTCTACCTTCCTCCTCCTCCCTCTCCTTTTTTTTCTTTCCCCTCTCTTTCCTCCCTCCCTTGGAATGACAATATTTATATGAAATGTATATGAATAGTAGAGATGAACAAACTAAGCTTTGTATCCGGGCAGTGGAGAAAGGGATCTTAGCTGTCTTTTGTTGCCTCCTCCTTGAGAAGCCTAATCTTTTCTGTGCTTTAAAATACAAGTTTAAGGGCTGGGAAGGTGGCTCAGTGGTAGAGCACTTGCCTTGCATGCATGAGGCCCTGGGTTCGATTCCTCAGCCACATAAGTAAAAAGAAAAAAACCAGAAGTGGCTCTGTGGCTCAAGTGGTAGAGCACTAGCCTTGAGCTGAAGAGCTGAGGGACAGCACCCAGGCTCAGAGTGCAGGCCTCACGACCGGACCCCCCTCTAAGAAAATAAAATAAAATACAAGTTTAAGCTTTCTATAAGATTCTAAGTTTGTGAGCCAATGAGACCTCTTACAAGTTAACCTTCAGAGCTGTCTCCAAGAGTAAATACTCTACTCTTGGTTCTCCTCTCCCCTCCAGTCTGTGCTCACATCATAGTTGTGGGTAGATGCAGAAATAGCAGTAGTATAGTACTAGCCAATCTTGTACTACCTCTTGGATAGTTCCTTTTGATGAACTGTGGTTGGCTAGTTATTCAGATATATGGAAACATTAGCCCAGCTGAGAGGCTGAGGCAGGAGTACTGTGCATTTGAGACCAACTTGGACTACATAGCAAGACCCTGTCTCAGAAAAAAATCGGAGGGTGGAAGAACACCTGAACTTGCTCTTTCAATAACTGACATAAAGAACATCAGTTGTAAGGGGGCACAGCAGTAGAGTTGAGCATTCCTAGTGTTAAGAATTTTGCTCATCCTTATCGGGAGAGATCTTTGTCTCATAATAGATGGGTTGGTATTTGTCATATTGCAGGGGAAACCAGGAAAATATACAGTAGTTTTATACTTTTGCCTTTACAGCTGCTTTATTTCTATCAGAGCCAGAAAAACCTGAGTTTTCTTGTCTGCAGTACTATTTTGTTGGCTTATTTCTCCTGAGACAATTTGAAAATTGATTTTCTGATCTCTCTGGGCCTTTTTCAAACCTTGTAGGAGGAATTTGGCTGTCTCAGCCCCTGATTTATCCTAGGGAGGCAGTTCAGTGTGTGACTATCCAGACTGTCTTTCAGGGAGGGATTTCCTGAGCTCACTACTCATCAGCTTAGAGAGGATGCCTGAGCTGACATGCACATGTCCTGTTCATTTGTTTATTTCTTAACCGTTAGGGAGCGTCACTTCTCTGTCAGTCACTGTGCTAAGATGCTGGGCATAGCACTCATGTGTTGGCATGAAATGGGAAACCTGTTTATCTATCCAAAAAAGGCCTTGCCCTGAATTTGTATATAGCCAGATTTTATCCTTTTCTATATTTGACATGTTTTCTTTCTTCTTTTTAGCATTTCTGGCAAGGAGTCCATTATCGCTGGGCCTTTTTCATGGCCAGTGGTCTATATCTAGATGAAATTTCAGAATTGGTGGATGCTGGAAAGGTAGGTACTTCTGGAAACCTTTTATTTAGGAACTCGTGTGTGTGTGTGTGTGTGTGTGTGTGTGTGTGTGTGTGTGTGTGTGTGTGTGTGTGTGCGTGTGCCTGTGTGTGCCTGTGTGTGCCTGTGTGTGCCTGTGTGTGTGTGTGTGTGTGTGTGTGTGCGTGTGCCTGTGTGTGCCTGTGTGTGCCTGTGTGTGCCTGTGTATGCCCGTGTATGCCTGTGTATGTGTGTGTGTGATGGGGCCTGAACTCTGGGTCTGGGCGCTGTCCCTCAGCTCTTCAGCTCAAGGCTAGCGCTCTACCACTTGAGCCACAGCACCACTTCTGGCTTTTTCTGCTTATGTGGTGCTGAGGAATTGAATCCAGGGCCTCATGCATGGGAGGCAAGCAGTCTACCACTGAGCTACCTTGCCAGCCCTTAGGAACTCTTTTTAAAGTGTTATTATAAAGGTGCTACAGAGGAGTTACAGTTGCATAAGTCAGGTAAAGAGTGTATTTCTTTTTGGACAGTGTCACCCCTTCCCTCACTCTCAGTTTTTCCTTCCTGTCCCCACCTAAAGTTGTATAGTTCATTCTTAACACAGTGTCCAATGAGTACCATTGCTGCATTTTTTTCAACTTTTGTCCCTCTATTTCTCTGCCTCTCCTTATACTCTCAAAGACATATAAATGAGCAAACAGAAAAAAAAAGAAAACAAAGACAGTAAAAAACATTTAGAAACTTTTGTAATACTGAAGCACCTCTTGTAGACCTGTCTACCATGCCCTACCCATGCAAACTCTATAGAGAAGGCTTGGCCAGGTTATATACTGCCTTCCCTGGCCAAGTTATATACTGCCTTCCCTGGCCAAATTGAAGTGTCATATTCTTGTTTCTGTTGCCAATAGAACCATAGGCACAGACTGGAAAAGAACTTAAACTATCTAGTTTACTCCCGTTGGTTTGTAGGAAAAGAGCTAAGCCCTGGAAGATTCCCCCCAATCCCTCCTGTCCCCTCCACAAATGCTCTGAGTTAGATGGTAGCAGAGGGATCTACATTGGGCTGCAAAGGTGAGAGAACAGTAAATTTCAGTACAGCTGCTTCTGGAGCTTGCTCAGTCTAAGGTAAGGCTGCCCCAGGGGTAAGGTAACTTCCAGATGAGAGGGAAACAAATACTAAATCCCACTGTAGCTAGATTATGAGGTCACCAAGGTCTCTGGATTCCCAGAGTAGTGTTATAAAGTCTAAGACAAATAAATGATGCATCTGAGAAGGTCAAAGGCCACGGTAATGAATGGGTAGAGATAACTGATTAATATGCTCTGACTCTGGGCATCTGTCCTGTGGGAAGTTTTTGTGGAAAGAGACTACTGTTTAGAAAGTCTAGTCATTCCTTTTGTTTTCAGAATAGCTTTCATTGATCCTGAAGTTGGAAAGGCTCCTCAGCTGCCACTTGCTTATTTGAGTTCTTACAGGGTTGTAACTGCCCTGACATTCCATCATGATATTCCTGACATATCCAGAACTTATAGTCTGGTGCTGATGTGTGTGATTCTAGTGTAATTCCCATTGAGAGATTTATGTAATTATAGGATAAAAAACTTGTGTACCTTAAAGGCTTGTATGAGACCATAGATACGATGATTCTCATAGATGTATGACAAATTGGTTCAAAGAGGAAAAAAGGGATTGGAGACATGGCTCAGGTGGTAGAGTACCAGCCAGTGAATGAAAGCATCAGACATTGTGTTTGAATCTCATTCTTTTGAAAGAAAGCTTTAATTTTTTATTTTTATTATAAGGGTTACAGTTACATGTCAAATTAAGTAATGAGTACATTTCTTTTGGACATTGTCACTCCTTCCCTCACTGCCCCCCAAAGGAAAAAAAGTGGGAAAAAGGAAGGGATTATGCTTGGAGAAGGAGGACCAGAACTCATATCCCCCGACAGTCCAATGCTGTGCTTTTCCTGCTCTACAGTACAGTTGCCTTCTTAGTGCTTAGGGCTCATTTGGGACTTTAGCATACGTTTTCTTGTCATTTTGCAGTGAGCAGGAAAGATCTGTGTCTATACATTTGGATAGCGCCCCTAGAGGTGGGCTTCCATTTGCTAAGTACCCCCTGCTAGACTCATGCTTCTTGTTGGACTACTTCATCTTTCCATTTTGATTGTAGAAAAGAGTATTTTTAGGAACTCTAGTGTCTGTTTTTTGTGCATTTCAGTTTCTTTATTTTATATAGCAAAAGAACTACATATAGAATATAGCTAGTTACTGCTTCCTTAGTTTTTGGTTCTAAGTCTGTGACCTTTTTCTTGGACTTTTAGCTCTTATCATATCTTGGGTAGAGAAGGGGTTCAGCACCATTGTAACTGTGTAAATGCCTCTTTGTGGCCTTCTCCCACATCCCACAGGGATGCTTGTTTTCTTGCTGGGAAGAATGAAACAAACTCATCAAGTAAGTGCTTCATCAGCTGGAATTCTACTGTTAAAGAGGTCGCTGACCTCCAGAATGACAGCATGTCCTCATATCTGCATCAGGATGTCCACATACTTGTTGTTGCTCTTTTTATTCAAAATATTATGACTCTCTCTCTACCTAGAACTTAATGTTTACCCAACAGAAATAAAAGGTGACTTGTATGTATGTATGTACCAACTTAACTTGGCAGATAACTAGTAGAATGGCTCAAAAAGCACATGAAAGATCAAATGATGACCTTGACATGTCCTTAGAGGAAGATGAGTAAGAGCTGTTCCCTTTCCATTGATTGTCCTCTCTCCTATCCAGGGCATTGGGCTTGGGATTCATTTTGACACCGAAGGGCCCTGGGCCTGTGTAAGTGGATAGTTGACACTGGATGTCCCGGTGAGGTCAGCCCTCTTGCCAGATCCCTGCTTCCATGAGAATGTGAGTGGTTAATGCCTATATACACAGACACAGCAGACCTTACATTATGGCGAAGTCAATAGAGATTTGCTTGACTGGATGAGGACATTGAAGTTTGTCAAGCTTTGGCCAAGTGTCTAATCAATTTGCAGTTGATTGAGGAGCTACAGAGGGTTTTTTATAGTGTAAAGCCATGAAGCAACAGAGCCATCTGCTTCATGATTTTAGATAAATATATTCACAAGCATCAAACCCCCAAAAGTAGGGAAAGTTATTTTAATTAAGCTTTCCTTGACTCCTGTCCCTCAGTTACTGAGACTCTACTTGCCACATACAACTAATATTACCCTTTTTGGTTACCCCAAAGCCATTTTGTCTTATCCAAATGGGAAAATTTTTCTTTTCTGTTCCAAACACTAGCATCTTGCTTTTTAATTTATTTATTTTTGGGTCCGGTCATGGGGCCTGAACTCTGGGCCTGGGCACTGTCCCTCAGCTCTTCAGCTCAGGCTAGTGCTCTACCACTTGAGCCAAAGCGCCACTTCTGGTTTTTTTCTTTTTTGCTTATGTGGTGCTGAGGAATCGAACCCAGGGCCTCATGCATGCAAGGCAAGTGCTCTACCGCTGAGCCACCTTCCCAGCCCGCATCTTGCTGTTTTAGCAGTGGGCCTTGAACTTTATTTCACACTAGTATGAAAAATTTTCTATGCTGGCCACCAGTGGCTCATGCTTATAATAGCTACTCAGGAGACTAAGATCTGAGGATTGTGTTCAAAGCTAGTCCAGGCAGGAAAGTCATGAGACTTTAGTAACCACCAGAAAGTCAAGAGTGTAACTGTGGCTCAAGTGGTAGAGTGCTAGCCATGAGCAAAATACTCAGGGACAGCACCTAGGCCCTGAGTTCATGCCCCAGGACAAGCAAACTAAAATTTTTCTTTTAGTCTTTATTTTGTAAACAGCTGTATAGTATTCCTTAGTCTTTTATTTTGTAAACAACTTCATAGTGTTCCTTTGTATATGTGTATTTTCATCATTGTAGTATTTCAGTGAATAGCTCAGTATTTGTGTTGAGCACATAATTGTGAGTATGTCCATATCTCTTTATGGAAATGGAATTGTGTGAGTCAGAAGAGACCCACAATTTGTAATCTTGATAAATATTGGAATAGCCAGCTTTTGAAAATTTAGTGTCTAGAATTTGTTTTGTGGCCTCCCCTCAGGCCCTTTCTCTTCATTATTTCTGGACATGGGAAGGTCTGACACTCCTCTTTGTCACTCGTCCTAATTTTGTTATCCTGATGCGCTGCAGTAAGAATGATGAAGCCTGAGAGTTACTGTCTACAATACTGAGCACTGTCATCCAGTCCATTGCAGCTTCGTCCTCTGCTGCCTTTGCCTTCTCACAAAGCAGCCCTCAGTAGATACTTTGGAATTGATGGTCCTGTTCCTTTAAATGGAACCACCTTTCTCAGGCCCAGGAGCGATGAGGGGCTTGTGAGACCTCACAATCCATTCCCCCCAGAGATAGTGTCTAGGTGTTGTCTTGCATGGCTGTAGTGGGAGGGCTTGTTGTACACAGTAGGATGTCATGTTTATGTTAGCTGTTAATAGTTTGAGTCTGAATTTTAAGTAGTATTTTCTTTGTATCTTAGCAAACTACACAGTCAGCCAAATTAAGATGAGGCTTTTTTTTAATATTCTCTGGGTTAAGAATGGTTTTTATAATTTTTAATGTTTTGTTGTTGTTGTTTTTCAAAAAAAAAAGCTTACAAAGCCAGGCGCTGGTGGCTCATGCTTGTAATCCTAGCTACTCAGGAGGCTGAGATCTGAGGATCAAAGTTTGAAGCCAGCTTGGGCAGAAAAGTTCCCCTGAGATACTTCAATTACCACTCAAAATCCAGAAGTGGTGCTGTGACTCAAGTGGTAGAACACTAGCCTTGAGCACAAAGAGGCTCAAGGACAACACCCAGGCCCTGAGTTCAAACCTACAACCGACAACAACAACAAATAATCAAACATTATAGAGAGTTTGAAACCTTGGTATTTTGTCCGATCTTTTTGTATTTGTTCATTGCTTTTGAGGACTAAGGAGGTGGTAAGGCATATTGATCATCATATCATAGTCATAAAAATGACTGTTTCAAGAAAAACTATTTTTACACGTCTGATTATATGTGAATGTATATATTTCCTATTGCTGTAACAGATTATGGAAAACATGATGGCTTAAGACAACATTTATTCTTTTATTACATATTAATTTGGTACTAGGGCTTGATCTCAGGGCCTGGCACTGGCAAGGCAAGCCACCACTTGAGCCATGCCTCTAGCCCCACATTTATTATTATTCTGAAGACCAGAAGTCCAAAATGGCTGTATTCTTCCTGGAGGAATATAGAGGGCAATCTGTTTTGTTGCCTTTTCCAGCTTCTAGAGACTGCCTGTATTTCTATCTGAGCCTGTGTCATTCTGACCACCAGAAATTCGGCCATCATGTCTCCTTCTGTGACTTTCACCTTTCTGCCTCCCTCTTGGAAGGACCCCATAATTCCATTGGGACCATTTAGATAATCCAATTGATCTCTCCCATCCCAGGATCTTTGCCCTCATCACATCTTTAAAGTCCCATTCCCATGTAAGGTAACATATTAACAGATTTGTAAAGATTTTTTTTTTTTATTTTAACTACCATGGTGCATACAATATCTCAAGGGATAGGAAAGGATCTTGAAATATTTGTTGCCCCAAGAAAGGAAAATAGATGGCTAAGGATCAAAAATAAAGGTGAAAATTTTTCTTGCTCCATTTTTTCCCTCCCCATGTATTTAAGGAATCTCACTACATTGACCAGGCTGATCTTGAACTCTAGAACTCACATAACCCTACTTGCTCAGGCTCTGAGTAGATGAGACTACAGGCATGTATTGCCATACCTGGCTCCTTTCTATCTTTTCCAGGTGCTTTTGTACACTTAGATTTTTTCAGACAATTTTTAAAGCCCTTTGATGTTACATATTTAATGGTCACAGGTATCCAGAATCCTAGTTGATCAACTAAGCTTCTTGGTTAAACAGTGATGTAGACTTCTCAAACTTTTAGTAAGCATTGGAAGCGTTCCTGGAGTTTGATTCAGAACTTGTACTGAGAACCCCTTAGTATTCTGCTTCATGTTGTTGCATATGGAGAGATGTGCTGACCGCACTGAGTTAACCTGAGCAGCACTGTCCACTAGAACTTTCTGCAGTGATAGAAATGTTGTGTCTGCATTGTCCAGTATGGCAGCAACTAGCCACATGTGACTGCTGAGTGGCTAGCTCAACTGGAAGGCTGAATTTTTAGTTACTGTACTTCATTCAGTTTAATTGGCCCCATGTTCCTAGAAAATGTGAGTTCTAAGGTAGGTGATTTTCCAGACACTCCAATATGACTAAGCCCTAAGTTAGTAGTAGACTGTTTTCCAAACTTGAATTTGCATATTGCAGCTGTATTCTGCTCCATAGAAAGATTGTAATGATTAGATTGAACCTTGAGGATTATTACAAAGTTAGCTTGCCATGTATGGAAAGTTTCTTTCTTTCTTTTTTTTTTTTTTTTGAGATTGATTGGAATATATTGTAAGTACACGGAGATGTGACAATGAAAGCCCTTTATGTACAACTAATGTACACTAATACATATATTATGCGTATATACATGCACATGTATATTACACACTTACATATATATTGTATATCATATATATAGACACATACACACATTTACTAGCTCATAGACCAAGTGAAGAAACAGACACCAACAATGCAGGTTTGAAGCTCCAGGTACCCTTTTGGGAACTCTGAACATGAATCTCACACTACCTCACTTAGGAATCAAGTTCCCCCTCTAAGAATGTGATTGGTTCAAGTCAGTCACATGCAGTCAGAGGCATGGCTCTTGATTTAAGCCTTAATGAAATAGCATGCAGTGGTAACCAACTGAGGGGGCTATCCAAAAGCCATTTGTAGGGTTGCTTGTCAGAAGACACGGCCAGAGCCCTGGGCAGAAGCAGCAATATGCCACGGCAGATGTCCCGCAGAAGGATGGTGCCCAAGGATGCTCCCTTCCTCTGTGATCAAGGAGGCTCTGGGTTTGGGCTCCCTTTCCCTTGCACCTCCTTTGGACTTGGACATGTCTGAAGAGCGAATGGAGAACAATGCTTGGGCATCATTACTTCCTCTGTCTTGATTATTTTTGCCTTGAAGCCAAGAAACTCCTGGGTCTTTCTTACCAAAAACAGGATGAGCCTATGGCTTAACTATAGAGGGACGCCCAGCACTCCATCTCACCAGAGAAGACAGGGGTGAGGTGGATGCCAGAGCTCTGGCTTCTTCTCCTATATGGCAAGTTTCTTATGAATCTCATCGCCCTGATGCTTCAGAAGTGTTTCTAGTTGTTTTGATTTTTGTTTTCTGATTCTTACTATATAGCCTAGGCTGGCTTACAACTCATGATCCTCCTATTTACTCCTGAGTGCAGAGCGGTTAACTGGCATGATTTTTCTGAAGTTTCGCTGATACTCCTGAAATTGTTTCCATGGGGAAATGTATGAGGGTTTCTCTGTCACACAGCTAGGATAAGTACCGATGGGTAAGTTCTGGATGCTTTCCAACATGGGTGCTCCCTTGGAGAGCACCCTTGTCCATACTTACCTCCTGTCCTATCACCTGTCTTCAAGCTTCGACTTTTCTGAAGGCAGGAAGTATTTAAGAAACAAAACTTACCTCTCAATCTTTTTTTGCTTTTCATCTCAGGGCACTTAAATTCATCCTCTTCCCTTTTACACTGACCAAATCTGGAACTACTGAGCCCATCATAGGTCAAGGCTTACCTGTCTAAGAATAATGTCCCTGGGATTGTGGTCCTGGTGGCTGTCCACAGGTGTGTGGATTTGAACTCAGACCAGAAGCCCTGGGTGTCTGTCCTCATATACTGCACTAAGATGCTGTAGCTTCTGTGCCTAGTGAAGGTTGGGGCCAAGAAGCTCGTAAAGAATTGGACAGATTGATACCCAAACACACCCACAGCCATTAAATCATGGATCCTGAGTCTAAGATTGGCTCTGTTCCTGACAGCTCTGACCTGCACGTTCCACCTAATCACGTCCTAATCTGTCAAAACAGACCTGCTCAGCTATGTGGATTCCTCTTAGCACAGTTATTTTGTACTTGTGGGAAAACGCGAATTACAGAAACGTCTCTGCTTACTCCTGTGCCTGCCATGTCTTCTCACTTCCAGAAAACACATTTTTGCAGCGTTGGAAGTTTTTCTTAACCCTGTCCCTCAAGGGCAGAGAAGGCTTCTGCCTCAGAGTGACCAGAAAGTGAAACTATTGTGGGACCACATTGAAGCAGGTTAAGGTTCTTCCTGTCCCTGTGTTATAGAAGTGATGTTAGGCAACAGGTACCAAATCTTGGGGCCTGACTCAGTGCAGCCTTTGTTAAGAAAAGGAAGGCATACCTGGGAGACCCCACACTTGGAAGCCAATTCTGAAGGAGGGGCTGTAGTGGGCACCCCCTGATCAGCTGTGAGCCTTGGTGTCTAGGTAGCGGGATGGGTGGCTTTGCGCCTGCCTGCTTTATAACAGGCTCGCTGTGCTGATACACTACAGCAATGTCATCACATAAACGCTCCCACTTCACTGGGAATAACCTTTCTTTCCCCTCTCTGGATTTTAACTCTGATCCCTTTGTCCTTCACAAACAAGCACTCTAGGTCTGATGGGAGGCCGTGCCTAGACACTGGCTCATTATCCAGTTAATCTCCATTTGCTGTCACATATTCAGCCAACAGTGGCATTTGCCTGCCTGTAATTTGAAAGCCTTTTTTTTTTTTTTTTTTTTTTTCATTGTCACTTACAGGAATGGCTGAATGACTCATTATGCCATGGTCAGCCCTCTTGGGTTCTCTGCTACAATGGGCCTGCCCAGCCAGATTAAAGTGTGCAGCCACTGCAAGCGGCCAGGTCATCAGGTCAGCATCTGTGGCTGTGGACAGAGCTCTGAAATAAATGAGGCTCCCTGGCTTAGACTATTCACTCCTAGAGCCTGATTCGTGGACCTAGAGCCTGATTCGTGGACCTGATCGAGATTAGTACCTTGCGCTTAGACGGCAGACACTAAGTGGATCATTGTGGAATGGATGAGTGTGTACCACCATTAAGTTTAGGACTGAGAATAACTAGCAGAAGGACACAGTGATTCCCACTGTAAGTGCTGGTGCACATCTCTTGGGGAGTTTAATCAAAATACACTTTTCCCCACCTCTAGGGAGCTTGATATAGTTGTTCTAACAGGGACCCTTGATAATGCATTCTAAGCATCCAGGTGATTTGGTATCAGCTAAACAGCATCCAGAAAGCAGCATCTTTGGGACTCTAAGGAGAGTGATGGGTTTAGAAGGTTTTCCTTAATGTGGGACATACAGAAACCTGAATGTCTTCCTTTAAAAAAAAATGCAAAGGAGTTTCATCTAACAAACCATCTCATATCAGTTTATAATGGCTACAGTGTTGAGGACGGTTCTGAGGAATGCCCAGCATTCTGGAATTAATCAATTAAGATGTCCTTCATGGGTAGACAGGAGTGCTGGCACACATGCCAAACATCTGTCAGTTTGCACAGAGAAAGCAGGCCAGGATCTAAGTTGTGATGTTATCCTGGGCTACCTTCTACTTCTTTAATGGGTAAAGGTGGAAAGCAGCAAGTGATAATGGAAGACTCGGCATGTGATGGTAAGAGCAGTGGCCTTTGGTTGAATCCTGACTTACTATTTCGCAGTGCCTTACTTACTTCTGTCCCTCAAATTCTTATAAAATGGGAGTAATGGCTATACCTACCTAGACCTACCCTAGAAGGTAGTTATGGGTTTTAATGGAGTTCTTGAACAGTATTTGGCACATAGTGAGGAAAGTTTGTGCCGGATGGTTTTGATATGGACTTATTGTGCGTTGTGGTTACAAAAAACTAAGCATTTTGGAGAAGGGACCATTGGATTTGGTGATGTTCTTCTGGTGGCTGGGTTATGAAAGCTATACCAGTAAGCTGCCTCGCCTGCGTCTGAATGTCGCAAGGACATGTCTTCCTCTTGTAAGAGAAAAAGAAGCATCAAATGTGTGCTTGACTTGTGCCTTCAAACAGTTGGTCTCTCACAGTGGAGATGTGGGCAAGTGAGCCTGCCAGGTTTCCACTGGACATGGCTGATTTCAAAACTGAAGTTTTGAAAAGGAAGAGTTCACTTGGACCTATGCATGGAGAAGAGAGGTATTACGTGAGGCCTACTTTCTGAAGAAAGTAGGCTGAAGTTCCCCCACCACCCCCAGCAGTACCCTAGACTTGCTGAACTAGCTGGAATGGCTTTCCTATCAATTCTAAGCACTGCACTGCTATTTATCTCAGCCTTCCAGCACAGCTGTAGCTTGAGCCATGGTCTCCAAATGCTGGTCCCAGATCATAGAAGACTCCTACTCCCTACTAACCTACTGGTTTTCACTGAAGTGACATTCATTGAGCTCATACTTACATGACTAGCATTATGCTGGGTGATGAAGATGCAAATGAGATGGTCTAGGAGACATGATAGGGGAAGAGTGACAGAGGAAATGAGCTTGGAATGTATTATAAATGTGTGAAAATATAACAATGAAATCTCCCTCAGTATAACTAGTATAAACTAGTAATAACATTTTTAAAAATAAATGAGGCCAGGTGCTAGTAGCTCATAACCTGTAATCTAGCTGCTCAGGAAGCTGAGATCTGACGATCATGTTTCAAAGCCAGCCCAGGCTAGAAAATCCATGAGATCCTAGTCTCCAGTTACCCAGCAAAAAGCTGTAAGTAGAGGTATGGCTCAAGTGGTAGAGCACCAACCACCCTTGAGTAAAAAAGCCAAGTGAGGGGCTGAGGCCTTGAGTTTGTCCCACTACTGGCAAAAAAAAAAGAAAAAAGAAAAGAAAGGGGGGGGGGGGGGAAAAGGAGCTGGGGGGTAGGGGGAGTGAGAGGGCCTGCCTGTACCATAGGTTATGCTCTGGTTGAATAGATATGCCAAACATTTAACCAATTAAGCAATATGTGTGGGGCTGGGAAGGTGGCTCAGTGGTAGAGCGCTTGCCTTACATGCAGGAGGCCCTGGGTTCCATTCCTCAGCACCACATAAGCAGAAAAAGCTGGAAGTGGCTCTATGGCTCAAGTGGTAGAGCGCTAGCCTTGAGCTGAAGAGCTGAGGGACAGCGCCCAGGCCCAGAGTTCAGGCCCCATGACTGGCAAAAAAAAAAGAAAAAAGAAATGTGTGTGTATACACATACACACACACACACACACACAATTTCCTTTGTTAGGGGCCTACAAAGATACATGCAATGAGTGTGTAGAGTATTTCCCATCCACGGCAGAATGGCAGAGACATGCTGGCTCTGAAAAGGCCCTGTGGTTCCTACAGTTGTTCAAAAGAAGAATACAGTGCAGGTGGGGGACTTGGAAAAGTAATGTTAGCCTGGGATTGGAAAGCTGGTAGGAATTTTCAGAGAAGCAGCATTTCAGAAATGTAGCAAGCACAGCATCATGAGAGCGGAGGCCAGGGTGGTAGTGGTCTGTGGAGTGCCTGGCTTCATTGTTGCTGCAGAGTTCTGAGTAGGAGTGACAGGACAGTAGTGAGCATGTTGGAGCCGGTGGAGTCGGGAAGAAGAGGTGTGATGAACAACAGCAGAGACAGTCCTTCCTAGGCACGAGCTCCTGCCCAGGCACGCCAGAGAAACCTAGGAGAGACTGGCTTTAAGGAATTCCATGAGGAAACCCAACTATAGACACCATCTACCTTGGAAGATGAAGGTTTTCTTACTTAACCAGTTTCTTCTTGTGTTTTACAGATTCAGCCAGTTATTGAACAAACCTTCCCTTTTTCCAAAGTTCCAGAAGCCTTCCTGAAGGTGGAAAGGGGACATGCACGGGGAAAGACTGTAATTAATGTCATTTAAATAAATACAGTATACAGTTTTGTGAATGTTTCTCTTTGGTGAGTTCATGTGATCCAAATGTATTTCTAGCCATCTCCCTCAGATATTTTCATTTCAAGTCCATGGTATGTGTAAAAATAGCCACACCCTGTGGCTGGGAAGGTGGCTCAGTGGTAGAGTGCTTGCCTTGCATGCATGAGGCCCTGGGTTCGATTCCTCAGTACCACATAAGCAGAAAAAGCTGGAAGTGGTGCTGTGGCTCAAGTGGTAGAGCGCTAGCCTTGAGCTGAAGAACTGAGGGACAGTGCCCAGGCCCAGAGTTCAGGCCCCACAGCCAAAAAAAAGCCATACCTTTTAACCAATAATTTGTCAGTAATTGCTATACAAGTATCAGAACTTGGACTTGTCTGTTGTCAGTGACAATTACACATTGTTTTCGTTAAGCTAAGTTTCTTTTTTGTACAGCTTTGAAGATTGCAATGGCACCTTCTAGCAACTCAAACATTATTAACCCTTGAGGTCCCAAAGCTGTCAGTGTGGATGGATGTTAGCATGATGAACTTTAAGATCTAGTTTCTTCATGATTTCATCAGCGAGTATTTTTCTGACTGGCTGCTACAGATTGGATTTGAAATGTCTCCTGAAGGTCCATGTGTGTAAGGCTTTGTCTCTTACCGCTGGTGATATTGGGAGGTGATGGACCCTTTAAGAGAGACTTAGTGGGAGGAATTTAGATCAAACAGCATGTCCTTGGGGGAGATAGCGAAACCCTGACTCCTTCCTTCCTCTCTCTGTGTCCTGGCCACCATCAAGTAAGTTTTCCTTCACCACTCACCCCCACCACAACATGCTGATGGCACTATTTGGGGAGGTTGTGGAAACTGGGAGGTAGAACCTCGCTGGAGGCAGTAGGTCACTTAGGTGTGTCTTAATATCTTGGTCTGGGTCCCTTCCTGCTTCCCTCTCTTCGCTTCCTGTCTGCAGTGAGGTGATGTTTTTTTTGTATATGCTTCTATGAGGCCACGCAACCATGGATTTAACGCTTTGAAACTGACCTAAAGTAAATCTTACCTCTTTAAGTGGTTCTGTCAGATACTTGGTCACAGCAATACAAGCAACTAATACAGGGCTCTGCTGGAATGGAGGCAGCCCATGTTAGTCTGGCAAAGAACGTGGGTAGTATATTTGTCCATGATGCATCTTTGTGTGAGGCTGAGTTTAAAGGTGAGGAGGAAATTTTGAGACAACACAGCCTAAAGGCAGCAGGATGACTATTTACCAACTACTCTTAGCCAATTTTACAGTAAGAACCAGGAAAAGAGCAGAAAAAAATTAGAATATTTTGCAGCTTAGACAAAAGTGGAGCATGCTGCAAGGAGTGGGGCAGTTGCTAAACAGATTAGCACTATGGGGAAAAAAAACAAAAACCCCAAAGTACTTTGCATTGAGACAATAGAAAAGATGCCTGGATGGGCTGGGAAGGTGGCTCAGTGATAGAGTGCTTACCTTGCATGCATGAGGCCCTGGGTTTTGATTCCTTAGCACCACATAAGCATAAAAAGCCGGAAGTGGTGCTTTGGCTCAAGTGGTAGAGTGCTCGGCTTGAGCTGAAGAGCTGAGGGACTGTGCCCATGCCTAAAGTTCAAGCCTCATGACTGACCAAAAAAGGGGGTGGGGGGAAGGAGCATCTTGCAGGCCAGTGTTTAGTAAAGTGCCTGGAGGTAGCCTCTGAGGGGGTGATGCATGACCTTGAAAGTAAAGTCAAAGTTGCAAGGGAGACCCCAGGAAGCACATCGAGAACCTGTCAAGGGAAGCTGAAGGTAGCCAAGCAGAGCTAGGCCAAGAGAGTGGTCATACAAGCTGCAACCAGTAAGGCCATAGCAATGGGGCTGCCCAGGCCTGGTGGAGCTCCTATCAGGTCCCATGTATCTCAGGTGCCAGATATAAAGCTAGAGGGTCTAGTGTGTGCCTTGATCGGATGCTTCCTTTTTATGCCCACATTCTTCCCTTTTGGAATGGGCATGTTGACACCCTGAGCCACTCTATCTTAGAAGTACGTAACTTCTTTTATTTGTACAGAGCTCACAGCTGAGTTTGCCTTGAGTCTTAGAGGAGACTTCAGACTTGGATTGTCAAGCAGTGCTGACTCTGGAGAGGGCCTGAATGCATTGAACTTTGTAAAATGGACATGAGCCATTGGAGGCTTAGGGATCAGGCCTATGCGTGTAAAGCCCATAGCCTATGGCACTATTGAGGGGTGGTAGGACCTTGGGAAAGCTAGGTCATGGGAGTATGCCTTTGGAGGCGATCCTGTAACCCTGGTCCCTTCCTGATCCGCACAAGCTGACAGTCTTCTACTACTCATTCCCACCATGATGTGCTGCCTCACCATGTGTGCCAGAAAGCCAAAGAACCGAAGAGCCATGGGCTGAAACTCCCAAACTAACGGGTTAGCTAAAGGTTTCCTTTTGCTTATTTCCCCATCTTCTCATCCTCATCATCACCTTCACAATTCTGAGTTCCATAGGCTCGTGGATAAACATCTAGCCTGTCATTCATGTTAACGTTATAATACTGGAAGGTGATGCCTTGTACTTTGCATTCGGGCTGGGCCTCCTTTAGTAATAGATGGTTTTCCATGCCACTGCCTTCATTTTAACAGAGTCTGCGATCAACCATTATCTGACCTCACAAGCCTACATTTATGTTTCTCACCAATAAACCTACTATGGTATATACTCCTCAGTCTCCAATCATCAAAGGTATGTTTTACAGTTTGATTCATCTATATCTCCTAGAAACTTTGATATTTTCTTCTACCTTTTGATGTCCAGAGACCTGTTTTTACTTTCTCCTTCATTAATTCTTGCTAAGACATTCATCTAGTAGCATGATGGATTGTCTCCAGAGTTCCTGTAGAATTTTCTCTAGATTTATCTCAGTATTTTAGTATTTTTCTATTTCAAAAGAAAAGGCCTACCATTTGTGCTTTGCTTCTACCTGAAGTGTCTCAGCCCTTGCCTCTGAAGGCTCCCAGATGGAAGTGAGTGGTTCAATTCTCAAGAGAGTATGTGAGACAGGACTTCCCCTGCCTCCCTATCTAGAAAAGTGAGGATTAGTCAAACTTCTCCTGCCCTAATGGGTAGTCTGTCAGACATTTGTGTTTTTAGTCTGCCAGCTGACTCCTGGCAATGTACTGAGGGTTCCTGAACAGACTCAGAGCTCAGCAATTTATCAACCAGAAGAAGTTTATTCAAGAGAGATTCAGCAGAGACCACTGTAGAATCCCCTACCCCACTACATTGTAATGATATATACACAAAAGGCCTAAGATCAGAGCTACACAGGTAAGACCTAGACAGCATATTGAATGCTGTTGTATGTGTGCAAATGCTATATTTAAACTCAAGCTGGATCATTGTGATGACAAGGGCCTGCCATGGGCTCCAGAGAAGGAATGCACTCTTAACAGATGAGATGAAAATCCTGAGGCAGGAGCACCCATGTTCAGTGGTGAGGACAAAATAAGGAAAAACATATTCAAGGAAATGTTTAGAAGTTTTGTTTGAAACTAGAATTCCCTGTGAGCAGCAAGAGATGGGCCCATGTGTTGCCAGCAGTTAAAAGTTTCCATTTTCATTCTTGAGTTGCTTAAGAGTTTTAGGTTCCTCAAGAGCTCTACATTTGACCACCAAGCAGCCCCCTCAGGGCTCTCCTGTACTTTCTGGATCTGTGCTAGTTTTCCCCTGGGGTGTTATAACCCTCTGTGCTACCAGAAGGATGTGATACTGAGGAAAAACACTGTAGAACATGTGTTCAGTACTTGCTGTAGGTGAGCAAGGAGGGCTAATAAATTAGGCCATGGTAATACTGTTCCAGTAGCAGCTGTAAAAAGGCACTTGTGACATTTAGACCAGTCCATACATGCGTTAGAATAATCCAAGTCCTGCTAAAAAAATTAGCAGACATGGACATGAAATTTCATAAATTCCTAATTTTAATATTAATTGAAAAGTGTTTTGTTATACTTACTGAACTCCTTATACCATCTCTGGATATATAAGACTTTTCACTATTCAACATAATTTATGGTTCTAGTAAACGTTGAGGCCGTGGACCAAAAGTACAGGCCTAATATAGCATTCTTCTCAGATATAAACTGTCTTCTCCCTTACAAACCTGACTTCTGTCCTTCCTTTTGAAGGGATGTGCCAGTCCACAAAGTCAGTGAATTTGGTCTTTTTTTCCCCTCCTGTCACTGTCTTTGGAAATAATTTAAAATGTACAGTTGTGACATAACACCTTTCAAAACAAAAAACCTAAATGTTGCTGATGTTTAAGTAGCTACTTAGAGGAACTGCAAGGCAAGAAATGAAAGGAGGACAAGTTATTGGTTCAAAACTACCAGTCTTTGAAAAGACAATTATCCCAGTTGTGGCTGTCTTAACCCAAGACTGAAGGAGTCTGTCCACTTCCCACTGGGCTCCTCCATGCACACTGTCCTTCGGAGCTTCTTTTAAAAGGTGGCCGCGAAGACTCTCCCGTAAAGGTTGCTCCTACTTTCTTTCGTCAGCTTTACAATACCATGGCCTCCCACACTTGCGTTAACTTCTCTTGGTTGACCGTGTTGAGGATAATGTGGTTTTGGTCATACTGTGCACCCCCTGAAAAAAAGAAAGGGCAGTGAGCAATGTGCCCAGAGAGACAGCAACAGCACACATGCACACTCCATCCCAAGAGCCGTGGAACAAAAGCTGACTGCATAAAACGGCTCCAAGGAAAGAAAATGCAAGAAAAGCCTAAGGCCTGGGCAATGAAGTGGTCAACCTGCCGGAGACTGATGTGAAAACCCATCAGACAGGATATTTTACATTGCAGGTTTCCTTTTTTGTACCCAGTTCTCAGTCACTCTATGTCTAAAACTGAGAAGCAATGCAGGGGTGGGAAATGTAAAGGAGGAAAAAAGCAGAGACACCACTGTATGTTTAGTGGTGAAATGGGTTTGAGAAACTAGTGAGAACTAAGCAGGCAGACCTAGAAAGGCAGTAAGAAGTGGCTATGAAAAGCAACAGATTTTTTCGACATAACATCTTGTACATCTCATTGTTGCAATGGGTCCTCCTGTATCCCTATTTAAACGATTTGTTTTTTCCCTTCCCCTCCACAGATTATATCAACATCAAATACAGTGAAAGCAGGGGTTATACTGTGGGGGAGGGACATACAAAGCAACAAAGAAATCATCTTATAAATGTGTTAGAAACAATTGCATGAAAGAAAAAAAAAACCATTTGAATACATATCTTAGGGTTCATTTCCCTAACATCAACTTTCCTGACCTTTTCTGCTTGACTCAGACATATACTAGTTATTGCAAATAAGGGAAACCATGGGACCTATGTTTCTTTGGGCCTGGCTTATTTCACTTAATATAATTTTTTCAGTATTTTCACAATTAAAGAAAAGCAACAGATTTTGCATGAATAATGGAAAATAGTTGCAATTAGGTAAAAGGCAAGTGAGCACAGGAACACAGAAGCGTTCCTGCTACTTATACAACTTCACATACAACTTGATAGTATTTAAGATGCTGAGTACCACTGTACTATAAAAGTAGGGTCATGGACTCCTCAACTCTCTCTCACTGGAGTGTGTATGAGATGACTTTCCAAAGGTACCTACTAGAAATTTCACATACCTGAGGAGAAAACCAGCTTCATGGCTTCTTCAATACAGAAGAATCATCAACAAAGAAAGGGTTATCTGATTCCCCTCTCCCCTCCCTGCAGTGTGGAATAAACACTTTCAGATACCTTAATCTAATACAGCAAAAGCCTCTCACCAAAGCTCTTCCATCGGGCCCCATAGAAATAAAACTGCACATGTATGCAGGCCATGACTGGGACGGAAATCATAGCTCATCCTCAGGCCAAGGAGTGATCATCTTTCCTTTAAAACATGTAGAGCATCAGAGACAACTTACACGATAGACCTAGGTTGTTAGGGAAGGAGTCTTCCTACTTCCATAAGAAATCATTGTTATCTAGAGGCTCGACCCTGCAGGGTGGAGCAGGAGCACAGAACTCTCCCTGCAAAGTAAGCTGCCACCTGGCTCTTTATAAGCTTGCAATGGGAGATAAGAGTTCCCACCATCAAGACTTAAGTTGGAGTTGAGCCCTGGTTCAAGTGGTAGAACACCTGCCAAGTAGGCATAAGGTCCTGAGTTCAGCAACAATAAAGACACCAAGATTTCAGAAAGCACTAAGGGCCCCAAGGTACCTTACTATATACTTTTTTGTGTGTGTATATTACTTTGATTCTAATTAGAATCATGAAGCCTAAAAAGTGAGAAATAACTTAATTTGGGAGGGAGGGGTTAAATCATCCTAGTTCTTTTATTATTTTCCTGGTTTAGAAAATACTGGACCAGTCAATATAGACAATGGTATGTGAAGAACAAACTTTTTTTTTTTGTGGGTCGTGGGGCTTGAACTCTGGGCTTGGGCGCTGTCCTTGTGCTCTTCAACTCAAGGTGAGCGTTCTACCTCTTGAGCCACAGCACCACTTCCAAGAACAAACTTCTTGATGTGTATTTGGAGATAGAAAGACTATCCTTCAAGATCTGATCGTAGAAGTGAAAACAAAAAATGGATCCACCATTGCCAGTAGGCCAAACTACCACCTGAGTATTTATTCTAAATCACTGTTTACTGCTAATGTACTTGGGAAGAGTTGCTGTGTCAGTTACATGTCAGCTCTTGGCAAGTAGGACTTAAGGAAGAGTAATTGGAACAACTTTTACCTCTTACTTTAATGAAATCATTCTTACTCCCTTAAGTATCAAGAAAGGTGCTGCTGGCATTGTGTGCTTACAGTCCTAGCACCCAGAAGAGACGAGAAGGAGTGGAGAAGGAAAGCTACTACTTGGTTCATTTAGTTTTCATGATCTACATAGCTGTTTGATTGGTTTGCCAGACTTTTCATGTTTTGAAAAGTGAGCATGAATCAGCTCCATTGTAAGACTGGATAATACTTAAATGTCTACCAAAACAACTTACTCCTCAAATATAAGCAGAAGAAAAGCAGCTGATTTAACAAGTCCTATGGCAGTTTTTACAGGTAACAAAAGGTTACTGTGTAGCTAATGAAAACCATGCCTTCCTCCTAAGGGCATCAAAGACAAGAAGCTTGTATTTCCTCTGCACAGGAGGCAGGCTGTGCCCTGCTCTCGCATGTCCAGAAGGTGGCATCATTCATCCACATTCTGAATGTAATTCTGGAACAAGAAAGTAACTATTGTAACTGCTCCAATGGACATGGCACAGAGAATTTGCAAATACACTGGACAAAGTATTAGAGCCTGAAGTGACGCACTCAGGAACCTCTTGGAGCCCCATAGCTTGGAGCCAAGAACATTTCACTGTGGTTCCTCAGTGTCAAGCAGAGAGCCTGCCACACAGAGGCTGCCTAAACAAGACTGCTCTAGAGCCTGGACAGAAGACACTAATCACACTGGAGCAATGCAGAAGTTTGCTCAGCCTTCTTTTGGGGTCTAACCATTCTGATTTTTCTGAATTCCTCAAAATTTCAATTAGTTAATTTCCTTGTCTTCTCTGAGGATCTTACTCTCCTGTGTAGAATGAGGAGCCCTGCCATAAAGTTGGTCATAGTAAGAATAAAGACAGGCCTAGGTCAGTGATTCTTAAATAGTTTGAATCTTAAACCATTTGAATTCCACATTGACTATTCATAAAATGAGTATTCTGCTTGTCTGCTGTACCAATGTAATATGAGGAATGTATTTATTTTCTATATGCTACTTCCATGCATTTTCTATTTCTAGTTTATATTACATTTTGGTCCCCATCCATCCTGCAATCATGGTGTCTAGTTCCTGTGCCCTAAATGCTGTCCTCTGCCTCTCAGCCCCTTCTCACTGCTCAGTCCTAGTGGTTCTAATCTCACAGAGCAGACTAGCCATTCTGCCTACTGGACATTATCAGACTTGAAAGATACTTCGAGTCCCCCTGCAGGTATCAAAGTCCTCGATGAAAATGTTCAGGCTTTACTTTCCATTTTCCAGATCACAGCTATTGCCTGGTGCCGGTGGCTCACGCCTCTAATCCTAGCTACTTGAGCCAGCTCTAGCTATAATTTAGAATGGAGGAGTGAGTATGGTATACTTACATTTTCACGAGTTCACTATATTATAAAGCTTAATCATACCGTCTTTCCTGATAGGGAATAGAAAAGTGCCTAATGATAATTTACAAATTATTCCAGATATGAATAAACACTGCTCCCATTTGCTTTTAAATAGCAATAACACTAGCTTACTGACTTCCCGTGTATAGGTTAGGGGTTGTTTTGTTTATATTGTTTTAAATTTCCATTAACTATTCCCTGGTTCAGCTGGTTCAGGCTAACTACATCTGCAATGCCTAGGTTCTTGTTAGGAAAGTAAATTTTTTTGTCCCATTCCAGATTCCTTGAGTCAGGAACTCCAAAGACTTGGCCCACTAATATGCAGTTTTAAATTCAGGGCCCGGGCTGGGAAGGTGGCTCAGTGGTAGAGCGCTTGCCTTGCATGCATGAGGCCCTGGGTTCAATTCCTCAGCACCACATAAGCAAAAAAGAAAAAAGCTGGAAGTGGCGCTGTGGCTCAATTGGTAGAGTGCTAGCCTTGAGCTGAAGAGCCGAGGAACAGCGCCCAGGCCCAGAGTTCAGGCCCCACGACTGGACCCCAAAAATAAATAGACAAATAAACAAATTCAGGGCCCTACTCTGAGCTATACCTCTAGTCTGTTTTGCTTCAGGTTATTTTTCAAATTTTGTCCCTCCCCCCCCCCCTTTTTTTTTTGCCTGACACCAGCCTGAATCTCAATCCTCCTACTTACACCACCCCATAGCTGGGCTCATGGTGTGTGCCCAACTTATTTGCTGAGAATGGAGTCTCAATAATATCCCCTCTCCCAAGTAGCTGAAACTATGGCTAAGAGGTACCATGCCTGGCCTCAATCTATGGTTTTAAACACGCCTTCTAGATGATCTACTACATATGAAGTTTGAGGACTATTGGCCCAACTTATTCTTTCCAAGCACCATCAATTCACTTTAGATTAACTTAATTGAACACATGTTCCATTGAAATCCTCCTGGCAGTTAATTCTTTTTAGCACTTTTCAATAAAAGGCTACAGGTACCTGGTGCCGGTGGCTCACACCTATAATCCTAACTACTCAGGAGCCTGAGACATGAGGATGGCTATTCAAAACCAGCCTAGGCAGGAAAGTCTGTGAGATTCTTGTCTCCAGTTAAATCACAAGAAACTGAAGTGGGGCTGCAGCTCAAGTGGTAGAGCAAAAGAAGCTCAGGGACAGCACCTAGGCCCAGAGTTCAGCTCAGGACTGGCCAAAAAAAAAAAAAAAAAAGCTGATATATAAATAAGAACTACACTAATAAGAGCACAGCATTTTAACTGTTACTTTTAGTCTCACACTGTTATAAAAACAGGGCTAGGGATGTAGCTCTGTGGTACAGTACATGCTTAGCATGTGCCCTAGTTTGTTTTTTCTTTTTTGTTGTCCCATGGGGCTTGAACTCTGGGCCTGAGCACTGTCCCTGAGCTCTTCAGCTCAAGGCTAGCACTCTACCACTTGAGCTCCAACGCCACTTCCGGCTGTTTTTTTTCTTTTTTGCTTATGAGGTGAACCCAGGGCCTCATGCATGCAAGGCAAGCACTCTACCACTGAGCCACCTTCCCAGCCCCAAGCACTGCTCATTTTCAAAAGTTAGGAGCAGATCTTTTTTTCCCCCTTAAGAAAGGTACAGTGCATTGAAGGAAATTCTCCTTACCTTTGATGTCTAGAACCAGATTTGGTTTTAGCTTGCTGTAGATCCTTCCATCTGACTTCATGCACCAGAACTGACAGTCGACGTTCTGGTCCAGAGCCAGGCCAAGCTTGGAACCAGATGTTACCAGGCTGCCCACAATGGTCAGGCAGCAGTCTTCTGCTATCTGCTCAGTGGAAAACAAAAGTATCTCAAAGAAGGATACATATTAAATCTCAAACTTTATTTACAAAACTAATGTAGTCCCAGGCTTCATTTGTCCTATGTAAGGCATTTGGCTCTTATTCCATATGACATGAGTGATGGACAGTTCTTAATTCCTGCCCATTGTCCAGGAGACTTCTGTCACTCGTAAGACTCCCTGGATAACTGGTGAGAGAGGCCTCAGGAAAGCCACATGGCTGGTGAGGTACTTTTCCCTGGCGGAAGTGACTGAACTGAGCCCAGGTCTGTAGCTTGGTCTCTCCCCGCCACCCCACACCTCCGCATGTCCTGACCTTCCGTATGCAACTGTACTTCTCAATGCCCAAGCACTGGGGTGGCTACAGGGCATTTTATCTCAAAACTTGAAATTGCCTTGATTGGCTTCTTGTCTTTCCTTGGTCAGAAACTCCCTCAGTGTGCTACCCAGCTAGAAAAAGAAAATGCAAGCTCTGTAGAAGCCATTTAAGTGCAAACAATATTGAGGAATCCTTCTTGAAGCCAGTTTACCCTTCATCATTAACAGGGTATGGCAGTCAATGTCCATATACCACTAACACATGGTATTTTTAAAGAAATAGATGGGAAGGGTACTAGTCTGTGCTAGAGATATGCATCCTTTTCTAACTTGTGAGACAGTGGAGTTTGATCCCCATCATTACCCAAAAAAGAAAGTATACTAATTATTCTATGTTGAGGCAAAGCCACTGTGATTATCAATGACATTTCATTTTTTCCTCAGTGAAACTAAAGTTGAATAACATCACTGCAAGGCTATGAGAAGTCATTGCTGAAAGTACCGCTTTCTTGCATCTAAGCAATCCCAAGGCAAAGGGGCTTCTGTGCCTCCTGTTTCTGAGGTACTGAGCCATGCTTCTTTACGAAAGGGTGTTTTCTCAAGCACAACATCCCTGGAGGGCCAGCGTGCTCCTCTCACAAGGCTCTGCCCTTGGATGACTCATGGGCAGTGAGGTTTTAAAGGAGCAGGAGCAAACAGTAAAGCCCATAAAGTCAGGGAGTCAAAAAGATGCCTTCGACGATGAAGCATGAGCTTCACTCATAAAGATCTGATGACGTTCAGCATTTCCATGTCTGCCGTGGCAGGAGGGATGAGAGGGGGATGGGCCATTTCTCACTTTGTCTCCCCACATTTCTCATTGATATCTTAGTTGTACAGGGGGTTTTGCTTTGACATGCCCATATATGCCTACAATATACCTCCATCAGACTCAGCCCCTCTGCCACTCTCCTTAATCCCCCACCCTTTCCCAAGCCCAGCTCTACAAACCATCCTCACACATATGTGAAAACAGAAAATGAAATATTAACCTTTCTTAACCCTCTGTTCACCCTCTCCCACCAGCCCCCACCACAGGACCTGTTTCACCTTCCTGTCATTCATATTTTTGACGTGTGTGCTAATTGTTAAGAGTTTTACACATCATATACAGTGCCTTAATCACATTGATACTCTTGCTTACTCTCACTTCCCCATATTCACTACTCCCTACAGAACCTAAGTCTGAGGGGATTGAAGGGGTGAATCCTGCTGAAATACACGGCAGCCATTTTACAGCATGTGGCCATTAGGAAATGGACCAGGTTGTACACACAGAGGTATTGCTACCCTCCTCTTATTCTGTGGCATTCTCCAACACTGAGAAACCAAGAGTGATTTCTGTCAATTTGCTGGACTACTATGGAAAGGGTCAGAATAGCATCACTTCCTTTAGCTAGCTCTTAAAGCCAGCTTTAGTGGCTCACACCTGTAATCCTAGTTGCTCAGGAGGCTGAAATCTGAGGATCATAGTTCAAAGCCAGTCCCGGCAGAAAAATCTGTGAGATTCTTATCTCCAATTAATCACTTAAAAAAAAAAAAAAAGCTGGGAGTGGAGGTGTGGCTCAAGTGATAGAGTGCTAGCCTTGAGCAAAAGAGCTCAGGGACAACACCCTGACCCTAAGTCCAAGCCCCAGGATTGGCAAAACAACAACAACAACAAAAACTCTGACCTGTGCTAGATGTGCCTAGCATTTTAAGTTCCTAAGATTGGTTGTATCTGAGCTGGGAAACATGTTCATTGGAAAGACCTTCAAATTTGTTCCTGAACACACTCCAGGAACTGTGAGATTAAGTCAACTAGAAGACAGGACAAAGAACAAAGGACAAGTCCCTTGCTGGCTAAGGTACTACAGACCCCATCTCATCTTAAAGCTCACCCTGCATTTGATGCATCCTTCTTGATAAATCCATATCTGGTCATCAGCACCAACATCTTCCATCACCTGTATTCTAAGAAGCTTCAAGTCATCTAAGTTTCCGTTGGTTGACATAAATAACCCTGTTGCTTTGTTTCGAAGTCTGAAGTAAATTCGTTTCTAGAAGACAAAAACCCAGCAATAGTCATACAGAGATGTACTGTTAGAGGAGCTAGACAGACATTAACATTTGCAGAGTCTAACGTGAGGTATGGATGAAGGAGTCAGGTTTTCAGACTTATTTTTTCAGTGATGAGAACTGGAAAGAGCTAGTGGTTCATGCCTATAATTCTAACTACTCAGGAGATTGAGATTTGGAGGCTCATGGTTTAAAGCCAGTCTAGGCAGAAACATGCTCAATACTCCATCTCAAATTAACCATCAGCGAAAGTTCAAGCTGGGGGTATGGCTCAAGTGGAAGAGTTCCAGCCATGAGCAAGAAAGATAAGCAAGTTTAAAGCCCTGGTACTGTCAAGAAAAAAAAAAAAGTAACTGGGCCAGGGAGCCTGTCTGTGGATAACAGAGCTTGGGACCCACCATGTTTGATGTTGGGTTTCAAAGCATTTCTGAACAGCCACACCTCTTTAAGACACAGACAGCCCAAATACTGAGAGGTGGGGGAGAGGCCAATCACAAACTGTATATGAAAACTAAAAAGTTGAATTGCAGCTATTCATACTGGCTCATGGGCTGGAAGGTGGCTCAGTGGTAGAGCGCTTGCCTTGCATGGATGAGGCCCTGGGTTCGATTGCTCAGCACCACATAAGCAAAAAGAAAAAAGCCAGAAGTGGCGCTCTGGCTCAAGTTGTAGAGGGAGGGGGTAATAAGTTGGACAAGAAGTATACTTATTACTTTACATATGTAACTTAACCCTCTGTCTATCACCTTGACAATAAAAAATAATAATAATAAATAGTTCAAGCCAGGTGCCAGTGGCTCACGCCTGTAATCCTAGCTACTCGGGAAGCTGAGATCTGAGGCTCAAGGTTCAAAGCCAGCCCCAGCAAGAAAGTTGGTGAGACTCTTATCTCCAATTAACCACCAGAAAACTGGAAAGTGGTGTTGTAGCTCAAGTGGTAGAGCGCTGGCCTTGAGCTGAAGAGCTGAAGGACCACATCCAGGCTCAGAGTTCAAGCTCCACAATCGACAAAAAAAATAACAAAAGAAGAAAAGAAAAGGAAATAGTTCAGAGATGAGTCTATTTACAAGGCTGGGAAGGTGGCTTAGCCGTACAGTGCTTGCCTAGCATGCATGAAGCCCTCGGTTCAATTATTCAGTACCACATAAACAGAAAGAAAGGGGGGGGGGGGGGAAGGACGGAGGGAGAGTGCATTTGCAGAATAGAAAAGAAAAATGTACCTGAGCAAATGGTCTTAGAGAACCAATTTGGCGGCAGCCACTGAATTCATACCAGTTGGGTACTTCCGCAGGAGACAACAGGAACTGGCGCCCTCTGTAGTTGCCAAACTCGTAAGTAATCCATCTGCACAGAAAAAGAGTGAGGTACTGTCTCAAATTTTTTCCCCCATAAATGTACTTATTACATGGATGGCCTTTATTTTTATATCCTATTGAATTTCAAAATTATTAAAGGATTAAAAATCCTCCCAAGCTGAATTTTAATCATTTGTACAACTCCTGCCAAAGAACAAGCTTTCTCTTAGCTCCATAACCAAAATCGCTGAGAAACTACTCAGAAAAACCCTGAAGTGGAGCTGTAGCTCAGTGGTAGAGCACTAGCTGTGAGCAAAAAACAGCTCAGGGACAACACACAGGACCTAAATTCAAGCCCCAGTGTACACATGTGCAAACACGCATGCACACGCGTGCACACACACACACACACACACATACACACTGACATATACTACATATATCTTTAAGGCCAGATGTGGTAACATGCCTGTTACCCCAGCAGTTAGGAGGCTGAAGCAGGATTATGAGTTTAAGAACAGCCTGAGCGGATAGTGAGATGTTTCTTTTTCTATTTTTTTTTTTTTGGTTCCAGACTGGGACTTGAACTCCATACCTGCCACCATTTTCGCTCACTAGCTAGCACTCTAAAAACTAGCCATGCCTCCAACCTTGTAAGGTATTTCTTTAAAAATCAATAACGTATTTTATTAGGTTAACAAGTAGTGAACTTACATGCCCCCAATAACCTGAACAGATCGTATTTGTGTGTTGAATCCCAGTGACTGGAGATTAACTGTTTCAGCATTAAGTTCAATCTTTTTTCCTTTGAAGTTTTCTCTTTCGAAAAGAATAATTGCTGGTTCAGAAAATTCCTGTTTGGGAGCAAAAATCATGTTCTGTTAATAATTCAAAGTTTATATAAAAATGATCCAGTTACAAGGACAAAGCCACAACCTGCCAGATTGACTGATTCATACACTCTCTTTCCCAGGAGCCTGGGTTATTTCCAGGTTCCAAAGCTAACAGGAAGCATGGAGGGGCCGGAAGTGTTTCCACTGCATGTATAGGACGGCTGATGGAAGCCACATTATAAAAGAAAATATACCAGGCACAGAGAAACAATTATAAGCGTGGAAATATGAACACTTCTGATGCAATTTATATGCATCTATTTTTCCTTTTATTTGCAAATTCTTTATTCTGATTAAGTGAACACATAATTTCACAGTATTGTGGGATAGTGAAGGCTTAGTTAAAGTCACAAACACGTTCTAACTTTCATAAGGCAAATTGTCTATCGTGGTCTATAAAATTTATGAGTTCTATGAGCTTTGACAATACAGTTATTTCTTCTACATCGGGTGATATGTACGTTTATTTTTCAATGGAAGCCATGGGCATAAACGGTAAGGTTCACAGAGCTGTGGTAGCCTGGTATACAATGGCACAGCGGAGTCTGCCCTTGCACGTGTTTTCAGATGTCCTTTGTTTGAATTGGCAACATGACAAGGATTTTTGTCATGCTTGTGAACCTTCCTGTAGGGGTCACTGTCCAGGATGGGCGGGGAGAAAGGGGGTGTGCAGAAATAGAGGCCACATGTTTAAACTTGACCATGATTGCATGGTAAAGAGAATTAAGCACATATACCCACTGGTTTCAGTAAAACAAAAAACAGCAGCCTTTGTTTGTTTAAATTAGGAATTTGACCTTGAACTAAATATCTGAGAACAATATTCCTAAAATAAGAAAATATATGCCAAAAAAGCATGTGGGATTACAGTGGTTTTCCTACTTGCTTAAAGTTGTGTAGCAAAAATATGGCACTTTCTGGCTTCATTTGTATGATGTGTCTGTGTAGGAGACTGTCTCATCAGTAAACAGAGGAGGTAAGTGAATGTGAGTATGTGTGAGTGTGTGTGTGTGTGTGTGTGTGTGTGTGTGTATGTGTGTGTGTGTGTGTGTGTACAGAAGTGGAGTATACTATCTAGGAATTAGCTTATATAAAACATACAAAAAGGAGACAACAAAGATTATAGCAGCATTGCATTATTACTCTGTACATTTAGTGTGTTTTTCTTTGATGGCATGCCAAAAATGTTCTAAATACTCAAGTTTCGTATCAGACGTCAGTAAAACAATTTGGAAGTATTAAGTTACAATTAAAAATGTGAGCTGAGCATGGTGGTACATGCTTATAATCCTAACACTTGGGAGATGGAGATAGGAAGATTCTGAGTTTGAGCCCAGCATAGACTCAAACGGGTCACAAAAGAAAAAAATACATAGAGAATTAGGGATGTAGCTCAGAGGTTATTTTTGCCTAGCATGCACATGGCTCCAGGTTCATTCTCATATGCAAACACACACACACACACACACAAATTTGTGTGTGTGTGTGCGTACGCACGCATGTGCGTGTGCGCACTCACTTGCTCTTGGGTTTGAACTTTGGCCCTGGGTGCTATACTGAGTTTTTGCTCAAGACCAGCACCCTACCACTTGAGCTACACCTCCGCTTCCAATTTTTAGTGGTTAACTAGAGATAAGAGACTCACAGACTTTCCTGCCCAGGGTTGGCTTTGAACCTCAATCCTCAGATATCGGCCTCCTGAGTAGCTAGGATTACAGGCCATGAGTCACCAGCTCTCGACTATCTGCCTCCAATGTTAATTCCTCAAGAAGTTTTAGCTGCAATGTGAAGCATCCATTTCTGTAAGGCTGTATTCACTGACAGATGTACTTACAACATCTATAAAACGAAGAGACTTGAAGGTTGCTCCAGGCAGGAGGCCCATTGCAGAGAGGCAAGGATAGTGTCCTTCCTCCAGCACATACTGATTTCCAGAGAAATTTTCTCCATCGTATGCAACCCAGCTGCAGTAGGGGAAAAAAAAAACAACACAGTATGAAATTTGAATATTCCTATTTAAAAATAGGATTTTTAGAGGCAGTCTATTAAAAAAAAAATCAACCTAACTTGTAACTCAGTGTTCTTTCTTTGAAAATATCTGGGTATATTTACAGGATTTCATCTTATGGCAAATTAATATTCCTTAATCAGTGGACTTGGCAGTTAGATTTAAAACTTCCTTCTCTGTGGAATGGCCCACGTTTTGATTCTCCCACCCCCAGTGCCACCATACTTCCACCAAGGTGGCTTCAGGCCTTCGGACATCTTTCTTTGTCAAACGATCTCTCTTCAACCCTTGTAGGTGGTCAGTCACTATAGTTTATCCATATCTTCTGAAAATTTCTCTCACTATTCTCTTTTCCTTATTTCCAATCCCTCTGTCCTAGACCAGGACTGAAAGCATCACTGTGACATGAATACATCACTGGGTTTCTCAGGGCCTTTTCTACCTTCTTCCAAGAAGTTGTATGTTTTTCTCTTAAATCCAAAAGGTGCTCACTGAAGACTAATTGCATGTCAGTTACTTTCCTATTGCTAGAAATGCAGCACAGAACAAAACGGAGTCCCTGTCCACTTGAGGTACCTATTCCAGTGAGCCAAAACAGACACTAACTCAGCAACAAAACACACACATCTGGTAGTGATAAATGAAGCAGGGCTGGGAGGTAAAGAACTCAGGGTGGGTGGGCTGAAGGTAAGAAATGGAAGCTTCACACTCAGTCTGGATTTGAGTAAAAGGCAAGAGCCCTTTCGCTGCGCACTGCTAACTGGGACAATGGCATCTCAGCCATAAAGACCCACAGGACTGACTGCAGCTGTTATTATCACTTCTTTACAGATGGCTCCCAGGGTTTCCTGAGTTTCTTTCACCTCAGACTTTACCTTTCCTCATGAAGCTTTTGTAAAACTATTGCATTCAGCCTGGAAAGCTGAGTCTATTGCTTTTGTCCCATTTTATGTTTCCTGTAGCATCCACTGAGAGTGGAGAGTCTTCATAGATGATCTAATGGCCCAGTCCATGCTGGCTTCACTCCTGCCTAACAGAAAACCCTCGTAGGCTGGGAATGTGGCTGGCCTTGGTCAGCACACACACATCACCTCCCCTTGCCTATCACATACAGGGCCTACCCTACTCTTGTAAGCCTGTAAAAATGCTGGCCTAGGGAGGTACCTTAACAACCACCTCAAGTCCAGCTCTCCTTTTCCAAATGATGGAGCAGGCATTAAGAATACATAGCCGGGCGCCAGTGGCTCATGCCTGTAATCCTAGCTACTCAGGAGGCTGACATCTGAGGATCGTGATTCAAAGCCAGCTAGGGCAGGAAAGGCCATTAAACTCTTATCTCTAATAAACCACTAGAACACCAGAAGTGGCATGTGACTCAAGTGGTGGAGCGCTAGCCTTGAGCTGAAGATCTCAGGGACAGGGCTCAGACCCAGAGTTCAAGCCCCATGACCAACAAAAAATAAAAATAAAAATAAAGAATACAGGGGCTGAGAAGGTGGCTCAGTGGTAGAGCGCTTGCCTTGCACGCATGAAGCCCTGGGTTTGATTCCTCAGCACCACATAAGCAGAAAAAAAAAAGCCAGAAGTGGCGCTGTGGCTCAAGTGGTAGAATGCTAGCCTTGAGCTGAAGAGCTGAGGGACAGCACCCAGGCCCAGAGTTCAGGCCCCACAACCAGGCCCCCCCACAAAAAAAGAAAGCCTGGCTAGATTCCACTGCACGCTGGAGCTATCTTTACTTCCCCCACCCACGCTGTCTAGACTTTAGTGCTGCAAGGCATACTTTCACACACACACACACACACACACACACACACACACACACACACACACACACACACACACACACACACACACACACACACACACACACACACACAGAGCAGAGTAGCTTGGCTTCATGTGGTGCCATGCCCCTAGCAGGTGTTATCAAGTACTTGTTGATGTGTGAACTCTACCCCCTTTACTCCTACAATCTGGCTCTGACACACCACTGTTTGCTTACCTGCCTCCCAAAATTCTGCAAGATTTAGTTGAAAATGAATCATCAATTTGACCTGTAGTCTCTTCAAAACTTTGACTTTGACCTTGAAACTGTGGTTCTGAAAACAAGTGAACCTTTGAAAAAGTAAGCAGAAACACACAAAATTATTCTCTGAAACATGCCCAAACTCAACTTTTGAAATGATAACCCAAACCTGACATGCTAATTCTTGTTACAATAAGCAGGTGTGAATTTTATATATCCTTTAAGTTTTTACTTCATCATTAATGATCAATTAGAAACATGGTGGCTGAGCCATGTAAGGAGATTTAGTTGAGACCTCAAAGGAAACCCAACAATAGAGGTGACTTTCTATAGCACACCCTGTTGTTAATAAGCTGTGAGGCGTTACGAAGCTTTCTTGTGGCCAAAACTAATTGTTCATCAGGTCTAACATGAACAATAAACTGTATTTTGGAACCATGTAATATAGTTTTCCTTCCTCTCCATGGAAGATACTTGCTGATTTATCAAAATCATATACAGGCCAATAAAGGCAGCTATGCTGATATTTGTGCCTTTATAATTATGGCTGTCTGAACACTTCCATTAAAAAAATCTACCTAACAAATGGAATACTCCAGATGATTTCAGAGTCAGCAACCAAAAGGCTTGAGTGAGACTATATAAAATGTCTGTCTAATGCAGACACAGCAAATCTGAAAACTAATGCTACTATTTATCATAATTAAGTCATTGCTTGGAATTTCTTAGTATACTAATGTAAACTCTGATTCAATGTTCTGATATAAAGTTTTGCTTTATATACAGTACTTGTATATACCTTATATACAGTACTTGGGTTAATGCTATCAATTAAGAATTAGAGCTTAATTTATCTTATTTTTATTTATTTATGTTTTGGTTGTAGGGCCTGAACTCTGGGCCTGGGCGCTGTCCCTCAGCTCTTCAGTTCAAGGCTAGCGCTCTACCACTTGAGCCATAGTGCCACTTCCGGCTTTTTTCTTTTTGCTTATGTGGTGCTGAGGAATCGAACCCAGGGCCTCAGGCATGCAAGGTAAGCACTCTACCACTGAGCCACCTTCCCAGCCCAATTTATCTTATTTTTAAAATGCAATTATCTTTTGGAACATAAAAATGGGTAAAACTAACAACTAAAATGTCCCAAATAATTAATACTTTACACATATGTGAATTCAGTTTTTTTAACAGGAGGCCTTAGATGATAAAATGCTGATTCTTATTTTTATTTATTTATTTTTGTTGTTGTTGTTGGTTATGGGACTTGAACTCAGGGCCTGGGCTCGGTCCCTGAGCTTTTTGCTCAAGGCTAGCACTCTACCACTTTGAGCCACAATGCTACTTCCAGTTTTCTAGTGGTTAACTGGAGAAAAGAGTCTCATGGTCTTTGCTGCCCAGTCTGGCTTTGAACCATGGACTCTCAGATCTCAGCTTCTTCAGTAGCAATGATTACAGATGTGAGTCACTGGCAGTGAGCTTACAGATTCCTTTTAAAAATTACCTGATTTCGTCTCCGTGGGCCAGCAAAAGAATCCTAAAATTAAAGAAAACAAAATGAATAGGGTATGTTGAAAAGTTTTTCTTCCATATCATTAGTAAGTTCTGCTAAGGATCACTTCAGAATATTTTCTGTAGCAATCAAGATTACATGAACCAGAAACACATAAAGGAAATCCTGGTTTCACTGTAGTATTCTCATATGAAAATTAACTCCTTACCAAACATATGGGCTGGACAGAAGAGATCTTACAATTTTTTCCTCCCCAGTCCTCAAAACTGGTGTAAAGACCTTTATCCAGAACATACTGCTCTCCTGTGAAGTCAGGATTTTCATATGCTACCCATCTAAAGAAACACAAACACTAGTTATGGCTCATATTTTACACATAACACCTATCACATCTGGCTGATGTGTATATATTTCATACAGAAATATCCATCCATTTACTAGTCAATACCATAATTTTCTGGCCTTGTTAACTATTAGGAACAGGCTGGATTTGTCTATATGATAAATCAAGGTGATAATGAGAAAAAGGATATTTTGCTTTATATGCTTTATTTGTGGGGTTTTTTTTGTTTTGTTTTGTTTTGGGTCCAGTTGCGGGGCCTGAACTCTGGGCCTGGGCGCTGTCCCTCAGCTCTTCAGCTCAAGGCTAGCGCTCTACCACTTGAGCCACAGCGCCACTTCCAGCTTTTTTCTTTTTGTTTATGGGGTGCTGAGGAATCGAACCCAGGGCCTCATGCATGCAAGGAAAGTGCTCTACCACTGAGCCACCTTCCCAGCCTCTTTTTTTGTGTTTTCATTCATCAGATCTTTATTCTTTGAGAAAATTCCAATGAGAATAATTCTCTGTGGGATTTTTTTTCCTTTCTACTTTAAGGAAATAAATTCGACTTTCAGAAATTGCCTAGTTCTTTTAAATTAAACAAGGAAGAATTCTTGTGTGTTATCAACACAAAGATTTAAAAGATCTTAACAGGAAGCTATATGTCTATTAAATATCAAATCACACTGCAGAACAAAAAAATGAAATGGCTGGCACCGGTGATTCACACCTGTAATCCTAGCTACTAAGGAAGCTGAGATCTGAGGATGGCAGTTCAAAGCCAGCCTGGGCAGGAAAGTCTGTGAGACTCTTTTTTTTTTGGGGGGGGGGGGGGGTCCAGTCGTGGGGCCTGAACTCTGGGCCTGGGCGCTGTCCCTCAGCTCTTCAGCTCAAGGCTAGCACTCTACCACTTGAGCCACAGAGCCACTTCCGGCTTTTTTCTTTTTGCTTATGTGGTGCTGAGGAATCGAACCCAGGCCTCAGGCATGCAAGGCAAGCGCTCTACCACTGAGCCACCTTCTCAGCCCCACTGTGAGACTCTTATCTCCAATAAACCACCAGAAAACCATAAGTGGTGCTATGGCTCAAGTAGTAGAGCGCTAGCCTTGAGCTGAAGAGCTGAGTGACAGTGCCCAGACCCAGAGTTCAAGCCCCACAACAGACAAAAAAAAAGTTAAATGCTAAAAAAAAAAAAATTGTTCCCAACAGTATTTCCCATATGACCCAATAACATAATAAACAAAATCAATCACAGAAATATCAGAAACAAAGACTTTTTGGAAAGTTTTCATTTGTCAACTTTTCAATGACCTACATTCAAAGAAGAAAATCAATGAAACCAACTTACACTATTGCTACCCAAAGGTAAAGTCTTTGAGGGGAAAAAACCTTTGATTCTGTTGCAGTGCAGAAATACCTAGGCTCTACTTGTACCAGTTTATTGCTGTACCAGCCCTCTCCCAACTGACAGGAATAATATCTGTCTATGTGGAACTTCCCCCAAATGCCTTCACATCTATCAAATCACATTTATCTTAAGGAGATACTGGCATGCTCATTTTATAGATGTGAAAACCTAAAGACATAAAAAGTGAACCTATTTGTTCATTCGATAAACGCTGGAAAGCCATTTGCCCTGTGCCAGGAATGACGAAGGTGAAAAATACCAACTGCCTGAAGTGGACAGATGGCTCAGAACCATCATAAGGAATAGTTGGTGCTTTTTCTAAGGTCTGGTGACAACCAGTTAGTGGCCATAACATGGCTGGGGCTGCAAAATTTAAAGGTCACCAAGCATTCTACTTTATGACCTGCCTCATAAAGTTCCCTTTCCTTTACTATTCTAGTAAACCACACCTAAGAGTCTATATCCTTCATAATTAAAAGACCCAATTTTACTATCTAGGTAGTTGATTAAACCAAAGCACAAGTATAGTCATTACCAGGAAATAAGCAGCCATCAAGGAGAAAAAGGGGAAGCTGGGTAAGATGGCCACACCTTTGCCTTCAGCTACTCAGAAGGCTAAAGGCAGGATTTTGGTTTGAGGCCAGTACAAGCAAAAATTCATGAGGCCTCTTTCTCATCTAACAGCTCAGTAGTGGCCTGTGCACATCATTCCAGCTGTGGTGGGACCTGTAGAATAGGAGGATTACAGTCCAAATATGCTCCTGGGCAAATAAACAGTGAAAAAAAAAAGCCACTGGAATGACTCAGCTTGTAGATTGCCTGACTACCAAGAGTAAAGGGCAGAATGCATACCCTACTACCCAAAATTTAAAACAAGGAAGCCAGGTGCTAGTGGCTTCACCTATATTCTTAGCTACTTTGTAAGTTGGGATCTGAGGATCATAGTTCAAGGACAGCCTAGGCAGTAAAGTCCATGAGAGCTGGTAAGGCTATTCAACAACATGGGCTACCTTTAGCGCTTTCTCCACACACAGCCTTCGGCTACCTTCACAACAATTATTAACAAAAGAATTAAGAATATAACAAAATCCAGGGATTCCAAACAAAAACAAAGATAGTAAGTTGTGACACAAAAGATTTCCCCCAACATCCAGGTAAGCCTGTCTAATTCACTGAGGCTGAAGCAGGAAAATAGCTTATTAAAATGTTTCCTAAGCTCATGCCTGAGTAGCTAGCTACTCAGGAGGCTGAGATCCGAGGATCGAGGTTTGAAGCGAGTCAGGCAGAAAAGTCCATAAGACCCTCCAACCACCAAAAAGCTAGAAGTTGAGCTGTGGCTCAAGCTTTGAGTGACAAAGCTCAGGGATGGCACCCAGGCTCTGAGTTCAAGCCCCAGTACTGGCACACACACATATGCAAAAAGATGTTTTCTATAGAAAGTAGCAATGTTCTTTCTGGGCACAGCACTGAGTGAATGAGGAGCAGGAGGAGAGGAGGATGAACCCCAAATGCCTGGATGTGAGAGTCTGCCCTATCTATGGTGCAGAGTTGACATATAATTAGGAATCTTAAAAACATACCTGGCTGGGCATGTTCACATGGATTCTGTGCACATAAATCCATACTTCTCTGCTTAAAGGTGAATGAGGGGAAGGGAGAGAGGCAAGGACAAGTGTTAACAGGTCCCATCTCGGCCTCCTGAAGTAACTGTACATATAATAAAGGCAGCGGGGCAAACCTGCCCTTCTGGGGAAGGCTGAAGGAGAAAGAACTGCAAACAACAGCCCTTTTGCTTTTTATCTGAGCTCAAGAAATACTTCACTTTACCTTTTTGTTTTTAAAGCAGTTGCCCAGTTTGCACTATATGAGCTGGAGTAGAGCACAGAACTAGACACTGATGAGAAGCAGAACTGTAACAGGAGTCTGACACTCCAGGAAGAAATGGAATGCAGGCCCCCAAATCTTCAATTGTTTCCTGAGCTTCCTTCAAGGCTGTTGCTGCTGGAGAGCTAATAATGAGTTTGCCACCTGGAAAATTTAGTACCCAGGTGATATTGAGTCTCCTGGGAGATACTTTCACAGAGCAAGAATTTCAAGAGGTTTTTTTGGTCGTCTTTGATTTTTCTGTTTGTTTTCCTAACAGGGCTTGGTGGCAAATGCCTATAATCCTAGCACTCAGGTGCATGAAGCAGGAGAATAGAGACTTCTAGGCCAGTCTGGGGTACAAAGTGAGATCCTGTCTCCAAAAGCAAAACACCACAACAAAGTAAGAGTTTTCTGACTTTGACTGCCATGCTAAAAAATAAACAACATAGCATCTTAGATGCTTATTTACTAGTAATATTAAAGCCATTTAAATGAAACAATTTTCCTTTGAAACTTAAAAATGAATAAGCTAGGGTGTTCAAGTGGTAGAGTGCTTGCCCTAATTCAATACTCATTACTGGAAAAAGAAAAAAAAAGTTAGTTTTCCTCCTTATCTTGGTGCATCTTAACCTTCCCTCCTCCAAAAGTCTTATCTGCATCTAGACTAAAAATTTGTCTCTCTGCTGTGCATTTCTAAAACGTTTTAACTTCTTCTTTTTTTTTTTTTGGTCAGTCATGGGGCTTGAACTCTGGGCCTGGGCGCTGTCCCTCAGCTCTTCAGCTCAAGGAGAGCGCTCTATCATTTGAGCTACCACCCACTTCTAGTTTTCTGGTGGTTTATTGGAGATAGGAGTCTCACTGTCTTCCTGCCTGGGCTGGCTTTGAACCGAGATCCTCAGATCTCAGCCTCCTGAGTAGCTAGGATTACATGCGTGAGCCACCAATACCCAGCTAACTTCTTCTTTTTTTTGTAGCAATAATTATTTGTGGTTTGCGTAAACAGCGTAACGTCTCCGAAGACATAATATGATGCTTTGCATACACAATAAATATTTATCAAAATGGCAAACTAAAATGAGGGAAATGAGGAAGCAGCTGATCTGGTAACACAGAAGGCCTTCTGCAAACAGAATTTAAAGGAAGTGTGAACCTGTATGTGTGCCTCCTTCAACTTCCCCCCAATACCAAAACTCAGCTGCTACAATCAGAAAAAAAAAAAAAAAGAATGTCTAAGCCAGGAAATACAACTGGGAATGCTAAAAACAAAAACAGAAAAGCAATATGTTGTAATGGAAATTGATTTCAAGTAAGCAGGGTCTGGGGAGTAAAGAAAGGACTGGTTCAACTCAGTAACACTACCTGTCCCAACAGCGCAATCTATACCAATGTCTACCCAGCATCCTTTGTGGCCACTTTGCCAGAGTAGATAGATGACTGGCCTATGACTCATAGAACCAGCACACCTGGTGAGGATCAAATGCACAACTCTTTCACCAGTCACTGAAATTTCCTGTTAAATAATTAGCTGTAAAGGTAGAGCCACTGTACCATTTCAAATGCCTACTGCCATACATCTCATTTCAGATGAAATGGAGACAGCCAACTATGATCTACCATACCATGGCTTCAGAACAGGACCTTAATAAAAGGCATTTTAAGTCTGGAAGACCCAGATGAGACCGCTGTCATTCTGGCAAGATGGCACCACAAGCAAGAGCCTACACAAGATGTGCTGACTAACAACAGAAAGATACTTCATTGAGGCCTACCTCACATAAACACAAAATACAACAGGGTTGAGGCTGGACTGATTCAAATAAGCCTGTGTCCCTCAGTAACACATGAAACAACTAACATCAACCACTTTCAACAGAACCAATGTCATTTTCCCCCCATTTATCCAGAAGAAACTTCTCATATCGGAAAATAAACCAGACATCAGCTGGACCATGACAATGATCATGCAGTTCCCACTGTAGACACTGGCTGTTAGGCCACATGGGATCTACCTGCCCTCCTTATGGTCCTGGGACCAACCTGGGATGGCACATCTCCCAGGCACAGCCAGTGCCTGGGTTCAGGTATGCTCATGTGATTTTCACCTAGGCAGCAGGTCTAACCTAGAACTTATGAAGCAAAGAGCACTCTTTCTACCGCAATGCAATGAGGTGGGAGAGCAAAAATTCAGGGTAAACATAGACCACCAGATGGAAGGGGACAGCCTAAGGTTAAACCAACATGAAAGAAGCTCAGGCAAGACACAGCAACTAAGTTCTGAGGACTCTGAAATAAAATCTTCTCCAAGACAATTCACTTCCTAAGCCAATGAGTTCCATTGTTATCACTTGCTCCAATTAAGATTGGCTCATAGCCACTTATATTCCCGAGAGTTATCTCTCTCATTGGTCCTCTTACAATAAAAACTTGCTTTGCTAGACTGGGAAGATAGCTTAGTGGTAGAGTGCTTGCCAAGCATCCATGAAGCCCTGGGTTCCATTCCTCAGGACCACATAAACAGAACAAGCTGGAAGTGACACTGTGACTCAAGTCATAGTGTTAGCCTTGAGCAAAGGAAGCTCAGGGACAGTGCCAACACTCTGAGTTCAGGCCCCCGGACTGCCAAAACAACAACAACAACAACAAAGCAAAAAAACAACAAACTTGCTTTGCCATTAACAAAACATTGGGCTGGGTATGGTGGCACACATCTATAATCCCAGCACTCAGGAGGCTGAGGCAGGATGATCATGAGTTTGAGACCAACTTGAACTACATAGGCAGACTCTATCTCAAAACATACATACATCACACAGGTAGTACCACCTCCTTGTACAGACCTATAAATGCAATAAACCACTGAGCTGTTAACTCCAGGGAAACTGAAATAATGATTTTATTGTGTGTATTTGATTATGTTAAAATAACAATGAGAAACACACTGGAGCAGGTGGAGGACCACAGGAAAATTTAGTGAGATTTTGTTCCAGCCTCAGGTTTTAACGTTAGAGGACTGTTATCTCATAAGATATTCAGGATCTTTTTATAATGAATGACACAGGAAGTGGATCTGTAGATTTCTGTCATGATACTCGAAAGCCTACTTCAGTGTTCTATTACATGAAAAGAAAAGATTATATGAGAAATATTTGTGAAGCAACATGACAGTAAGTATTAAACGGCAGAATTGGTGTTTAGCTGGCGAGATAGCTATCTGCTAAGTGCCCACTCTGTGTTACATACTCTACTAGTTTACCCCAAATCAAGACAAAAACCAAGTTCAGGATCAGGACTGGAGGATTTCACTTACACTCCACTCAGCACATGAATAGACTGGGTCTTCACGCCATATCCAGTGTCCTTTAAATTAGCCACAATTCCTAACACGTCAATACTGGAACCTTTGGAGCCGAAGTTTTTTTCACTGTACATGATCATATGTGCATTTGAAAAATCCTATTAAGAAAAAAAATCAAAATTCAAAGGGGAGTCATTTATCACCAAAGAGACTGAGTCCTAACCATTAGCTTTTCTTTAACTTACACCTAATATAGGTCGCAAAGACTGAAGTTCTCCATTGTAACCGCCCCAGTCTTTCCAGTCCTTGTATTCTCCTTCTTCTAGTAAATACTGGTGACCAGTAAAGCCAGGCTTCTCATAAGCTACCCAACTGCAAAGAAAGAGCAGCACAGAGTCATGGTTTGCACTTCTCTTGTGCACAGCAGGGTCATGACAAATATCAATAGCTATGAAGCTAGTCATAAACTTGTCTTGTTACTGGAATTCTCTAAAGTTTAGGAAAACAGTACATAAAAAAACGAACTAAGGGCTGGGAAGGTGGCTCAGTGGTAGAGCGCTTGTCTTGCATGCATGAGGCCCTGGGTTCAATTCCTCAGCACCACATAAGCAAAAAGAAAAAAGCCGGAAGTGGTGCTGTGGCTCAAGTGGTAGAGCGCTAGCCTTGAGCTGAAGAGCTGAGGGACAGCGCCCAGGCCCAGAGTTCAGGCCCCATGACTGGACCCAAAAACAAACAAAGCTAAGAAATATACACCTGGACTGATGGCATGGGTCAAGTGGTAAAGAATCTGCCTAGCAAGTGGAAGGCTGTCAGTTCACACTCTAGTACTGCTAGAAAAACAAAAACAAAGCCAGGTGCTGGTGGCTCACACTTGTAATCCTATCTACTCAGGAAACTCAGATCTGAAGATTGTGGTTCAAAGCCAGCCTGGATAAATAAATCCAAGATACTCAGATCTCTAATTAACCAACAAAAAGCCAGAAGAAGTTAACATTATCCCCACCTCTGGTCCTCAGCTCCACCTACACCTGAGCTCCTCCCTGCCCTAGAGTTCCGGCCATACAGCTGGCCACTCCCTCTCAGCCCGGATCTACCTGTGCGTATACCTGCCTCACTACCAGCCCCAGACCTACCTGCCACCTGGATAGGGGCAGACGCCATGGGCTCCCTCTTCCTGGGGAAATTTCACCTCTGTAATAAACCTTATAATAATCTTTCTCCTGTGCCTCCCTGCCTCTGCGTGGTCCCTTGGGATGGCCATGAAGGATTCTAACAGTAGAGGCATAGCCCAAGTGGTAGACAGAGCGCTAACCTTCAGCAAAAAAAGCTAAGGGACAGCACCCAAGCTTCGTGTATAAGCCCTAGTACTAGCAAAAACAAAAGAAAAGAAAAAAACAGAAGAGAGATGAAAGAGAGAATGGCACAGAGAGACAGAGAGAGTGAGAGGGAGGGAAGGAGGTAGATAGGTAAGGAAAAGGGGAAAAAGGGAAAAAAAATAAATCTACTATACCTTAGAATCAGGAATGTTATTTTGGGGAAAAGAGGTCATTTATTACTTTATCAAGGATAAATGAGAAATCCTTACCAGTTACTTCTCTACTTACATGCCTCTTAAAACTTTCATAGATCCCACTGATGTAAAAGGTAAATGACCATTTCCTGTTGTTTTTTCTGGTTCGCCTTCTTCTGTGATAAAACTACACATTTCTGTTTCTAGCTCCATACATTTTCCTTCAAACAAAGGCTTTTCATAAATGACTACCTACAACAGAAATAAGATATTTCAGTAGCATGTAAGAAGTTAACTATCTCAGCAGCTGAAATAAGTTAGCCATTTCAAGCAGAAACATCTAGAACACAAATTCTCTGTATTTTCAATATAGACCATTTCCATTTTGACTATATTTTCTATATAAATTTTTATTTTCAATATAATTTTAATGACATAATTTTCAATTAAATAAGTAACAACAACTAATAACAAATAATAACTTAAAATAACTTATTGAGCTTTTTCCCTGCCCAGATGTTGAACAGTCGGTTCAAAAGATAGTTGGTTTTATAGTTTGTTTTGGGCCAGTCCTGAGGCTTGAACTCAGGGATTGGGTGCTATCTCTGAGCTTGTTTGCTTAATGTTTACACACTACCACTTGAGCAACAACTCCATTTCTGGCTTCTTAGTGTGTAACTGGAGATGAGTTTCAAGGACTTTCCTGCCCAGGCTGACTTTGAACCATGATCCTTAGAGTTCAGCCTCCCAAGTAGCTAGGATTACTGGCATAAGCTATGGGCACCTGGCTCTATTTTCCTTAGTAACGATTTTTTGTTTAAAGTTGGGAACTGATATTTAGTACACTGCTTAGATGAAACTAAAGAAGCCAGCCTAGGCAGACAAATCCAAGAGACTCCCACAGACAACTACATAAGCAACAAACATGGCATAAGTTGAGAGAATATCAATAGCAGAAAGAATTATTTTGGAGTAGGAAAAATGTGTCTTGAAGGAGTTTCTTCTTGGCTATGGGCAAGCAGTGACAGACCTATGCAATTAGCAAATACAGCCAGAAATAATAAACTCAATGGAACAATGAGCCTTGAGGGGTGTGGCTCCATATCCTGTTAAATGATACCAAATGTCCCAGGATCTTCTACCAGCCTGTGGATGCGTGCGGAACTGAGGCCTGCCTCCTCTGGGTGTATCAGAGTGGGTTGGAAATTGGTGTACGCACAAGTCACATGAGATGGAAGAGGAATAAAACCACACACACATGTGCACACACAACAAACACACTTACCTTTGGATCTGTAGGGAATTCAACTTTACGGCCACCCTGGGGGAAAAAAATAACATAGGAAGAAAACTGATTTTTCATTGCTGCATTACCATTTATGTTACCCACACCGTTGAACCATTCATTTACATAAGATGATGCTAAAGTTACCAGTAATGGAGATGAAGACATGAGAAACACAGCCTAGACAGACTCAGACAGGATATATAGGCTGAATGTGTATGGGAGATTTTTTTTTTCAACTTAGAAAATTTCTCATTAACCAATCTGTATTTTTCATTTGCTTGCCCAACAATCATAGATCTGGCCACCTGTGAACCTAAATCCTCATCAGCAGCCACCATTATCTATGGTTTATTCTGCCCCAGGCAGGTCCTTAAACAGCAAGGGCATTAGCTAGCTAAGCTACCTCCACCTCTCCCCACAGTTCCTCTACTAGCCAGCCTCCCCCACCTGCATTTCCTGCCTGGCTCTAAGAGCCTGGCCTATAAAACTGCTTAAGTTCACACATGCAATCTGGAGGATGGAGAAATAATATGATATAAACTATTAGATAGCACTTAAAACATCCCAAAGGAGGGTGTGGGGGAGGTTGTTATACTTTTATAATTAAAACAGACTAAAAATAAAGAAAAGGTTAAAATAGTACACAGGCCAAGTTAAAAGTCAGCAGTGGGAAAAGTCAGGACCTCTCTCACCAATATACCTTTAACAGCTTTGAAAAACTGCTGTTCAGGATGTTCAAAAGCACCTAATGAGCTGTGATAATGAAGGGTTGGGTCTGGTTTTGCTCAGCAGACCAGAGCTTATAGAACCAAATAAATACCCCTTTAAAAGGAACCCTTTTCAGAAAGTATACATTCACAGGTTGAAAATGATTCTTGTATCTGTTTTCAAAACCCCATCCTACATTCACATAAGTAGAAATTAAAATTTAAAAACCTGAAATATTTGCAAGAAACATTCAGATGTTTAAACAAATGCTTTGGCAGGAGATTAAAAAGTTACTTTTCTAGCTGGAGCCAGTGGCTCACACCCACAATCCTAGATACTCAGAGGCCTGAGATTTAAGGATTCTGGTTCAAAACCAGCCTGGACAAAAAAGTCTATGGGACTCTTTTCTCCAATTAACCACCAAAAAGCCAGAATTGGACCTGTGGCTCAAGTGGTAGAGTGCCAGCCTTGAGTGGAAAAGCTAAGGGATAGCACCCACGCACTGAGTTAAGCTAAAAAAATTATCTTCCTAACTTTCTTGTTTTTGGTTGTGGGGCTTAAACTCCACTTCCAGCTTTTTCTGTTTATGTGGTGCTGAGGAATCGAACCCAGGACCTCATGCATGCAAGGCAAGCATTCTACCACTGAGCCACCTTCCCAGCCCCTATCTTCCTAACTTTCTAATTTGTCTTACACGAGTTCTGAAGACAACTGCAGTGTGGAATTTCACGAACATGTATAATGCAAGTATCTAGTGAGAACCTACTATAGGTGCACATGTGCAGTGTCCATAAGACATAAGACAGAGGTGGCCTTGCTCCTCTCGAAGCCTGTAGAAAGGCAGAAGAGATGAAGACCGAGGCAAATACAACAAATCCAGGTGGAGGAAGCAGGATGCTCCTTCTAGAAGGGCAAATACTTGAGGGAAGTATGTGGACCTCTAGCCCCCATAGCTACCAGTGAGCCAGCCTCCTGTCACTACATTGGGACATCCGGAGAACTAAAGTTTCCATTATTTCTGGGCGGGTAAAGGACCTGTAGACTTCATAGGAATTATCAAAGAGCATCTGCCTTCAAGAACACAAAATTCAGCCAGGCGCCGGTAGCTCACGCCTGTAATCCTAGCTACTCAGGAGGCTGAGATCTGAGGATCGTGGTTCAAAGCCAGCCCGGGCAGGAGAGACCGTGAGACTCCTATCTCCAATAAACCACTAGAAAACCGGAAGTGGCGCTGTAGCTCAAGTGGTAGAGCGCTTGCCTTGAGCTGAAGATCTGAGGGACAAGCACCAGGCCCAGAGTTCAAGCCCCATGACCGACAAAAAAAAAAAAGAACACAAAATTCATCTTCACCATTTTCAGAGGCCGCATGGATCCAATGTACGCTTCTTCCGTATCCCAGAAGGATAAGTCAGGGTATTCGCCAGGCTCGAGGATGAAAGGAACACCTTGAAACCCAGGTTCTTCGTAAATCAGCCATCTAAATAACCACCAAGGGAAGGCAGAAGCAGATAGCTCAGCATTGGTGTCAGCTACGGGAACCCCTTGACAGGAAGGAATGCAACAGGAGAGGATGTGGGACAGCAGCTAGGTGTTGGAGGAACAAGCATGCCGTCCTCTTCCTTTTCAGCTTTCCTCCTTGGCTTACTTTGCCTGCTCCTAAGGGAAAACTTCCTGTTTCCTCCACATAATAAATGTAGTTTGCTTTTTACAGTGTATTTACTCCGGGAGGCCAGAGAGGGAAATCTCAGGCCTGGTTTTAACACCTCATTTGTAACCGAACACAAGTGTTCCACCCTAATCATTTTTCACGGCATCAAAAGCTCGTAAGGCATGCCACCCATGATTTTATCTAATCCGCACAACAATGCTGCAAGGAGGTCAAGGAAAAAGTTTTTACAGAGAGGTTAAGTCCACTCCTCAGGCCACATAGCAGTAAGTGCCCTAGGCTGGGCCACCCAGCCGGATTCCAGAACCCAACTCCCAGGTTCCCTGGTCCTGGTTCATGGGTTTTTCTCAGTACAGGGAGTAGACTCAACAACTTACTCTTTTCATAATTACTTAGGATCAGGCTGTGAGCATTACTCAAGTGCACAGTGGTATTCTTAGGAGCTTGAAAGGCCTACAGCGGTCCCAGGGCTGCAAAGCTTTTCCGGTTCTTGGTTCTGATTTTAATGGCTTTGCAGAGCCCCACCCATCTATCAGGTGAGTCAGCTGTCACTTTTGCTTTGGTCAGGGAATGGCAGCCTCACCCGCCTCTCTGGTGCTCTGGGAAGGAGAGGCTGCTGAAGAGGTGATGTATGTAAGACAGAAGTTTGAGGACATAAAAACACACAGACTCAACAACCACTTACACTTGACACTTTTTTATTCTGGCTAAAATGCTAGTTGTGATACTTCACCATGTTGCTACTCCCCCCCCCACCCCCCCTCTGTTCCCTCCACCACCACCAAACACAGGATAGTTCCAAATAAAATCCTTCACCAGCAAACAAGCCTGAGCTCCACTTCTTGCTTTTTCTCCTATTCCTAATTTTGGCACAAGGCACATTTTTATTTTTATTTTTTGTCAGTCCTGGGGCTTGAACTCAGGGCCTAGACACTGACCCTGAGCTTCTTTTGCTCAAGGCTAGCGCTCTACCACTTGAGCCACAAAGCCATTTGGCTTTTCTATTGATGTGTACTGAGGAATTGAACCCAGGGCTTCATGCATGCTAGCAAGCACTCTATCACCAAGCCACATTCCCATCCAAAAGACACATTTTCAGTGCTAGTTTTTATTAAAGATTCCCCTGGATAAATCAGCAATTACTTTAGACTAAACAAAAGGGTTTATCACCAAAATCCTACTGCAGTTAGACAATGGCATGTAAAGAATGCTGAGAAGCTGGATGTGGTGCATAGTGAGACTCACAGCTCACACTCGGTGAGAAATCTGAACAGTGAGCTGGTGGAATACAAAAGATGCGAGGAGGCAAGAAAGAGAGGCATCTATTGCTTTAGATGATGGTTCCACTTGTGAAAATTAATTCAGCTTAGACACTTCAGATTTGCCGTGGACCTTTTTGTACAAATGATATATTTCAGGACAATTTAACTGAAGGGAAAAAAGTGGTTTGTCTTTTAAATATCCTCATAACCACAAGAAAACAGTAGGAAGGGAGCACTTTAAAGTTGCTAATGCTGGACTGGAAATGGGGCTTATGGTAGCGTGCTTGCCTAGCATGCATGAAGCCCTGGGTTCAATTCATGAGTACTACAAAAATAATAATAAAAAAATTATAAAAAACACAAAATTGCTAATATTTAAAGACAGTTAAGGATACATGATACATTTTTGGAGCTCAGAGCATCACAGCCTACTCTGTGCCCTAAAGTTCTGGAATAAGTTCATTTTCAGCTAACAAAGGCCTCAGAGTCTGACTTGGCCAAAGGAACGGACTTAATCTTTTACAACAGGAGGCGTGGCTCATGACCAAGGCACTGAGGGTCTGAAAGGAAGCTTTCCTAAGGGACTTTTCTTTAGGCCTTCTATAGAGTTGGAGTCCTGGATGGATTTATTTGATACTAAAATTTCACTTTCCTTGAAGTTATGCTAATCACCTAACATCGGGAGGAGGAAGGCAAATTGGGGCAGAGAAGATTTACAAAAAACTGAACATACAAACTGGTATACTCTGAAAGGACTATCATAGTACTACATATGCATATATAAAAATAGAATAATGAAGACTGTTAGCATTGTTCCTAAAAGGTGGGGAGAGATAAGAAAGAATAATAAAGTCAAGCCCCATGGCCAACAACAAAAAAAGAGTAATAAAGGAATGAATTCGATCCACGTACATTATATACATGCATAAAAATATCACAATGAAGCACTTTTGTACAATTAATATGCACTAAGAAGATAACTGATAACTCTTTTTTTTTTTTTTTTTTGGTCCGGTTGTGGGGCCTGAACTCTGGGCCTGGGCGCTGTCCCTCAGCTCTTCAGCTCAAAGCTAGCGCTCTACCACTTGAGCCACAGCGCCACTTCCGGCTTTTTTCTTTTTGCTTATGTGGTGCCGAGGAATCGAACCCAGGGCCTCAGGCATGCAAGGCAAGCACTCTACCACTGAGCCACCTTCCCAGCCCAACTGATAACTCTTTATGTGTTTTGTGCCAGTACTGGGTCTTGAACTCACACTTGGCTTTTTCAGTCAAGGCTGGTATTCTGCCACTTGAGCCATACCTCCATTCCACATTTTTTTTGCCAGTCCTGGGGCTTGAACTCAGAACCTGGGCACTGTTCCTGAGTTTTTTTTGTTGTTGTTGTTGGTCATGGGGCTTGAACTCTGGGCCTGGGCGCTGTCCCTGTGCTCTTCAGCTCAAGGTGAGCACTCTACCACTTTAGCCACAGAGCCACTTCCGGTTTTCTGGGTTTATTGGAGATAAGTCTCATGGACTTTTTTGCCCACACTGGCTTTGAACAGCGATCCTCAGATCTCAGCCTCCTCAGTAGCTAGGATTACAGGCGTGAGCCACCGACGCTCGGCTGTCCCTGAGCTTTTGCTCAAGGTTAGCACTCTACCACTTGAGCCTCAGCATCACTTTTGGCCTTTCTGTTTATGTGGTACTAAGGAATTGAACTCAAAGCTTCATGCATGCTTAGCAAGCACTCTACCACTAAGCCACATTCCTAGCCCTCCACACTTTTATTTGGTGCCAATCCTAGTCTTTAACTGGGCCAGGGCACTGTCTCTATGCTTTTTTGCTCAAGGCAAATGCTCTATCCCTTGAGCCACAGCTCCACTTCTGGCTTTTGGGACGGTTAACAGGAGATAAGAGTCTCACAGATTTTTCTGACTGGGTTTTTCCTGCCTGAGCTGGCTTTGAACTGCGACCCCCAAATCTCAGCCTCCTGAATAGCTACAATTACAAGCATGAGCCACCAGTGCTTGGCAATTTCACACTTTTTGCTAGTTAATTGGAGATAAGAGTTTCACAGATTTTTCTTCCTAAACTGGCTTGCAACCATGATTCTCAGATCTCAACCTCCTCAGTAGCTAAGGATAACAGGTGTGAGCCATTGGTGCCTAGCTCAAGACTGTATTCTGAGAGTTCTTTCTCAGCAAGTCTTAGCTGGAACTTGCTGGGTACCTCAGATAGATATTTATGCTGAGTGCACTTTGAGATCTGAAAACTCATTAATTTTTCAGAAACGATTCCAGTAAGATATAATATTCATGAGGCTAACAGAAGAGGGGGAAGTATCTTCAGGCAATGTTATTTCAGCTTATGAAGGTCTCTCTTTTCCTTTGCATTTAAGTAACGAGCTTTTGCCAATCTGCAATAAAAAGCATGACTAGGTGAGTGTGGTTATATATATCTGTGATCCCAGAATTCAGGCAGAAAGGTTGTCAAGTTAAAGATGAGTTACATAGCAGAACTCTGTCTAAAAATATAAAATACATTTAATATTTATGTGTGTATACACATATATATTTGTATATGTATATATGTGTGTGTGTGTATGTATATGTGACTTTATAAAGTCATAAACTTATAAAATTTCAAAGCATAGACTTTTTGTTGTTGTTGTTATGGGTTGTGGGGCTTGAACTCTGGCCCTGGGCACTGTCAGCTCAAGGCAAGCACTCTACCACTTGAGCCACAGTGCCACTTCCAGTTTTTTGGTGGTTAATTGGAGGTAAAAGTCTCACAGACTTTCACACTGGGGCTGGCTTTGAACCGTGATCCTAAGATCTCAGCCTCGTAAGTAGCTAGGATTACAGGCATGAGCCACCAGTACCCGGCTAAAGCATAAACTTTTAACAAACATGAATATATATAAATGTATTCATAACAAATGCATCTGAATACTGCTGAAGTACTAATAATGAACATTCATAGGTATATTAAAAATATCTGTGATTATTCTTTTAGAAATACCCTTTGACTCACCCAAGAAAAATTGGTCCCATCATGTCCACTAGTTCTTAAATAAGTAACCTGTTGTCACCACCTAGGAGACAAAGCTAAACTTACAATATTCCCAACTGGATCCTGACATGTGGTTGAACATAAAAACTGGTCATTGACAGAAACCAATTGGACACTTGGAAGATTAAATGTGATTGTTCCAGCTTTGAGGTTACATAAAACATAGTGGCTATGACTCTCAAGCAGGGAAATGTACTTTTACATGGCACCACTTCAACTGAGCAAGCAAAGTTGGCATCATTAATAGGCAAGCTGGTTAGTACAAGTCACCCGATGGGGTGCAGCCTAAGTATATGGCACTAACTGAATGAAGCACCATTGCCAAAATTGTTCAACCTGCGTTGCAGGTTTGGCTCAAGCGACAGAGCATCTACCTGGCAAGCTTAAAATTGTTCCACTTACCTATGATATCTTTAAACCAAATTCTTAGTATAAAGAAAATTCAGTTAATAAAGGAACATGTTTGATAGATATAAGGAAATAAACATTCAGAATGTGGTACCAGAGTCTTCAGTTCTTAAAAAGTCTGGCATGGGAAACAAAGAGATTATAGAGTTATTTCAGAGATTCAAGGTGGCACAGAGACAAAACTGCTAAATTCATTTATGTGAACCTTGACTGGATCCTGATTTTTTTTTTTAATCTACAAAAGACATCCCTGAGACACCTAGGAAAATGTGGTTATAAGCCATAGATAGCCTATTGTGATGCACATATTGCTAATTTTTTTCTTAGATAATGATAATGAGAGTTGTTCAGGAAAAGATGAATATAAAGAAACTCAGAAAGGCATATAATGAGTAAAAGGGCCTGACAGTTGTTACTTCAAGTGCTCAGAAAAAGATGACACATGATCCCAGCTACTGATGACAGAGAACAGGAGGCTGGAAGTCCAAGGCCTAGCCCTGAGTCAAACTATGAGACCCTATCCAGAAAAATAACTAAAGTAAAAGGGCTAGGCATGTCTTAAGTGATTGAAAGCCTGTCTGGCAAATATGAGGCCCTGAGTACAAAGCCAGTACCACAAAACCAACAAACATGATCCAAATAAGACAAAATGTTCATCACTGGACCTAGTGAGTGGTACATTGGTGTTTATTTAACTCTTTTTTTTTCAAACTAATTTTACTTTCATGGGTTTGAAAGCCTTTGTAATAAAAATTAGGCTCATTAGGTGTATGCTACACAATGAAATACACATAGTATTAAATAGCAATTTTTTTGTTTTGCTTTTGTTGGTTGTGGGGCTTGAACTCTGGGCCTGGGCACAATCCCTGAGCACTTCAACTCAAGGCTAGTGGTCTACCCCTTGAGCCACAGTGCCACTTTCCAGTTTTATAGTGGTTAATTGGAGATAAAAGTCTTCCAGACTTTTGTGCTGGGGCTGGCTTTGAACCGCAATCCTCAGATCTCAGCCTCTTGAGTAGCTAGGATTACAGGCATGGGCCATTGGCACCCAGCTAAATAGCAAATTTTTTTACGAGACCAAAGTACATGACTGCTCATCAGTGTGGATAATTTTAGGACAGAGGAACTCAAGAGGATGACAGAGGTGTGCTGCAGAGCTGGGAATGGTCTGGGTGTGGGTTGGACAGTTGGTTCATGAGGGTTTATTTCATTATTGGGCTGTATAACTCACATATATGCATATATTATACTGTAGATATCAACTATGACACAATAAAAATGATCAAACACAGTTTGGCCAGTCCTTTCACTAAGAATATCAGCATTCTATACATGTTCTGCTAACTTGCCCTGGTCTGAGGAAAGTAACCAGACTCTTTCCTGCTTGCTTAAATGATGGTGCAGACCTGACTCACAAAAAAAAAGAAGAAGAAGGGCTGGGAAGGTGGCTCAGTGGTAGAGCGCTTGCCTTGCATGTCTGAGGCCCTGGGTTCGATTCCTCAGCACCACATAAGCAAAGAGAAAAAAAAGCCAGAAGTGGCACTGTGGCTCAAGTGGTAGAGCACTAGCCTTGAGCTGAAGAGCTGAGGGACAGTGCCCTGGCCCAGAGTTCAGGCCCCACGACTGGACCCCACCCAAAAAAAGAAGAAGAAGAAGAAGAAGAAGCTCTGAGTTCTTTTTTAAATAGAAATATAAAAATACATATTTTGAACAAATACAAAATAAAAATTTGGGGGGGGGGGTCTGGTTGTGAAGCCTGAGCTCTGGGCCTGGGCACTGTCCCTCAGCTCTTCACCTCAAGGCTAGCTAGCGCTCTACCACTTGAGCCAAAGAGCCACTTCTGGCTTTTTTTTTTTTTTTTTGCTTATGTGGTGCTGAGGAATCAAACCCAGAGCCTCATGCATGCAAGGCAAGTGCTCTACCACTGAGCCACCTTCCCAGCCCCAAATAAATTTTTATATGTATATTTTATTTGTATTTTATTTTATATGTCTTCAGGAAGATGAGTGCTGATATTACGAGCTCTTTAAAACAAAAGTTGAGGGGCTGGGACTGAGTTGGAGGTCAGCCAGGGCTACATCAAACCTTGTGAAACCCTGTCCCAAAAATAGCAAACAAGCTGGGCACCCGCTGGGCACTCATGCCTGTAATCCTAGCTACTCAGGAGGCTGAGATCCGAAGATCAGAGTTCAAAGCCAGCCCATGTAGGAATCCGTGAGACTCTTACCTCCAATTAATCACAGAAAAAGCCAAAAGTGGTGCTGTGGCTCAAGGGGTAGAATGCTAGCCTTGAGCACAAAGAGGCTCAGGGATAGTGCCCAAGCCCTGAGATCAAGCCCCAGGACCAGCAAAAATTGGAGTAAAAGAAAACATCTACAAAATGAACAAAAAAGAACAACAAAGATACTCTCAACCCATCTACACACTCCTTAGCAATCTGGGAAAGGATTCATGTCCTGAGCATACCAGGAAGTTCAGTAAGCCCAAACTTTGAACTGACATCAGAAGTAGCATTCATGAGCCTAATGACAGAAATGATGCCAGGCCATCATAAGCTGGACTTTGGGACAGACTTATGACCACCCCGCAGGATGCACAGCAACCCTACTGCAAAGATTAGAGAAAGGTTGAAATTTAGCTCCATAAACCCCAGCCTGGCTGGAGCCTGAGTCATGGAATATCCCAGACCCTGTGATTAAAATCTTCAGGCTGACACCCTTCGCTTTCTTCTCTCAGGTTAAGTTCATTGCTCAACACCACTGCTCTGAAAAAAGATAGATCCCTTTGATGTAAAAAAAAAAAAAAAATCAAAGGCAGCCAGACATAAAGTCACTTTCTTTGACTTACATTCCTGCTTTTCATCCCAAACTCTAAACATGAAAGCGCCTCAGACTCACGTGGCTGAGCTCTTCCCTCACAGCACTCTCTGCCTTTGGGATATCATGCTGTGCCTGGTTAACACCTTCCCCAAGCTCTTTATCTCTGCCTCTCCTCTCCACACTACAGCAGTGACACTCACTCTCCTGCCTCTCTCCGTACATGTACAATGGCAGCTCAGACTCAACATGTCCAAAATCAACCTGAAAGGCATTCTTCTGCCCAACCCGCTCCTCCACATCTTCATCTCAGTGCCCAGTCCTTTCACTCAACCCTCACACCTACCTAAAAGCTGCCAGCAGATGCTGTCCCTTCTACTCCATAATGAGCCCCAAGTCTGGTCATTCCTTATGCTTCAATACCACCCTGAATAATGCACCCCAAGTCTGACCATTCCTCACCCTCATCACTATCTTGCCTGAGGCAGATTGGTTTCCTTGCTTCAACCCTTGGATGGAAGAGGTAGAGGTAGGAGGACTGTGGTTCAGGCCAGACAGGCAAAAGCAGAAGACCCTATCTAGAAAACACAAGAAAAGCAAGAGGACTGACTAGAGGTGTCACTCCAGAGGCAGAGCACTTCACTGGGACACATAAGGCCCTGTAAGCAATCCCCAGTACCACAGGAAATAGAGGAGAGGTGAGGAGGGGAGTAGAGTAGAAAGGAGAGGAGAGGAAGAGAGAGAAGGAAGAAAAGACTAATAAATACATGAAAAATACAGCATCTTTAGCCATACAAATCAAGACTACATTGAGCTGGGCATCAGTAGCTCATACCTATATTTTAGTATTCAGGAGGCTGAGATGAGAGGTTTGAAGTTAGAAGCCAACCATGGAAGACAAATCCACAAGACTCATCTCCAATTACTAGCAAAAAGCCAGAAGTGCAGGCATGGCTCAAGGAGTAGAGGTCTACCCCTAAAGAAGAAAAAAGCTGCACAAGAATATGAGGCCTCAAGATCAAGCTCCAGACTGGTGAGATAGGCAGATATCTAGAGATAGACAGACAGATAGACAGATAAACAGATAGAAAGACAGACAGACAGACAGACAGACAGACAGATAGATAGATATACAGACAGACAGACAGACAGATAGGTAAACGGACAGACAGACAGTCAGACAGATAGGTAAACAGACAGACAGACAGACAGACAGACAGATACTATACTGAAATTCCTTCTCACTCTAGTCAGAATGGCAATCATCAAATAATCAAATAACAAATGTTGGTGAGGATGTAAATTAATGCAGCCATTATGGAAATAAGTATGGCGGTTCCTCGAAAACTAAAAACCGAACTACCCCACACTCCTGCTCTGCCACTTCTAGGCATATATTGGAAGGAGTGCTAAGTCAGCACACAATACATATTATATAGTAACAGTATGAACAAGAGTCAAGTGAAGGAATCAGCCCTCACTTGAGGAGAGAGAACACCTGGTATGCATACATAATATAGCTTTAGCCATAAAGAACAAAATGATGTCATTTGTAGGAAAATAGATTAAACTAGAGATGATCATATTTAGCGAAATAAACCAGAACCAGAAAGACAAATATAGAATTGCTTTTCTCGTATGCAAAATCTAGACTTTTAAAAAAAATTCATGGCTTGGAAGGTAGCTCTGTGGTAGAGTGCCTGGGTTCGATTCCTCAGCACCACATAAGCAGAAAAAGCCAGAAGTGGCACTGTGGCTCAAATGGTAGAGCAACAACAACAAAAAAACCCACAGATAAATTATTGTCTGTTCTGTACTTGGATACCTCCTACCTAATACTTCCATTTTAACCATTTTAACGACTTGAAAATTCTTCCTGGGTCAAATCAGAATCGACCACTCTAATTTCTGCTGGTTTTCCTGAGACCTCCTATGACCTTCCAGGAGCAAGGGTGATTTCTTTTCCACATGACTACTAGGCAACTCTTCAAGGCTGGCTGCTACTTCATGTTCACAATTTCCATGCAGTTCTCTACAAGTTTATCTTTTTGTGTGTGTGCTGGTACTACTATAACTTGAACTCAGGGCCTGGGCCCTGTATGTAAACCTACTCTGAGCTTTACTATTTTGAACCACAGCTCTACTCCTTGTTTTCTGGTGGCTAACTGGAGATAAGAGATTCATAGACTTTCCTGCTCAGGCTGGTGTTGAACCTTGATCCTCAGATCTCAAGCCTCCTAAGTAGCAATTCCAGGTGTGAGCCACTGATGCCCAGCCCAACAAGGTTTTAGTTCCTGATTTCCAAGATTCTGGTATTATTTATCCAACTCCTATATTCTACAAATCAAATCATTTTCCATGTTAAAAACTAGTAAACAGACTTTTAGAAATTAATAGAATGAGACAGGTGTCAGTGGTTCATGCCTGTAATCCTAGCTACTCAGGAGGAGGAATGTTGTTCAAATTAAGCGTGCACACACACACACACACACACACACACACACAAACAGAAAGAAATTGATAGAATGACAAAGGCCTGACTAAGGAGTACCTTACCATTCACCACAGAAACCACCTTTCACTTTACAGAGTAGACTTAAACCTTTTTGCCTTTGCCTACATACCCCATTATTAAGATATTCACCTATACTTCCTCTAATTTAAAAAAAAAACTTTTGAACATTCTCTGAATACATATTTGTAATGTATAGGCATTACCACTGGACATTTGGACAAATACATTATGCATACCAGAAAACACACTCACAAATTAAAATCCTAAAAGGCAGGGATTTTGAGTAAAATGTAAAGAAGCTGTGTGGTATTTTCCAGCATCTCACCTGTCCTGGGCTAGCTCTGCACTTAGAGGAGACCACATGTTCACTACTGCAGTCTGTGCTATTTATCTACACTGTGCCCCTCCCTGAGATTACCCATTTCCTTCAAACTAGTCTGACAGATTCCTGAGATTTATGCATGACACTTTTACAGGGAGGGACATGTGTGTTGGCTCCCTCCCACCTGAATGAAATACTGAATTCTCTCTTGAAATTACTGTGGACATATAATCTGTTACTCAGCTTTGAAGAGACGAAGATCCTTTGTTATAAGGAAAATCCCTACACTAAACACAAATGCACTTGCCAGCACCGGAGGCTCATGTCTGTAAATCCTAGCTACTTAGAAGACTCAGATCTGAGAACTGAGGTTTGGAGCCAGTCCAGGCAGACAAATCTGAGACAGACCTGTCTTTGTTTAACCAGCAAAAAGCCAGAAGTGAAGCTATGGTTCAATTGGTAAGAGTGAAAAGGCCAAGCAAGGACACAAGGCCCTGAGTTCAAGCAACAGTACCAGTATTCTCATAAAAAAATGTATTCCCCTCCCCCATTCCTCTAATAAAGTGATTTTCATAAGCAAGGTAAATCACAGTAAACTAGGTATAAAATAATCAGAATTTAACGTGCCATATAAAAAGTACCTTTCAGTCCATAATTACGGAACAGAACAGCTGATCAGAAACAGTATCTTAAGCTCTGTCTCCAGTACTACAATCCCAACAAAACTTCATTCCAACCATCCACATATTAAATACTCACGTGCCCCAGTGCACTTTAATGGAACAAGTTTTCTGCATCACACCAAAGCCCTGCATTTCTTCAGTGTCATCGAAGTAGGAGTTAAGGAGTCCTAACCCTTCTGGCTCAGTAAATAAGTCAATTTGACTAATTCTGTAATCCTGAAAAACATATACATACACATAAGACACAGCTAGTAATCATCTTACCACATATTTAATTCTTTTTTTTTTTTTGGGGGGGGGGGTCCAGTCGTGGGGCCTGAACTCTGGGTGCTATCCCTCAGCTCTTCAGCTCAAGGCTAGCACTCTACCACTTGAGCCACAGTACCACTTCCGGCTTTTTTCTCTTTTTGCTTATGTGGTGCTGAGGAATCGAACCCAGGGCCTCAGGCATGCAAGGCAAGCGCTCTACCACTGAGCCACCTTCCCAGCCCCCACATATTTAATTCTATAGTAAGCTTATCATTCTTTTTTCCTAGTCACTTTTCAAGTGATTAGAATGAGCCTTGCCAGGTGCCCATGGCTCATGCCGCTGAGATTTAAGGACTGCAGTTCAAATCCCACCTGCGTAGAAACGTCTAAAGGACTTTTATCTCCAATTAATTATCCTCCCTCCCCCCTAAAAAAACCACCTCATAAGCGAAGTTGTGGCAAAAAAAAAAAAATAAAGAATAGTGCCCAGGCCCTGAGTTCAAGCCCTAAGACCAACATACATACAAGAAAAAGAACGAGAGGTTGGAGATATAGCTCAGATGGTAAGGCATCAGCAATGAGTGCAGACAGTCAGAGAACAAGTTCAAGTTCAACAACAACAACAAAAAAGATCGTTTAATAGCCATGTAACAGTTCACAAAGTCCTGCCAGTATGCATCCCTTTCCAGTTTTCAGTCTTGAGTTCACACTGCACTGCCTTGAAGGACAGACATACTCCATTCATCACAGGCCTCAGTCACACTCAAACCCAGGTCATTCTGAGCATCCTTCTGTCATCCTCTCTTGGCTTTCCTTAGTCAAAGGGGTTTGGCTGAGAAGTATCTGAGACCATAGTCTATACCATGGTTGTTAATTGGCTCTTTGCACATTATAAGGCCTCCAGGCTGGGACTAGACCTCTATGCTGCTGATTTGATCTAAAAGGTCAAGGACAAAACACATATTCATGGTGACATTCATGGTGACTCTACATTTTAGTCACTGTTCTATGCCCCACACACCCACTGCCCACTAAACACACTGAGTACACTAGTGGGTTGTTTACTGAGCCTCTTCTATGCACACAGCCGGGTGAGCTACAATATAAAAAGAAATCTTAGGCTGGGAATGTGGGCTTAGTGGTAGAGTGCTTGCCTAGCATGCATGAAGCCCTGAGTTCAATTCCTCAGTACCACATACACAGAAAAAAGTTGAAAGTGGCACTGTGGCTCAAATGGTAGAGTGCTAGCCTTGAGCAAAAGCAGCTCAGGGACAATGCCTGAGTTCAAGCCCAAGACTGGCAAAAAAAAAAAAAAAAAGAAGAAGAAGAAGAAGAAGAAATCTTAATGCTTGGGCCAGTTCAGGTGAGATTCAACATCTCTAAAAGCAGTAAAGATACGGAACCAAAAACTGACTATCTTGAATATATGACTTATGGTTCATGTTTTAAGAATCCAGCACACAATCTACAAATAAAAGGTAATTCACACCTATCAGGAGCCACAAATATGCCCCTGCCCTTCAACACACTACTATTCAGAAAAAATTAAACCTAGGAAATAAATTAGAAAAAAATACATTTTAAAAATATTTATTTTGGCTAGAACTGGACTGGAACTCTGGGATTAGGTGCTGTCATTTAGTTCTTTTGCTCAAGGCTGGCTCTCTACCACTTGAGACATAACTCTCTTTCTAGCTTCTTGGTGTTTAATTAGAGATAAGAATCTCAGACCTCCCTGTGTAGGCTAGCTTTGAACTTCTGATCTTCAGATCTCAGCCTCCTGAATAACTAGGATTATAGGCATGAGCCAGTAGTATCTGGCAGAAAATTATAAATTATTAAACACACAATATGTTCTCACAGCATTATTTACAATAGTGGGAGGGAGAGGAGAATGGACCTGAAACCCACTGATGCAGAAAATAATCAATGATGCTCCCTCACTTATCTGCTTAGTGATGAATGCTAACCCTTTATTTCAAGGAAGTAAAATGTCGGGCTAAACCACAACCCAGGTGGTGACGTGGAAAGCACTGACTAATCATTGCACAACAGGAGCTCTCTTGCCCCACATGCTCCACTTCCCTTACCCTGTCATCCAGTCTACCGATCCCCTCCCCACCAGGTCCTACCCCCTTCCCCAGTCAGAATTCACTGACATGGTTCCTTGGGAGTGTGATCGTAGAGAACAAAAAGAATTAAGAATTACAAGGAAAAAGTAGACCAACATTGGATTTGTGTTATGATTACAACAATAAAAAAGAACAGATTAGTTTATGACACCAAAACGCACAGAATTGAAAAGAGAAGACAGTGTAGTAGATGGTAGGCTTATTTTATTTTGCCTTATTTCTTGTGTGTGTGTGTGTGTGTGTGTGTGTGTGTGTGTGTGTGTGTGTGTGTGTGTGTGTGTGTGTGTGTGTGTGTGTGTGTGTGTGTGTGGTACTTAGGATTGAGTCCAGAGCCTCACACTTGCTAGGCAAGCACTCTACCACTTGAGCTATTCCCCTAGCCCAACAGATAATATATTTACACACTGATTGTCAATATAACTTGAGCCATAAAAAAGCAAGTGTAATATTCTACTAATGAGGGCATTTTAAAATAGAATTCATCTTATCTCCTTATCAATGTTATGTACTTAAAACTACTAAAAAGGGGCTGAGAAGGTGGCTCAGTGGTAGAGAGCTTGCCTTGCATGCATGAGGCCCTGGGTTCAATTCCTCAGCACAACATAAGCAAAAAGAAAAAAGCCGGAAGTGGCGCTGTGGCTCAAGTGGTAGAGTGATAGCCTTGAGCTGAAGAGCTGAGGCACAGTGCCCAGGCCCAAAGTTCAGGCCCCTCGACCGGACCCCCCCCAAAAAAAAAAACTACTAAAAAAAATCACTTAGAATACTAATTATCATTAAAGTGACTGAGAAGTTCTGATCTAAGGAACAGGTGTCATTTTCTCCTGCCAAAAATGGTTACTCAGTTTTAGAGCCTTTCATTTCTTTCCTCCATTTCTTTTTTTTTTTGGAGGGGGGGGGGGATAGGGGGTGTCGGTCGTGGGCTCGAACTCTGGGCACTGTCCCTTAGCTCTAGGCAAGAGCTCTACCACTTGGGCCACAGCGCCACTTCTGGTTCTTTGGTGGTTTAATGGAGATAAGAGGCTCATGGACTTTCCTGCCTGGGCTGGCTTTGAACCACGATTCTCAGATCTCAGTCTCCTGAGTAGCTAAGGTTACAGGCATGAGCCACCAGTGCCCGGCTCTTCCCTCCATTTCTTTTGTGCTTTACAATATCCAACTCTATTACATAAAGACAGGCTTTCAATTTTCTACTAGGAAGATACCTGTTAATTATATTTTTTAAAATAAATCTCACTAGCCACAAAATAAAGATACCAATTACATTTTCCTCAGAACAAATATGACTTATACAAGAAAAATCTAAGTTGAACTTTCAACTGAATGTCTGGATTATCTTTCCAAAATAGAATATGTGTAGACTATTCAAAGTAATCAAATCATGCAGCAATCAAAAACCAAGAAAAAAAATGGTTCATTAAAAATATCAGAGCAGGCTGGGAAGGTGGCTCAGTGGTAGAGCACTTGTCTTGCATGGATGAGGTCCTGGGTTCGATTCCTCAGCACCACATAAGCATAAAAAAAAGCCAGAAGTGGCGCTGTGGCTCCAGTGGTAGAGCGCTAGCCTTGAGCTGAAGAGCTGAGGGACAGTGCCCAAGCCCAGAGTTAAGTCCCACGATCGGACCCAAAAAAAAAAAAAAAAATCACAGGGAAGTGGCACTGTGGCTCAAATGGTAAAGCGCTCACTTAGAGCTGAGGGACAGCACCCAGGCCCAGAGCTCAAGCCCTAAAACTGACCAAAAAAAAAAAAAAAAACCACAGGCTGGGCACTGGTGGCTCATACCTATAATCTAGCCTCCCAGGAAGCTGAGATCTGGGGATCATGGTTCAAAGCCAGCCCAGGCAGGAAAGTCTGTAAGACTCTTATCTCCAATAAACCACCAAAAAACTGGAAGTGGTGCTGTGGCTCAAGTGGTAGAGCACTTGCCTTGAGCTGAAGAGCTGAGGGACAGCGCCGAGGCTCAGAGTTCAAGCCCCGCAACCAACAACAACAACAAAAAATCACCAGCCAGAATCTCAAGTTTGAGAACAGTAGTCTGGGCTACAAAGTGAGCTCTAAAAACAAGCAAATAGACAGAAATCATCATAAAAAAGAACTCATACAATCAAGTTACTAAACAAAATACACTTGGAAGACTGAAATAAGAACCAGGATGAAAGATTTACACCTTGAAGATTTACCATGGAAAAAATCAAACCAATTAGAATGCATCTTTTCTAATTCTCATAAGGCATGCAAATATTTAAATTATAGAACATATACTCACAGAGTACCAATAAAATACTCTCCTGATCATTTATTTCATAAATTAAACATTTCCTTTAAAATACAAACCAATCCTGAAATTGGATATATATTTGTTGCATGAATGAATTCATATTTACCATGACCTACCTGGACTACATGTCTGATTGAACCAATTACCACAGGCTTATCAGACTCAGCTTCCTGGTTTCTTTCCAAAATATCTTCCACACCCCAAAGACCAGAGAGTTCTACTTCGCCTTCTTCTAGGGGGACAGAGTGTCCTTCAAAATTTGGTTTCTCATACAAAATCCAGCTAGGAATAAAACACAGAAATACCATTAGCCAATGTTTGAAAAGTTTTTATAACTCAACTATTTTGGCTGATGTATATTATGTATCAGTGACCAGGCTAAAAGTAGCATGAACCCCATAAAATAAACATTACTGGAATAATTAAACCTCTGCTAATTCAAGACCTATATCAGTATCTTGGAGAGTTTTATGGAGGATTCCAGGAGAATTTCAACTACCAACACTGCTAGTTAGGCGACTTAGAAATTAAATATAGATAGCTAAATAGGTTTACTGTAGCAATATTTTCCTTATCCAGATAGAAAATATTAATTTTTATACACGTTTTTTATTGTAGAAATACTCTACAGAGGGGTTACAGTTACACGAGTAAGGTAATGAGTACATTTCATATCAAAATTGTTACCTCTCCTTTGTTTTTCCCCTACTATCCCTTCTCTCCCCACCTCCCCAACTCCCCTGTTCCCCCCACCCCCACCGAAGTTGTAGTTCGTAGAAAACATTAAGTTTAAAGGAATTTTATTTTAATAGAAAGGACATGTATGTTAAACAGAGAGTATTTTTAAAACATTTTTCCCTCAGTCAAATACTGAGAAAAAATGTCTAACATATGACAGTGCTACACCTATGTGCTTATACTTTCAAAGAAACCTGGGCTAGGGGAGTGGCTCAAGTAGGGAAGCACCTACCCTAATTGATATAAGGCTTTTGAGATCAAAACCCAAGACTGCAAAGAGAAAAAAAGAAAAAAGCCAACAAGGGTAATTGATTAAAAGAAAAAAATTATTGTTTTGTTAAAAAAAACTTACACAAAGTTTGTTTACAATAATTGGAATGAAAGCAATGTTTTTACTTTTCTAATGAATATATTGAATATATAGAAATATATGGCCAGGCGCCAGTGGCCCACACCTGTAATCCTAGCTACTAGGAGGCTGAGATCTGAGGATCACGGCTCAAAGCCAGCTTGGGTAGGAAAGTCCATGAAACTCTTATCTCCAATAAAAACCACTAGAAAACTGGAAGTAGTACTCAAGCGGTAGAACGCTCGCCTTGAGCGAGAAATATATGAAAAAATATAGAAATATATGGAGAGAAATACACCTAATAGGAAAGATGTTACATGTTTAATTAAATGGAGACCAAAAGAAAAGCTTAGTTTTCTGTTTTTTGGGGTTTTTTTGCCAGTCCTGGGGCTTGAACTCAGGGCCTGGGTACTGTCCCTGAGCTTCTTTTGCACAAGGCTAGCACTCTACCACTTTAGCCACAGTGCTACTTCAGGCTTTTTCTGTTTATGTGATGCTGAGGAATCAAACCCAGGGCTTCATGCATGCTAGGCAAGCGCTCTACCACTGAGCTATCTTCCCAGGCCCAAGCTTGCTAAATTTTAAAATCATAAATGTCTAGAGCTCAAACCTCTTTATTTCAAACGTGTTTCTAATAGATAAGAAGTATTTATGCCAAATCAGTTATTTTTTTCAAATTGCTTTCTTTATTCAATTTCCCAAATTTTCCAAGAGGTAATTAATACTAGTAAAATAATTTTAGAAACACTCAAAGTATTTATATTTCATCTATTTTATTTAAACAAAACTATCTTTTTGTCCAAAAAACAGGGAACAGTTTAGGTTAGTTCTTTACTAAACTGTCACTTAAAAAAAAAAAAAAGCTACCAAAAATGTCTTTAAGTGAAAATCTTATCAGACATTTAAAACTCAGGAGAGTGGCAGGCACCTGTGGTGCATGCTTGTAAGTATAGCTATTCAAGAGGTTGAGGACTGAAGTTTAAAGCTGGACTAGGCAGGTAAATTCGGGAGATTTTTTTTTTTTTTTTGGTCAGTTGTGGGGCTTGAACTCTGGGCTTGGGTGCTATCCCTCTGCTCTTCAGCTCAAGGTGAGCGCTCTACCACTTGAGCCACAGTGCCACTTCCGGTTTTCTGGTAGTTTATTGGAGATAAGAGTTTCACGGACTTTCCTGCCTGAGCTGGCTTTGAACCAAGATCCTCAGATCTCAGTCTCCTGAGTAGCTAGGATTACAGGCGTGAGCCACCAGCGCCCAGCTTTGGGGGGCTTTGGGAGATTCTTATCTCTAATTAACCAGAAAAAACCTAGAAGTGGAGATGTGGCTCAAGTGCTAGAGTGCTAGCCTTAAGCAAAAGCCAAAACACTGAATTAAAAACCAAATATCAGCACAGAAAACAAACAAACAACAAAACAAAACTCTCACAAGCCAAGAGAGTATTATGGGCCATGATGGATACTATTCTAAAGCAATGTTCCACAGGTATATAAAGAAACTTCTATTGTACTTTTCTGACTTTTCTCCCAGAAACATATATACCTCCTATAATCAGAACCATGACTCAGACTGTTTCTTAGCTGTAAATTCCTTATTGTACCACAAGAATCATTTCCTGCAATTTGCCTGATAGCGGCATGATCCTAAGGACACAGAGAGGACCAAAAAATGTGAAGAAGCCAGGCACCGGTGGCTCACGCCTGGAATCCTAGCTACTCTGGAGGCTGAGATCTGAGGATTTGTGGTTTGAAGCCAGCCCAGGCAAGGAAGTCCATAGGACTCATCTCCAATTAACCACTTAAAAACTGGAAATGGAGCTGTGGTTCAACGTGGTAGAGTGCTTGCCTTGAGCAAAAGAACTCAGGGACAGCACCCAGGCCCTGAGTTCAAGCCCCATGACCGACAAAAAAAAGCATGAAGAAGAATGGGAAATCCATAGGCTAAGCAAGGATGGCCCCGTGTCACACTTACCATCCTCTAACCACTTTGACGAGGATCACTGGAGAGAGGCTCCAGGAGGTGCAGTCCTTTATGTCTCCAAACACCTCGATGCACTCCTCCGAGACTTCGGGCTCTCTGAATATTACTACCTACAAGCAAATCAAAGGGCTAGTGCCAGTCCACACTGTGTCAAACCACAATACAACCCAGAACGGAAACAGAATAGAGTCTTACCTTCCCTGGTCGGGGATTAAGTTTACTTTGTAAGCTTCCTCTAAGTGTCTAAAATCAGACAAATAAAAACACAACAAATAATTAAAATGCTACACAGTAATCTTCTTTTCTCTCCCTCTGATCCTTCAGAGGAGGTCATATTTACTTGCCAATTTATCAGTTTTAAAACATGCCCATCCACCCAACTTTATGCTCAACTTATATTAAAACTCTCTCTGAATCTGGATAAGTAAAACTGCAAGCTTCTCCCATCCAACTCAATTTGCCATTTCAATTTCTCCTCATATCCACCAATGCTAGAAAACTCAGGGCCCAAGTCAGATTTCTGTTTTATATAACAGAACCAACTGTTAGACTATAATTCAAATAATCTCAAATAGATAAACATTAGAAAGTACTAATCACTTATCTACAAGAACCTAGATCAATTTTTGTTTCATGCACACACCCTATCTGGATGTGTAAATATTGTGTTGCCATAGTAACATCTGCCATCACATAACAACTACTAGTCTAAATAAAAGTTGATAGGTTATATTTTACAACACACATTGAACCCACTATATTTAATCCTCTCTTTCTTTTTTGTCTTTGCTGGGGCTTGAACGCAGGCCCCTGAGCTCTCCCTGGGCATTGTTTTACTCAGGGCTGGTGTTCTGAGCCACACCTCTACTTCCCTTTTTTGCTGGCTAATTGGAGAATCTTCAGATTTTTTTGTCCCTGTCTGGCAGATGCTCAGATCTCAGCCTACTAGGTAGCTAGGATTACAGGTAGGCATGAGCCACAGGTGCTGGGCTTAATCCCCCTTCACTGATACACAAAATAAGTATCTTTTATTTTATATGGCTTCAAAAGTAATCATTTTCAAGACCATCTGACATGACCAGTAAAACTAGAAATGCATAAGATAATAAAAATGATAATTACACATGCATAAAATATGTCCTGTGCTGACGGAGATGCCTCTTCTAAGGCCTGTCTTTGATCTGATGACTCTTGCATCACACCAGTGGAACATGACCACAGACCAGAGAAAGGCCCACTGAGGCGTTATTATTACCTGTATGGCCTGAACCTAGCTATATGTATGTGTTAGAAGTAGAAAAAATAAGAAGCTTAACATTTAAAAACAAAATTTAGGTAAAACATTAAAAACAAGAAGAATGATGTAAGGGGGCGACACTGATGGAGATGCATTATATTTATAAATTGACACACTGAATTGAAACCTCTTGGTATAACTAGTTTAAAAAAATTATAGGGGCTGGGAAGGTGGCTCAGTGGTAGAGCCCTTGCCTTGCATGCATGAGGCCCTGGGTTTGATTCCTCAACACCACATAAGCAAAAAAGAAAAAAGCCGGAAGTGGCACTGTGGCTCAAGTGGTAGAGTGCTAGCCTGAGCTGAAGAGCTGAGGGACAGTGCCCAGGACCAGAGTTCAGGACCCACGACCGGACCCAAAAAAAAAAAAATTATAAAGAGCTTAAAAAGCCACAACAAAAACATGAAAAAATAAGACTAGCTATATAGCTAACAAAGGCTAGCACCTAAAAGATAGTGTTGGGGAACAATCTTAGGGTCTGAACTCAGAACCTGGAACTTGCTAGGCAGGTGTTCTACCCCTTGGGTCATATTTCCAGTCAAAAAAATAATATGTGTGTGTGTGTGTGTGTGTGTGTGTATGTGTGTTTGTGTGTGTGTGTGTGTGTGTGTGTGTGTGTGTGTGTGTGTGTGTGTGTGTGTATAGACATATGTCTCAGTCTAGAAAAATATTATGCATTGCTTAGAAAAATATTATTGTCTAGAAAAATATTATGCATTGTTTCTTTTTTACTTTATGTGATTTAGTTTTTATAGGGAAGCTGTGTGTGTGTGTGTATGTGTGTGTGTATGTGTGTGTGTGTATTTTTTTTTTTTTACCAGTCCTGGGGCTTGAACTCAGGGCCCAGGCATTATCCCTAAGCTTCTTTTGCTAAAGGCTAGCACTCTACCACTTGAGCCACAGTGCTACTTCCAGCTTTTCTGTGTATGAGGAATCAAACTCAGGGCTTTATGCATGCTAAGCAAGCACTCTACCACTAAGCCACATTCCCAGCCCTAGGCTTTGTATATTTTATCAAGACTGTCAGATTGCAGTTTAGTAACAAGTAATCTAAGAATAATTAAAAAGATCAAAGCTATAATGAATGAGAAGTAGGCCAGCAGAAATTTTGTGCTGGAGAGAAAGAGTTAAGAATCTTAGAGGCGCTGCACAGTGGCTTCTACTCATGAGACTAAGATCTGTAGGTTACGAGTTGAAGCTAGCTAGGGCTGAAAAAGCCTTCTAGATTCCATTTCTGATTAATTAGCAAAGTGCTAAGCTGGAGGTATGGCTCAAGTACAGTGTGCCAGCCTGGCACTTGAAGGCCCTGAGTTCAAACCTTAGTACCAAAAAGAAAAAGAAAATCTTTGCTAGGAATGGGAGTGCACGCCTATAATCATTTCACTCAGGAAACTGAGACAGGAAAATCACAAGTTCAAAGCCAGCATAGATAACATAGTGAGACGCAAAAAATAAATCCACTTCTCCCACAAAAAAAGTCTTAGGATTTTTTCTGAGTGCTACAGTTAGATAGATACTCTTCTGTCAACGCTATTTTCATACCTTTTAATTATTTTTTTCCTAAGCTCTTTTCCTCAAAGTGTTCAGAGGCTTACATAGTTCTGTAACATGTGATAATATCATTGTTCTGAGGGCAAATAGCATATGCACTTACATTTTCTGGCATTTCAATTTTTTTGTGTGTTAAGTTTGTTTCGAATAGAGTTCTGATAGACATTATCCTATCACCTATATAAGCAAAAGCTCTTTGAAGTTCTCAATTTTTTAATGTAAATGGATCCTAAGACCAAAAAGTTTGAAACTCACAAACATGGAAAATAGATATACTGCTGCTAGACACGTACATACAGATTTTTTAAGGAAGGTCTTGCTAAGTAAACGAGGCTGGTCTGGAACTTGAGGTCCTCCTGCTTTAACTTCCTGATTGCTGGAGTGACAGGTATGTCTCACCATAATGGGCCAACTTTGGGTTTTGCAAGAGTTTTGCAGCCAGGCACCAATGGCTCACGCCTGTAATCCTAGCTACTCAGGAGGCTGAGATCTGAGGATCGAGGTTCAAAGCCAGCTTAGGCAGCAAAGTCCATGAGACTCTTATCTCCAATAAACCACTAGAAAACCAGAAGTGGCGCTGTGGTTCAAGTGGTAGGGCGCTCACCTTGAGCTGAAAAGCACAGGGACAGCGCCCAACCCCCAGAGTTCAAGCCCCAGGACTGACAAAAAAAATTTTTTTTTAATTTAAAAAATTTTTAAAAAGAGTTTTGCAAATCACATCGTATGACAGAATCACAGTAGAATCAATGCAACCCACTGAACTCACCATAGCACCTTGTCCAGGTGAGAAAAGGTAGCAGGCAGTTTCTGCAAGCTCCACTCATATTTCTAGACAAACACGGCTGAGCTCTCCTCCTAATATTCTGCCGTCCTATTTCCTTGTCCTCCCTCAACTTGGATATCAGGTATGGCGGCAAAAGGGCATAAATTCACTTGAAAACTGATAGTGAAGACACCTGCTAGACTGGAGAGCAGAGCTCAGTGGTAGAGCACAAGCTTAGCAGGTGCTGAGTTTGATTCCCAACACTTAAAAACAACCAATCAGCCAGGCTCTGGTGGCTCATGCCTGTAATCCTAGCTACTCAGGAGGCTGAGATCTGAGGACTGCAATTTGAAGCCAGTCCAGGCAGGACAGTCCATGAGACTCTTATCTCCAATTAAACGCAAAAAAAAAAAAAAAAAAGACTAAATAGAGCTGCAATTCAAGTGGCAAAGTAGTAGTCTTGAGCTGAAAAGAACAAGAACAGCACCAAGTCCCAGGACCTACACATGCCTTCCCTCGTCCCCCCCCCAAAAAAAACCCCCACAGAAAACCAAAACTACTCAGCTATACAAAGAAACAAATAACAAAACTTATAGCAAGCCAAGTGCTGATGGCTCACACCTATAATCCTCAATACTCAGGAGGCTGGGATCTGAGAATCACAATTCAAAGCCAGATTGGGCAGAAAAATCCATTAGACTCTTATTATCTCCAATTAATGAGCAAAAAGCCACAAGTAGAGGTTCGGCTCAAGTGACTGAGTGACAACCCTGAGCAGAAAGCTGGCACAAAAGCAAAAACAAAAACAAAGAACAAAGAACAAAGAAGATGGAGAAAAGATAACTCCCTCAAAGTCATATTTTACTGTACTCTTTACAATATTAAAGAGCTAGTGGAAACCAAAATGTTTTATGCTTCAAACTGCAGGATAAAGAATTATCTCCCTGATGAAAGCTAACTCCTTGTCGACAGAAAGGATGTGGGATGTACATTACTGCTTCTGTGAGAATGAGGGAAATCTCACAGCATAGAAGAAAGAAGAAATGGTCCCTTAGCTGGGTGGGGCCTTCACAAACAGAGAAAGCTGCTCCACACATCTAAATTCTAAATACAGTGTTGTGTGCTGCTACTCAGGATAGGAAAGAAAAAGTCTCATTTGTCTGAACTCAAAGCATCAAATGTATACTCTACCAGCTACATATTAACATGTAGACTACAAATGTCTTGAGAAAAGTACTTTCATACTTTGTTCTTGGGCCTTGATAGTTTCCTGTGCATAGCTGGTTTTCAAATACGTGATGAGTAGAAAATAATTAGACATGAACACAACCACTTTCAAAGCACAGCGTAAGATTGCTCACTGTCCTTTCCCTCCCAGCTCTGTGGATACCCCAGGCCAGTGGTTGGTACTTACCGCTGGATCTGGTAATGACATTCCAGAGAAAGAAATGCCTGGGTCATAGCGGCTCGGCTTGAAAAGACCCATGAAGTCAGTGTCACTGTTTCCGTGGTTTGGCAAGTGGGGCTTAAGAACACTCTCCACGTGGTTAGCCTTTTCAATACCCTCATGGTTCCTCAGCGTGGAAACTTCAGAAAACTTCATTTCTGGCAAGTGCAGGTTGCTCCGGGAATTCAGCTCTTCTTTGTGTTCCTCTTTGGGTGGGTATTTTTCCATGTGGCTTGAACTTTTCAAGCCTGAACAAGATGGACTGGACGAGGTGAAGTTGAAGACCTGTATGGAGTTGTGGGGTGACAGATGGGGCTGCTCTTTGTCTGAGGCACAGGGCGGGGCACCTTCCGTTCTGGGCTGCGCCCCTGAAGAACATGAGAGAGAAGGGTTTTGCGACGTGCTAAAAGATGTGGTCATCGTATTGACTGACGTCACCGAGGGAGAAAAGACCTTATCTTGTGGCAAGGAAGACAACATGCTTGAGAAGAGGGTGCTTTTCTCTAGCCTTGATCTCTTCACTCCCCCGCTGCTGACATCCCTGCTCCCCTTGTCACTGACTTCAGGGGTTGCCTGAGGCTCGTTTTTCCCGCTAGCATTGGGGTGCAAGGACTTGAAGAGGATACTCTGGTCTGCGGAGGCACGTTTGGGTCTCAGTTTAGATTTGGGATCCAGGTTGTCCATCAAATGCAAAGCTGGTGGTGGTTCTGGCAGGTTCTCCTTCTTTTTCCCCAAACCAAAGGTGAACACATTGGGATCCAACACCTTTTCTAGATTATCCTCGTGAATAGGAGGCATGGCGAAGTGAGGGGCAGGAGAGTTGGGCATCCTGGCTTTCTTCTTTTTCTGGGGCACGCAAACTACACTGTCCATCTTTTTGATGATTTCAGTGAACTTTTCCATATCAGAAGAAGAATCAAAGACACTATCATCACTAGTGGCAGAAACATTCAAATGACTTGCAGGACTATCCTGGCCATTCACCACATTTTCATCTGGCCTTGGAGGCGTTTCTGACTGATTTCTGGTTTGGGGAGAGTTGGTGGGGCTGGCCTCAGCAGGCAGGGGAATCCTGCTGCTGTGATTTGGAGCAGGAGTGGTCAGAGATCTTGCAGATTCTGGCGGCATGATGTGTGAGCCTGGCTCTGCCACACGTTCCTCTATGTGAGGAGTGTCTGTGGGCGAGGTGCTCTTGTTACCCGCTACTTCCTCTTGCTGAGGATCACAACTTGCAACGGAAACCACTTCAAGTTCATTACTGTGGCAACTCGGCAACTGTGCTTCTCTAACTTCAGAGCTTTCTGAGATGATCTGGGAGCTCACGTCTTGGGTGCTCTCTGCAGGAAGCACGAAGGACCTGACCTGTACAAGGACCTTGGATGGAGCCTCAGGTCCCACAGCTTCTAGGCTGTGCTTTGGGGACAAAGGATGGTTGTCTTCTTCCCCTGTACCTGCAGAGAGTGGCACTTTCTCAATGTAAGGAGATGAAGGCAAGGTACATCCATTATGGCTTTCTGACTCTTGGAGGTCAGGGCACAAGTGGCTTATAGGAACTTGAGCACACCCATTTTGGGGAATGTCCACAAGGGGAAGAGAAGGCCCCTGGCATGACTCAGCTGGGGGCTGTGAGTCACAGAACACATCCTGTGGCTTTGGAGGAGAATCTTTGGTATCAACAATGGCAGAGCCATCCTGAGCTGTGTTGAGTTCAAGTCGTTTGCTGCCTGCAGCCTCTGAGTCATCCTCTCCTGAGGGCATGGGGTCCGTGATGGTAGGGGCCTCTGGTTCTGAAACCCAGCCAGCATTTGTCTGCACATCTGCTTTGTCACCTTGGTTAGGCTGCGGAGTTAGGGCTTGGCCCTCAGGGAGCTCTTGGCCAACTCCTCCAGCCACTGGGAGAACAGGAGCTCTGGTTTCTGCTGGGGGGTCCTTCGCCAGCACCCCATTCTGCTGGCTGTTTGGCACCGTTTTCTTTTCAAGTTGCTCCATTTCCTTGGCTTTCTTGGCTAAATTCAGTTTTGCCCTCCCAACAAACGTCTTATTGGAAGGAGGGATGCTCCTTGTGCTGCGAACGTCGGGGTGTTTGGGAGTACTGTTCATCCGCTTGTTTTCAAATAAGGAGATTTTGGTGGCAGTGTTTCCCTTATGAACTGGCTGGCTGAATGAATTGTGTTCATTTCCCGAACTGTCAGAATTCTTGGGGGTTTTCAGACTTAGTTCCACACTTTTGGGTCTGGCAGGGCTGCAAGAAAAAAGCAGGATAGTTATCAACCTGGTTTTCAAAAGCTAATACACAAGCCAATTTGTTACAAAACGGTAACACTTTCCCAGTATATAATATTTGCCATCTTTGTTTTGTTTTGGGGACAGAGTTTGTAGCCCCAGCTGACCTTGAATTCTCCATCCTCCTGCCTCAGCTACTTAAATACAAGAATTACAAGTATGTACTACCATGCCCTGCTTTTTATGTCCTGGGACATGAACTCAGGGCCTGGGCACTATTCCTGAACTCTTTTGCTCAAGGCTAGCACTCTACCACTTCTGGTTTTCTAGTGGTTAATTGGAGAGAAGGCTCTCATGGACTTTCCTGCTTAGGCTGGCTTTGAACGGTAATCCTCAGGACTTAGCTTTCTAAATAGCCAGGATTAAAGGCGTAAGCCATTGGCATCCAGCCAACATTTGCCTTTTTATGAATCCTTTAAAACAATCCTAAATATACTATCAACTAGGGTTTGTTTGTTTTGTTTTGTTTTTGGTGCCAGTACTGGAGCTTTAACTCAAGGCTTGGGCACTATACCTTAGCTTTTTTGTTCAAAGCTAGCACTCTACCACTTGAGCCACATCCCCACTTCCACCTTGAGGCTGGTTAATTGGAGATATGAGTCTCATAGACTTTTTTGTCCAGACTGGTTTCAAACAACAATTCTCAAATCTCAGCCTCCTGAGCAGACAGGATTACAGGTGTACACCTGGATAACAACTATTTTATTAATTAATACTTATTTATTTTTGGTGCCAGTCCTAAGGCTTGGCAATGCCTCTGAGCATTTTTGCTCAAGTTCTACCACTTGAACCACAGTTCACTTCTGGTTCTTTTGGTGTTTAACTAGAGATAAGTCTCCTGGACTTCCCTGCCTGTGTGGCTTTGAATCATGATCTTTAGATCTCAGTCTCTTGAGTTGCTAGTTGTGAACCACCAGTGCTCCGCTTTAAAAAATTTTCTTAATGTCTGCATAACAAAGTCCATCATATGGATAGACCTGAAGTTATTTACTAACTATCCAATCATTTGTTTTGTCACCATTTCCTGGGCAGTCACATGTCCTGTCTAATGGGACTGCCACCTTTGAATGTATAGTGTTTCCTTTCAAACAAACAGAAGGTGCTGTCTGACCCCTGTTGGCTCTGCTCCTGGCTCTCACACTAACGTTGATGTGAACTTGCTCAAGTTACTTTACGTCTGGCCTCTGCCTTCTCTCTCTGTAATAAACAAAAACTAAATGGCTTAAACAGCTGTTTAGAACAGAGAAGTTGTTAATGAGGGCTGAAGGATGGAGTGGTTGTTTTTCTGGTTGAACTGGGATTTGAACTAAGGAGCCTCAAAGTTGCTAGTCTGGCAGACAAGCTAATATCTAGCCCTGCCATATCTCTAGGCCTTTTTGCACTGACCATTTTTAGGTAAGGACTTCGCTTTCTACCCCACTGTACACCCCAGCTGTGGTATGACTACCTTTATGCTTCCTGTCATCAGTAGGATCACAGGTGTGCCACCATGTCCAGCTTCCATTGTGGTTAGGGTTAGGGTTAGGGTTGGGTTAGGTCTCATGGACAGTTCTTCTCAGACTGTACTCCAATAGCAATCCTACTAATATCCCATATGGTTTAGGATGATGGCACACACCACTGTACCCAGCTATGGTTTAAGAGGGATCTCATTCTCAACCTCCCAAGTAACTAGGATTGCGTGTTAAGAGCCACCAATGTCTGGTTTCACTTCTGTAGTTTGTTGTTGTTTGGTGCCTATCCTGGGGCTTGAACTCAGGGCCTAGGCTCTGTCCCTGAACTTCTTTTGCTCAAGGCTAGTGCTCTAGCCCTTGAGCCACAGCACCACTCCCAGCTCTGAGTAGTTTACTGGAGTTAAGAGTCTCACAGACTTTCCTGCCCAGGCTGGCTTTGAACCACCATCCTCAGATCTCAGTCTCCTGAGTAGCTAGGATTACAGGCATGAGCCACAGGAGCCTGGCCTCCACTATTGTTTCGGCTTCCCTTTATGTTGTATATATCATTTGTATATAAGCTTTCAGAGAAGGGTTCCAAGGGTTAAAGACAGGGCTGGGAAGGTGGCTCAGTGGTAGAGCACTTGCCTTGCATGCTCAAAGCCCTGGGTTCGATTCCTCAGCACCACATAAACAAAAAGAAAAAAGCCGGAAGTGGCCCTGTGGCTCAAGTGGTAGAGCGCTAGACTTGAGCTGAAGAGCTGAGGGACAGCGCCCAGGCCCAGAGTTCAGGCCCCACGACCGGACCCAAAAAAAAAAAAAAGACAATAAGGAAAAAAAGAAATAAGAAAAACATTGGTCTAGTGGTTAGTAAAATAGAAAAGTAACCACTCACAGTCATGACTACCAAGCACTTGAGAGCTGCTTCAAGCTAGCTGACTTACTGCACAACTTTGTACATTCTCTTTTTGAGATGAAGTTGAAGCCCCACAGCTAGTGACAGGGACCTGATTTGTAATAACTACTGTGGTGTCAGATGCTGCAAGCCTCCCCACTGAACTACTGTGCTTGTATTCAGGGTCAGACAAGACTGCTCTGAAGTAGCTCCTCTGGTTGTCCCCATCTTATATCACTTGGTCATCAGGAAATCGATAAGATAATCAGGTTTTAGAGGCCACTTCATAACAGAACAAAAGGTGAGAAGACACAGAAACTGGCCTTTAGGAAGGCTGGGCCTGGGATGCCTAGGGAGGAACAAGCAGTAGACATAGGAGTTAGTAGAAAGCCAGGCAGTCGGGGAATTAAGGCCTCAGCAGCTTGCAGATGGCAGGATGAGCTGATAAAACCAAACTTGCCTGACAAGTAAATGGGGACAGGGGCAACAAAAGAATGAGGAAATAAGACAGGACACTAAAAGTTTTGGTGCCAGGACCTTATAAGAAACAGAAAGGAGATCTACCAATCAGAAGTGTCTTCCGGGACACTAATTCTCACTATTTAACACTATTTTAGGTCAATCTCAATAACCCTGAGGTGAGCTGAAGTGCTATTTTCCCATCCATGCCACATGCTCTCTGTCTCTGTGGTATTTCTCTTCTAATAAACTTTCCTGTCACCTTTACTTTGTTTAAGTTTTACTGAAACTCTTCTCTTGTCAGACACAAGGACCGAGGTGAACTTGGCTGTCCTAAGTTTCTAGTTATACCTTTCCCTTCTGGATGAAATGAGAAGTCTGGGCTAGATATCCTCCAGTCCTTCTCAAATGAAAATTTAGAGTTTTATTCTTAATTAGTATGTTAATAGCATAATATTTTAATATAATTGAAAAGCTAATATATTATTAATACTTTAAAAATACATGTAATACTAATATTATTAATATTTGTTCATACACTTATCCCAAGCACTGCTTTACCTTACCGTAGGCTCTTAGCATAAATTTAAAAGCAAAATTAGCATAAAGATTAAGTTTTAAAACCAGTATGATTAGAAATAGTGTTTACAGATGCTGAACCAATTAGTGAGGGATGGTCACAAACCATGGAACATTAAAACAAATTCTCACCAATCAGGGCAAGGAACAGTACTCTAATCAAAGATCAAAGCGTACCTTATGATGTAAATGGAAAACCTACAGGTTAGCCAACAGCTACCTAAGGACAGGAAACACATTAAAGATTTGCACTAAGATCAAAATACCATTTACAACCAAACTTCTGTGCTATTAAGCTGTGTTACCAGAGTCACTGCAATTAACCTAGTTAAGACTGATTAGAAGGAAGGCTCCTATAACTCCTATCATAATGCCATCAGCCAAAGTAAGAGGGAAAAAGAATCTGAAAGTTAAAAAGCCAAAGTTATAACAAAAAGTTCCTTCCTATTTTAAATATACCATTTTAAGAATTTCAACAGCACTTGGTAGAAAACTTGGAAAATAAGTTTTCTAGCTACATTAAAAACTATGTAGCTTCATGGTCATTTTTCAGGTAATAGTTTGTCTATCTTTTCAATCAAGTTTTGTTTTGTTTTTTAATAGTCTAAGTATCATCTTTACTTAGAATACAGTCATAGGGAACCAGGTGCTGGTGACTCACACTTGTAATCCTACCTACTCAGAAAGTTTGAGATCTGGAGGATAGAGGTTCAAAATCAGCCTTGGCAGAAAACTTCAACATACTCCAATCTCCAATTAATCAGCAAAAAAGCTGGACTGAAGGAGTGGCTTTTAAGTAGTAGATCAACAACCAAGAAGCAACAACAAATATAGTCACATAAAGAATCAAAGGGTCTGAAAAACCCTACCCAACAGAAATGGGTCAAAGGAATAGAAAGAATTACTGATTCTCTATTGGGGGATAGTTTACCACGCGTAAGGTACTGAACACAACTAAATAAACTGAGGTGGTAAAGAAAATGTGTAGGCAGAAAACAGTACTTAGAAAAAGGACATTTGGTTTAGTTCTAGGAAGCAGCACAGAAGAGCTACATTGTAAGATCCCAACCTGCTGATGTTTGTTTACTCTATTCCTTAACAGTGTAACATTTCTGGTTTGTCCACTGCTGCCTTCTGATTGGAAGACAAGTTAAGTGTCCCTATTCAGGTAGGTAAGCTGGTGTTTGGGAGGTTTCAGGGATTCACTCACTCTGGTCTTATGCAAATAATAGGCATCATTCACTCAAGTTATTTCTCTGATGCTACCGTTACAGAATAAATAGCTGACTATATCAAAGGTCTCCAGGCTGGTAGCGGAGGTGAGGTAATTCACGTTATTCATTAAGCATATTTTCCTCAAGTTCCTTGCAAACATACTTCCTAGTCCAGAAATCTAATAGAATGAAGCCATTCAGTCTAAGACTGCTTATGCTGGGCAAATTATCAGGTCCTCCACCTGTACTAAAGGGTAGGGGAATGGGTATTCGGCCAAACACAATCTCAGTTTCGAAGACAGTCCACAGTGCCCTATCCAACTTATACAATCTGCTATCAAGGTATGAGCACCAACTTCTCCAAATACAAAAACAAACAAACAAAAAACAGCAGTGATTTCTTCCTTCCCTACACTTCTCCAGCCTTTACACTTTACACAAAGAACAAGGAGCCAGAAGCTATTACCCAGCCTCTACAGTGGTTAAAATCCATCTGGCAGTTTTATCTGGTTTGTGTACTACTCCCTGAGTGACAGAAGGGGCCATAAACGTTTCAAGGGCCCTGTACTGAATCATCCTTGAAGGTTTCCTCCCTGCTTAGTACATCTACCATGACAGAAGATCCTCAATAAACAGGTGCAAAACCATTAAACTGAATAGCACCTAGGTACAGTCTGTTGTTTAGTGCCCTTTCATTTAGTAAATAATTTTCAGCAAGAAGACTGACTTCAGGGCTGGGGTGAGGCTGGGGGCGGACATAGATCAGTGGTAGGAGTGATTTGAAAGCTGAGTTCTATCTTCAGCACCAAAATGAAACACACGGATCTTTCTTCAATAACTAAAAACTAATTTTCAGCCTCAGAGCAGAAAGTTTCCTATCACCACAGAGGGGAAGAAAAACTAAGATACTTGTTTTACAGACCTCCTTTAAATGAATCCTAGCTATTCAGGTGGTTGAGACCTGAAGATTGGAGTTTGAAGACAGGGTTTAGGCACAAGAAAGTTCATGAGCTTCATTTCCAATTGACATCAAAAAGCAGGAAGTGGAGTGGTGGCTCAAGGGGTAAAGCACTATCCTTGAGCAAAACAGGTAAGGGATAGTGCTCACACCTTAAGTTCAAGCCCCAGTACGTATACACACACACACACACACACACACACACACACTGCACTACATTCTACAGGAGGTTTAAGAATTTTCTTAACTCACTCTTGTCAAAACTGGGTCATACTGAACATATTGTTTGTTTCATGTTTGTTTAAAAACATCTTACCCTGTTATGCCCAAATAAGTTCATCTAGGATAATTCACATAAGTAACTCAAGTCACTCAGGGAAGGCTTAAATGATTTATATAAAATAATACGCTTCAAGGGAGATCCTAGTTTTACACTCATTTAACTTTAGGTGTTGCACTGAGATACGAATTTACTTCTTCAACCTTTATTCTGTAAACCGGCCCTTCCCATGTGGAAGTCCAACACAGGAGCAAATTCAACGCAGACCACTCTTCTGCAAACACCCCCCCTCACGCCGCCCCCCAGCCTCCCCTGCAGGTCTCGGGGACCCGCCAGGCAGTCTACTCACAGGGTCACTTTAGTGGTCACCGTCGATCTGCCCACACCGAACTGGTTCCTGGGTTTCAAGCCTTCGGGGTCGGAAGGTCCGGTGGCCCGGCCCAGCTCCCGGCCCCGGCCGTCCAAGTAGCTGGGGAGCGGGCCCCTCTTGTGCTCGGGCTTGATCTCGGGCAGCAGCGAGCTGCTCTTGACCGTGAGCTCGCGGGGGACCAGCCGGGCCCCCTCTTCGCCGCCGTCCGCCGCCCCGGCGCCCTTGGCTCCCAGGCCAGGATCGGCCCCCGATGGCCTCTTGGGTGGGGACTCCCTGGCGAGAGTCCGCGGGCCGCTGGCGGGCGGGCTGGGCCCGGCGTCGGGGACGCGGCTCCGGCCCTTCCTCTTGGTGGGGGACGTGGCCGCGGGCGACGGGCGGCTGCGCTCGGGCTCCCCGCGGAGCTGCGCTCGGGGGGCGGTGGCGGAGGCTACGCCCCCGTCGGGCGCCGCCCGCGGAGATTTCACTTTCTTTTCCGCGGCCGCCGGGCTCCCGGGGACCGCGTCTGGCGCCACCTCGTCGTCGAACACCGCGTCGTCCCGCGCTCCGCTCTCGGCCGGCCCGGCGGCGTCCGCGCCCGGCGAGTCGGTGGATTTCTGCGATCGCCTCCGCCGGCCCGACCGGCGGCCGCTCGATTTCTTATCCATGTCGTCCGAGTCGCCGAGATCTTCTTCTGCCCCGGGAGCAGCGATTCCAACCGGCTCGTCCACCGGCACCACCTCGGTCTTGCTCAAGTAGATGTCCAAAGTCAACACTTTGGAGGGATGCGCGCGCTCGCCCGGGGTGGGAGGGCCACTGCGCGGGCCAGAGGCGTCCTCGGGGGGCTGGGGGTCGCTACACGCACCCGCGTGGGGGGCTCCCTCGGGGACCTCGCCTCGTCCTTCCACCGGCCGCTCCCGGGTGGGAGATCCCGACGCAGCCTCCGAAGCCTGGGCTGTCTGCTGCGGGTGCCCAGCGTCCGGCGGCGCGTCCTGCCCGGGACGGCGTGCGTGCGCCTCTGCGCTCTCTTGCCCGGAGCGGTTCGGCGCTGAGGAATGCGGCTGCTTGGCAGCGGTGGTGGCATCTGGGAACGGCTCTCCCTCTGCCTGCAGGGGTTCTAATTGGGGTGAATCACTGTCGTGGCTCGGCTGCCCGGCCGCGGCACTCGGCGAGCCAGGTGACATTTCGGCGGCCAGGACACAGCCCTCGCCTTGGATCTCCTGGGAGGAGCTGTCCTCCCTCTGGTCCGGTGGCTTCGGTTGGTGGTTCTCACATTTACTTTTCTCACTGTCTCTTTCAGGGGCGTTAGAAGAGGTTACATCTCTGGGAGAGGCTGGTTTGGTATTGGAGCTGGTGGAACCCTCGGGGCCAGACCTGGTGTTCCTTCTCCTTCCAGTCGTGAACAGAGTGCCAAGTTTCCCCAAAACCGGCTTCTTTCTGTTATCTTCCGGTGGCTGTGCTCTGGACTGGAAAATAAATAAAAGGGAAAGACAATGTGAGAATCCTGGTGCTCTCCCCTTTACTAGTACGTTACTGAGTTGCTTAAACTAGAGGCCAAATTCAACGTAGACCTCTACTTGCTATTGCTAAAATGGGGCGGTGGATGGTGAGCGCCTCTGGCTGACACCTACAGTCCTAGCTACTCGGGAGGCTGAGATTTCAAAGCCAGCCCAGGCTGACCACTCCGCGAGACGGACTCACCTCCAGTTACCAACAAATGGCTAGTGTGGCTTAAGTGGTACAGCTTTGAGGGATAAAGGCCAGGTGAGAATGCAAGGCTCTGAGTTCAAGAGGAGAGCGAGGAGAGAGAGAGGCTGTCTTTATTCATTCTTATCCACAAAAACCCCTCTAGAACTTTACTTTATGAGCCTTTACTAAATGAAGTATGGTTTGGGGCGCCACGTGACTGAGGACGGCATTTCCTTTCATTATAATGCTTTGCTTTTTCACGGAAATTCGGAAAGCCCATGAACCCAAACAAGACACAATTCCACGCGTGGCTGCAGAGCAGCGGCGCGCGCCCAGCATCGCAGGGTGGAATTTGTCCAGAGCCACGCAGGGCTCTTCCTTTTCTAACGCCCCGCACCCACCCCACCCCCAGACCAGTAAGAAGCCACGTGGGCACCACACGAGCAGAATGAAAACCTTAGGAAAGCGGCACCCAACTCCTCCGGGAGCGCCGCGCCGCGTTCCTCCAATGAGAAAGGCGCGCAGCATTCAAACGCCCCGCCGCGCCGCGCCGCGCCGCGCCGCTCCGAGCAGCCCCGCCTAAGCCCGGCGCTTTCCCCAACGCCGGCGCCGACGGGGGTAAATAAATACCCGGAGGTCGCGGAGCGGGGGACGGAAAGACACCGAAGGCCGAGGGGGCGCGAGGGCTCCGGACACCTGGCCAGCCGCGGGGGGGGGGGGGGGTCGCTGGGGAAGGAAGCGCGTGGCCCTGCGCCCGTGGGACCCGCCCACTCCGGGCGGGGTGGGGCTGTCGCAATCGGTCCCCCTGGAGTCTCAGAATGGGGCGGGGGGGGGGGGGGGGAGCGAAACGCCAGGCACCTGGGGCCGGAAGCTCGGAGGGAGCCCCGAAGAAATCCAAAAGCAAGTTCTAGTGGGCGCCCCAGGCACGGGTGTTTGCCCTCTCTGGGAAGCAGGCTGGGTGCTGGCTTGAGGGAAGGGTTGGGAAAGGAGGCCGGAAGGCAGGGCGAGGAGCCCTGAGCCCACCTTTGGGCCCCTAGGTGCCCTACGGTCCCCTCAAGAATTAACTCTTAGCTAGGCGCCAGTGGCTCATACCTATGATCTTAGCTACCCAGGTGAGTGAGAGCTGAGGATCCAGGTTCGAAGCCAATCCCAGGTAGAAAAAGTTCCTGAGACTCTTCACTTAATTAGCAAAAACTAGAAGTGGAGCCGTGGCTTAAGTGGTAGAGGGCCAGCCTTGGAAAAGCTAAGGGACAGTGCTCAGGCCCTGAGTTCAAGTCCGGCACAAAACCAAAAAGAAACTCTTACACTCAGAACCCAGGTGCTGGCTGGAGCACCTGGATCACGAGCCCAAAAGCAAGCCCCACCTTTCCAGGAAGGTGAGCAGCACGAGGCAGGCCATACTGACTCTGCAGGGAGATTCACGGCCCTCTCTTACATTTCATTTGCGCTCCATGCAGCTGTAAGGTGACGCCTGTGTTCAGGCAATCCTGCAGTGTGACAGCCGGATGAGTAAAGCTCTGTGCAGAGAGGAAGGACGTTCCCAAAGCTAACAGACTAAAACAACCCGCTCAGGGGACGATTCACACCCTGCGATGATTCCACATCAGACTCTTAAATCCGTTACAGCTGTCAAACCCATGTAGTGCATGGGGAGGTGCCCACCCACTATAGAGCTGATGAGCCTGTGGCTCAGGAATCAGATCACGACCTCTATCATCTCTCCCCACCCCCTGGCAGAGCTTCTGCCTGAAAAGCCCCAGGTGGGACTTTGCAAGTATGGAGCTCTACTGACTGGTGGCCTAATGATGGAGCCTTTCTCCCAGCTCTCAAAACTAGCCTATTTGCTTCTAAAATCCCACCAGAGGTTGCTACTTGATCTAGTTCTTCCCTGGTTATAGAAATAGAGAAGGATTCACTATGGTTTAATTTTAAAAACTGAAGCAATTCTGGCTTCCTAAGGAAACATTTGGATTCTTTTATTACAAGTCTAAGGTATTACAGTATTTTAAGTTATAATACAAGCTCACAAGCCCTCCTTATGTAAGATACCTGCTAAATGATTTGTGTAGACTTTTATTTTTATTTTCCAACAGCCCTCATGCTAGGTAGTCTTCATACCTGTTTGTCAAGATTGCATAGCCAATGAAGCCTTTCTAAGTCTTAATATAGAGCTCTTTGTCTCCACCTGGACAGGCCATCAAATCTATCTTGAAGAAGTTGCAGAGGAAAGTAGGTTAGAGTCCATTGGCTCAATTCCAGACTGTCCAAATACAACTAAGCGTGTATTATTCTCTCCTGCCTGGAGAGAATATGTTGCAATCCCATTTTCCCATGCTGTAAAGATGCCCTGTCAGCAGTCTTTCTCTCTGCTCACTATATGCATCTCCTTTTCCAGTTTTGGCTAAAGTTGCTTTTTGGTTTTTTTGGTGCCAGTCCTGAGGCTGGTTCTCTGGGCCTAGACACTGTGAGCATTTGTGGGGTTTTTTTTTGTTGTTTTTTGTTTTGGTTTTTTGCTCAAAGCTAACATTCTACCTCTTGAACCACTGTTCCATTTCCAGCTTTTGTGTGGTTAATTGGAGATAAGAGTCTCACAACCTTTCCTGCTCCAGCTGGCTTCAAACTGTGATCCTCAGACCTCAACCTCCTGAATAAGATTGCAGGTGTGAGCTATCAATGCCAGGCTAAAGCTGTTTTTTACAAAACCAATTACTTGCTCTTCAATTTAGCCATCAACTGCTAGATTCTTCCTGCCCTCCAGACATTCAGACTCTTTAGCACTTGCCAGAGTGTTCTGTTAATTTCCTAAAAGAAACTTTGAAAACATGTAATGACATGGGTGGTTCTCAAACCATAATGCTAAGTGGGTCTAGGGTTCAACTCAATTGTAGAGTGACTATCTAGCATGTGTGAAATCCCACATCCAATCTCCAACTCCACAAAAAGAAAAAAAATAAAAGGAAGAAGCAAGACTAATGGTTGCAGTTCGTTGCAGCATTTATATGACATTGAAGCCAATGCAAATCTAATACATAATGATACAAAACAGATTGGTAGTTGTCAAAGGTAAGAGGCAAGAGACAGGATTATGACGAGAAGGAGACAGAGGAACTTTGGGGTATAATGGAAATAGTCTATCTTAATTGGGGTGATGGCTATATGTGTGTACATACTTTTCAAAACTCATCCAACTGTACCTTTAAATGAGTATATCAGCAGGGCACTGTGGTTCACACCTATAATTCCAGCTATTCAGAAAATAGGCAAAACTGCTTGAGCCCAAGAAGTTAAGGCCAGCCTGGGCGGCATAGCAAGCCCCTGTCACTTTAAAAACAAACCAATGAGCATACCATAATTTGGTGTATGTAAATTATATCTTGATAAAGTTGCCTTAAAAATCAAGCTTTTCCCTCAGAAATAGAGTAGAAATACAGTGAGTGACACCATCTATCTGACTTAAGTACACATTTCAGGTCTTAGGAAGGAGGACTCTTGAGTCATTTGGGAAGGAAGAGTCATCTACAAAGAATGCAGCCTTCCCCTGGGGGCTGTGATTGGCAGGAATACATCTTTGATCACAATTGGCTAAGCAAAACCCCGTTCCTTGTATAATGTCAGAAATCTGTGCTATCTCCCATTTAATGGAAAGCTCAAGGCCAGGACACACAGCATAAATTATTAATATGTTACAGTATATCTAAAATCATACTTATTGTTTTGTTTGGATTTGTTTCGTTTGTTTTGCTTTGATTACCAATTGGAATCCTAGTTTAAATTTAGATATACTTCCCCTAAAACCATGTTTGGAGGATAAAGAAAAATGTGTTGAGAATATTATTTGAAAATGTAATCAACCATTTAAAAAATATATCTTTGGTGTTTACCCCCCTTTTTCATTCCCTGATAGAATGTAAGCCCCACGCCAACAGGAAAAATGGCCTAGGTGACTTCTCAGAAGCTACCATGGGGGCCTCCTGCTGGAGCAGGATATCAAGTATTTGCTGGTGCTAAAGAATTTAGGGAAGTGGAGCCATGGTTCAAGTGGTAGAGTGCTAGTCTTCAGTGCAAAAGCTAAGCAAGAATCTAAGACCCCTAAGTTCAAGCTCCAGAACCAGCACAAAGAATTTAGAATCCAGGAGTGGTAGGTGGTGCATGCCCATAACACCAACACTTGCAAGGCTATAGCAGAAAGATTTGGCAAGAGGTCAGCCTGGGCTGTAATAGCAAGTTCAAGGCTAGCCTGAGCTACATAGAAAGGCCCTATCTCAAGAACAAAACTATATATACAGAGGCAATTAAGAATACCCCTCTTCCCTTTCAAGGAGTTCTTACCATGCCTGAGGATAAAACACAATGAAAATCTTTTCAGCCCAACATAGTATGGAAGAACTTTCTTCCTGCCTACAGGAGGATTTTACACCCAAACACTACTGCTGGCACCCACACTCAGCTCCTTCAGGTTTACTGCTGGGTCCCAGCCCAGCACTGACTCAAAAAGGCAAATCAAGCTTTCTACATGTCCCTACCTGTATATCCTTCTAGAATGTGGTCATCAGTGTACCAAAGTAAGTCTTTATGAAGACATCTGTGATTCCTGAAGATCCCACTCTGTTAATTTCTAGAAGAAACCTTAGCTCTTATCTCCTATTTAGCCATGATGAGCATGATTCAAATGAACATTATTGAAAATAATAAGATTAGCCATAGTACTTTGGTAATACCTTAGGTTCAGAACATATGCCTGGGTGTTTGGGCCTTTGTTTGCCTGAACTCTTTGAATACGTAAAAGCTAAGGAACAGTATCCAGGTCCTGACTTCAAGCCCCAGTACTGGCACATGAGTGCGCACACATACACACACACACACATAGGGTGAAAGCCAACATTTGTCCCAAAGGATCACAAGGAGTAACACTCTTTACATTACAGTTAATGAAAAGCATCATTAAATTGCCACAACCAGCCATTGTTTGGTCCATGGTGCAGATATTCCTATGGTGCGTCAGTAACACAGTAGACCTCTAGAGGCTATTCCTCCAGCATCACTCCCCAGCTCCCAGAGTGTAGTCTTGCTTGTCCTGCAGTCTTGCTTGTCCCTGTGCTGTCCTAACACCTGTCACTGCTTCCAATGCCCATCCCATTTCCTATGCCCACTAGTGGTTGTTGTTGTTATTGTTATTTAATCTCTGTGTTTTCTTGGGGGATGGCATGAGGACTGAAATGTTTTTTGTCACCTCACACCCAAACAATAAGCACATCTCATCATGTAAAATAAGTTTACAATTGAGTGAAACAATAGAGACAGAGAGGCTGGGAAGGTGGCTCAGTGGCAGAGTGCTTGCCTTGCAAGCATGAGGCCCTGGGTTCAATTCCTCACCACCACATAAGCAGAAAAGGCTGGAAGTGGAGCTGTGGCTCAAAAGTGGTAGAGCGCTAGCCTTGAGCTGAAGAGCTGAGGGACAGCGCCCAGGCCCAGAGCTCAGGCCCCACAACTGACAAAAAAAAAAAAAGAAAATAGGGACAGACAATTTTTTTTAACTTCCAAGTTTAATAATGTCAAAGAGAAAGAAAGAGAGAGAAAGGGAGAGAAAGGAAGAGAAAGGAAGAAGAAAGTGAGAAAAAGAGAGGCATTACTGAATAGGAAGTCAACATGTATGAAACAGTTAAATTTCATTAAAGTAAGGAGTTTAGGCCAGGGATAGTGGCTTCCACCTGACATCCTAGCTACACCGGAGACAGAAATTTGAGGATCAAGGTTTAAAGCCAGCCCAAGCAGAAAAATCTGTCAGACACTTAACTGGAATTGGTGGTGTGGTCTAGAACCAGCCTTGAGCAATAAAACCTAAGCAAGAGCACCTGGCCCAGAATTCAAACCCTACTGGCACAAAAAGAAGCTTCTTTAAAAAAAAAAAATTCCCAGATTCAGGAAAGAATTATCTTTAAATCATTTATTTATTGGCAAAAAATAAAGTGAAACCTACTTGTAACCTACCAGTAACACTTGATCAGCCAGAAAGGAAGATAAAAGATAATATCGAGGATTGTTTGAATTGTGGGATCAACTACTAATTTCACTAACAATTACTTTGTGCCAGGAGTGTTTTCTTACTTTAAAAAGGCATATTATAAGCCAGGTGCCAGTGGCTCACGCCTGTAATCCTAGTTACTCAAGAGGCTGATATTTGAGGATCACAGTTTGAAGCTAACCAGAGGAGGTAAGTCCACAACACTTTTATCTCAATTAACCACCAAAAACCAAAACCAAAAGCAAAAACAGAAGTAGAGCTGTGACTCAAGTGCTAGAGTGCTAGCCTTAAGGAAAAAAAAAGTCAGGAATATGCCTAGTTCCCTGAGTTCAAGCCCCAGAACCAGCACCAAAAAAAAAAAAAAAAAAAAGCGGGGTGGGGGTGGGGGGGGGGGGGAAGAGGAAGGCAAGCTATGGCCCAAAAAGTAATTTTCCTAAGAAATAAATCAGGGTTTCTAGAAGTTAGCTCAGTAATATTTCCCATCTGATAATACACTGTGTCACTAGAAAAATCAGTCTTAATCAGAATAACATGAGGTGTGCCGCTTTTGTAACTGTGCTCACTGTATGGAATGCATTACAGCTGCGCACATGCTCATTCCCAGACCCAACCGTTAAATAGGATGTCAGAGACCACAGGGCAGGTGAGCCTACCCTTGTGCTGGAGCTCTGTTTGGAATTGTGGCAACTGTGTAAACGGTGTGCAAGGATTTCTGCTGGCTCTCCTTTCTTTACCCTTGTCAATGTTCCAGGCACCCAATCATGATAGAATGTAGAAACTGACTCCTTTGCCCTTTGGTTTCGGTTGGGTTCACTCAGTGTGGATCATTGATAGGAGGGGAGAAAGAGAGAGAGAAAGAGAGAGAGACAGACAGACAGACAGACTAGAAGGGCCTTTAGGACATGTTGAATGTACAATATGACAAGGCCTCTGTCAAGCCGTCCTGCCTAGTAGCTAGAAATATGTTCTAGAAATAGCCTTCTCCTTCAGACTTAGGTGAGAAAGTATCTCTACAAATAATAACTAAGCCACATGTCAATGGCTCATGCCTGTAATCCTAAGATTACAGGAGACTAAGATCTGAGGATCATGGTTCAAAGCCAGGCCAGCAGAAAAGTCTGTGAGATTCTCACTTTGCTGCTGCCTTAACCTTACATTTCCAGCCTCCAGAGCGCTATCCTCTCTACCTTACAGAGCATCTTCTGGCACAGTCTCTTCTAGTATTCTGCAATATGGCCACATAGATCCCAAGTAAATCTGCTCTTCTTTCTGTGTTTTAAGTTATGGAGCCTCCTACTTACCACTACTTGTATCTTCGGGGCCAACATGAAGTAAAGGTTAGGGCTGCTTGAAGACCAGCTCTGTGATAAAGCATCTGATAACTGACATAGTTTACAGTGAGCACAAGCTGGACAACAGTTTGATCATGACCTGGGTTGGGACAGGTAGGAGAAGAGGATATCACGAGGTGTGCTGCTTACAAAGGCACACAATTTAAAGCATGTGTCTGGTTTATGCCTGGAATTCTGCATTTGATACTGCAGGCTGCAGGTCAGGCCACAGGTAACAAAACCCAGGTAAAGGAAAAGTTACAGATTGGGCGGAAGGAGTCGGGGCGGGGAGGACCTCTGTCCTCTCCTGTTCACATGACAATAATTTCTTCATCTTCCCTTACTTGAACTGCATCTGAGGCTGTTTAAAATTCCTTTCAGAACCTAACTCTAAGAAAGTAAATAATTACATACACATATTATACACAAATCATACACACCTTCCATTCTAACTCTATTACAAACACAGAAACGGGGGACAGATTGAAATAATCTTTAGAACAAAAAAGAAGAGATATGCAAAGAGAAGAACAATGTGAGAACACAGTCATAACACTCAATGTACGTATGTGAAAATAGAATCAGGAAACTTCACGAAACTGGTGGAGGAAGGGGTTGGTGGGAAGGGAATGATGGAAGGGTCAACTGATCAAGATGCATTGTACACCTAAATTAATACGTTAAGTTGAAACCCCACGTAAATTATCTGAATATTAAAGGTAATATTCAACTTTCAAAAAAAAAGAAAGAAAAAGAATTAAAATTATGGATTATGTATTTAAGCATAGGGCTTTGGAAGAGACCATGTGAGTCAAGAATTTCTTTGACCACTCTTAGACTCCTTATAAGCCTTGGCTTATAACTATCCAAGCTAGTAGGCTATGTGTTTCTTGGGCCAAGTCCACAAGCAACAAGAGTTCCTGACAGTGAAGAAAATATAGCCATAAATTCAACAGTTGCTCAAGCATTTTCTCTTTCTCACAAAGGTATCTGTCAGACTGAATTAATTTGCTTTACGGCTGAGATAAATAATAAATTGGTGAATTTTTTTTTCTTGCTCATAATGTCTAACTAAAATAGGAGTTTGTGATTGATGGTAAGTACTTCCTATCTGCCTCCTGGGTTGTGTGTGCTTATCCTGATTAACTTTATCAATTCACTAACTAGAGAATTTAAGTTTAGCTGGACTGGAAAATAGGAATGTGCTCATTATGTAGTCAAATGAGTTCTTGCTTCATGGACTTTCAAGGGTAGTTACTTTAAAACACTACTGAGCCCCCAGTGAGCCTGAGAGTCTAAGTACTGAAGAAGCAAGGACTAATCTTCAGTTGGGATTTGTATATAAAAGATTTGATGAAATTGACCAAAAACAAGTTGGGGAGAAGAGGGTGGAGATCCCCAGAGAGGACTGACAGTCTGTGGCCTTCCCACCAGCCTCTGATGGTCACCAAGGTGGGCAGCACTGGAAGGCGATGGAGACCGGCAGACCAATGGGGAGGGCAGCACTGTAAAGAAGGGACACGCATCTCCAAGACAGCACCGTTAAGAGATGATCGGATCGCTGGTACCAAGAGCATGAGCCACCATGCTCAGGTATATTCTGCTTCTTACTTTGAAAAGTATTAGCCAAGTATGGTGACATACATCTGTAATCCCAGCACTGAGGAGCCTGAGGCAGTAGGATCTCAACTTTGAGGCCAGGGTGGGAAGGTGGCTTAGTGGTAGAGTGCTTGCCTAGCATGCATGAAGCCCTGGGTTTGATTCCTCAGTACCACATAAACAGAAACAGGCGGAAGTGATGCTGTGGCTCAAGTTCAAGCCCCAGGACCAGCAAAGAGAAGAAAGAAAAAGTCTGACATGTTGCTATCCTTGCTATCCTTTATACTGCAGGCTGAAGTTTGAGATGCTAAGTAACTACTTAGAGCCTGTTTTGATTGATGAGATGGAGACTAACATAGCAGGACATCCCAGGAGGTTTACAAGGGTTAATGCATCTTCAGGGTGTGGTCTTTCATTGCTTACAAACACTTGTCTCTAAATTGTTATAGCTAGAATAAAGAAAAACACAAGTCTACTCTTTAAGAATATTTTTTTGTCATAGATTATGTTAGCAGATGCTAAGTGAAGTACGCAGACCGTGGCTCATCCTGAGTAAAACAAGACCCTCACTTTCTGTAACCATATCTTTTTTTACTTTCTTCTTAGCAAGTGGTAGAGCTCCAGCCTTGAGCAAAACAACAACAACAAACAAACAAGAAAGTAAAAATTTGAGGCTTGAACTCAGGGCCTTATCCTGTCCTGTCCTGAGTTGATGGTACTGGGGCTTGAACTCAGGGCCTTGCATTTACTAAACAGGCACTATATCAGTGAGTTACATTCCTCAGCCCAATTTCTTCTGAGCATGGCACTGAGTGTGTTTTATACACTTCTTGGCTTTTTACTTTTCCTCTTGTGATTTCTTTCAGCTAACATTTCTTAAAGAATATTGGCTGGAACTTTCATCATTTACTTTCTGGTGTGGTATTGAACTTGGGACTTTGTACATGCTGGGCAAATGCTTTACTGCTGGGCCATACTACTAGCCCAAACATTTCTTAAGCACTCACCAGGTGCTGAGAATCCCATGACAGCCCTGTGAGGGGTGGGTGCCATCCTATTTCACATCTGCAAGAACTGCAAGGTGCACATGATTTGTCTCAGGTCACACACACACACACAAATTGAGGCAGGGCAGGATGAAGAGTCCAAGTAAGGAGGGGAAACAAACCCTGGGCCAAAAGGGCAGCTCCAGTCATGCCCAAAGAACTGCACTAGATCGCCCTAGCTAGAGAAGCTCACACCTTAGTGGAGTGGGGGGTGAGGGAGCCATAACATTCATCCATGCAAGAGCCATTCATCATCAAGTGACTTTTTCCACTGGCTCTCTACCTTTCCACCTCAGAGAGACCAACTTCCTTTCCCCTCCTATGGAGCTTAGCTTTCTTTTTCCCTCCAGTCTTTTTGGGAAGGTGGTCTGGAAACCAGGACCAAGTCTGAGTCTGTCTCTGAGTAGACAATGCAGAATCTGCTGCTCCTTCAGCTATGAAAAATAAAACATTTCATCATCGCCCCATTCTTCCTGGCAGGAGGTGTGAGCGAGATGCCTTCTCTCTGCCTCAGCTTGTGAGTTTGGATTGCAGTTTGCAAACCCAACTCCTGTACAGGCTTGAGGCAGACAAGCCTGCACACCCAGGCTTTCCTGCACTGCCCTAGTCCTCATTACGCCTGGAGACACAGGCAGCAGGCTCTGCCCATTTCAACATTCCCAATTACAATTCAGATGTTGGTTCCCACTAGCCACAACAGCACGGGTGCCTGCGGTGTGGGTATAGCACCATGTATCTTTCCATATACCTTTAATCTCCTGTTGCAGAGAAACTCAAAAGAGAACCTTCAGAATGATCAGTAGGGGCCTTCTCTTACAACTCTAGCAGCCCAAACTTGTCTAGCCACTATAGTTACAGCAGACTGCTTACAGCCTTTTTAGATATTTACAAATGGGCACTAAAGAGATGGCTGACAAGAAAAGCAGAAATGTCACTTCTTAAACTTCAAATACTTTTTGAAGGTTCATAGTCGCGTTACTCTAGGTGTTTAGATTTTTTTTTTTAACTTGACAAACCATTTCTTAAAAAGCAATTTGTTAGCTGAGTGCTGGTGGCTCATGCCTGAAATCCTAGCTACACAGAAGGCTGAGATCTAAGGATGGCGGTTCAAAGCAGAAAAGTCTATAAGACTCTTATTTCCAAAAAACTATTCAGAAAAAGCCAGAAGTGGTGCTGTGGCTCAAATGGCAAAGTGCTATCCTTGAGCACAAAGAGGCTCGGGGACAGTGCCCAGGCCCTGAGTTCAAGCCCCAGGACTGGGGGAGAGGGGAAAAAAAGAAATTTGTAAAACATTAAGGGATTAATTCTGGGCTGAGGAGGTGGGCTCAAGTGATGGAGTGCTTACATAGCAAGCATGAGGTCTTGAGTTCAAGTCCTAGTGTCACAAAAAATTAAAATAACATGAAAAACATGAGAATAAAAGTAAAAAGAAAAGACTTCTAGATCAAAAGCCCACACCTTAGCATAACGACTACTTCTCAATATAGTTATGAAGCCATTGTGTCTGAAATTACCAATGATGGGGAAAGTGTTAAAGTTTTAATAGAGAAAAAAATGAATGTAAAATGCCCAGCTCTTACCCAAAGTTTTATACTTATGTCTCTATAATCAAACTAGTAAATAAAGTTTAATAGGCCCTATATAAACTTCTTCTTCTAAAAGGTTTACAGGATTGATTTGTTTTGTTTTGTTTTCTCTTAGTTTAATCCCCAGCACTCCTGGAATCATAGGGTTGTAAGAAGCTGAGTTGGTCCTATAAATTTCTGCACCCTAATAATTCGCCTTTGGGGAAAGTATGTGCAATACATAATAAGTTGCTATGGTACAAGGCGGGTGGAGGAGAGTTGCCGGCCAGCAACGCCCACTGCGGAATATATTTGGAAGATAACCTATATTTTAAAAGAATGTGAAGTAGATTACTAACTCATGCTACTGTGAAGAAAAAGAAAAAGCCATCCTGCCTTTCAAAACCATGTTTCTCCACTAGTGTTGCTTTTTTTTTTTTTTTTTTTTCCTCACTAGGCTGGGTATCCGTTTATCTTTAAATTTGACAAAGGGGTGGGGACAAAAGTTGTTTTTAACTCAAGGCTAAGAACAGGATTAAATAAATTCCTTAGAGCACACCCCACCACAGGACTATAAAACAGAAATGGTTACAATGGCGGCATGAACTCCAATGGATTTAACTAGAGTAGCTGGCTAATGATCCCCAAGCTAGCAGACAGTGTAGCTCTCATTCCGGCCCTTCATTCCAAAGTGTTCCAGAGACTCAGTCCCCTCCTATTCTAGTCCTTCTGCTCACAAGTGCTTAAGATTATTTAAACCAGAAAAAAATTGCCAGATGTAGACAACAAACACATTGTGAAGCTGTTGGATATTATTAATACTAATACTTCTAGATAAGTTTAAAACAAAGTCTTAGGCAATGAAGAGAGAAAACTGTTGTTCATTTCTTACCATGGTGTTGCTTCTTTCCAGGTTCCTATCCAAGCACCAAGAAAATATAGGAAGTAGATGGCAGTTTGGCCCACATAACCAGAAAGAACCAGCTTCCTTACTTCTCACAGCTGGTCTGTCTTCCTCCTGCTTTGCCCTGTTCAGCTGTGGCCAGCTCACCAGAACTGCCACTGACTGTGTGAAAAGCACATCTAATAAGGGTGTGTTTGATTCCAGAGTTGAAAGGGTTAAAGAGGTGTGCCCTTTTTTGGGGTGTGACACTAAGTCAAAATTGCTGAAAAGACAAGGGAGGAAGTTGTAGGTAGTTTGGGGAAAGTTGTCTGGCACACATTAAACCCTATGACAAATCTGCTACATGTGGATGAGAGGGGTGCAGGGAAGTTAGGGATCTTAGCTTTGCTTTTCTTTCTCTGAGGAACAAGGTCACTTGTCTTTAAGGCTAATTTTTAAAATTCAGTTTTGTTATAATTTCAGCTTTCACCTACTCATGCATTTTTCTTTGTTTAATACAGGTGAAATTATATCTTATCAATCACATCTCAGGTCACATTATTTAATAATGTGTGTGAAAGCAGGGAGGCAGTTGCTTGTGCCTGCAATCCTAGCTACTCGGAGACTTCAATCTGAGGACTGAGGTTCTAAGCCAGTCAAGGCAGACAAGTGACTTACCTGCAACTAGCCACAAAAAAAAAAAAGACAAAACAAACACACAAACAAACAAAAACAGAAGTGGAGTTGTGGCTCAAGTAGTAGAATACCAGCCTTGAGCAGAAAAGCTAAGGGACAATACCCAGGCCCTAAGTTCAAGCCCTAGTACACGTACACACACACACACACACACACACACACACACACGCACGCGCGCACACACACACACACACACACGCACGCGCGCACACACACACACACACACACACACACACACACACACACACGCACGCGCGCCTTAAGTCTAATTAATTTCCCTCCTTCCTTAGCCCATGGCAAATACTATTCTCCCTTCTTCTAGGAGTTTGACTAGGTAAGCAGCTCTTAAAATAAAATCACATAGAATTGGCCTTTTTATGATTAGCTTGTTTCTTTTTTTGTTGTTGTTTCCATTGCCAGGGCCTTGCCCATTCTAAGCATGTGTCCTACCACTAAGCTACATCTCTAGCCCTTGACTGGCTTGTTTATTAGCACAGTTACTAAGTGCCACATCCCCACGGGCCACCCATTCTGCAGCATGTCATATATTACAGTTATTCATTCAACAAGCCTCCAACAAGGTTGCTGGTTCTGTGTTAGTCTCTATAGATTCAGGGTGTTCTAACATCAATAAACTCCCAGTATGAGGTACATGGAAGGAATAAAGACAATGTATAAAGGAAATACAAGAAATATTGTTATGTAGAGGTACATGTAGGATGTTGTAGGTATGTAATAACAGTTACCATTGATGAATGGCCCATGTAGAAGATTAGTGCTTTGTTAAAGAGGTGTCATTTAAATTCATATTTGAAGTACATATACCCTACCTGTATATTTTTTCTTTCTTCCTTTCTAACGAGGAACTGTTGCTGAAAGCCAGGACCCTATGCCTTACACCTGTCATCCTAGCTGCTCAGGAGGCTGAGATCTGAGAATTGCAGTGTGAAGTCCATCTGGGCAGACAAATCTGAGAGACTCTTACCTCCAATTATCCAGCAAAAAGCCAGAACTGGAGGTGTGACTCTAGTGGTAGAGCACCAGCCTTGAGCAAAAAAACTAAGCAAGAACATGCGACCCTGAGTTCACACATACACGCTCACAATCACATAAACTCTCTCTCACACACTCTCTCTCTGTCTCTCACATACACACATACACAAATTATAGCTGATAGATCCTTATAAGTTTCTATTCAGCAAATTAATAAATCAATTCTAAGGAATCATTTGTGTTTAAAACTTTGGCATTATGACTATAAGAACATGTAAGAGCATAAACTAAAAACAAGAATTCTCTTCATAGCTCAGCCTGGAAAGAAAATATATGAAGCAAGTGGTGGCACCCATGTACCCAGTGCATAGTGGATAGAGAAGACAGGACTTACTTTGAAGCATATAGACATATTCATAAAACAGCCACCAGTACACAGGCAGGCATATAATTAAGTGCTGAAGACATGTGTAATGCTGGACAAGTTCAAAGGGGAGCTCAGGGAGGGTGTGCAGCACAGCCCATAGAGCAGCCTGGTGGCCTGAGTTAATGAGGCTCAGGTCGCTGGATGGCACTCCAGGCCTAGGCACACCATAGAGAAAGGCTTCCTCAGAACCTGGGGCACAGGGACCTTCTGGAGTGATGGGTCACAGTGAAGGCCGGTGAAAGGTTGGAGATTTATCCCATTTGGAGAGCCTTGAGAAGCTGACAAGAAGCTGGGTGTGGTGTCACGGGAAATAGGAAACCTCAGCAGGTATCTGTGCTGGGAAGTGATGTGATCTGTCCAGTGAGACAGGAAGACAGATGTGACAGCCTCTCTAGGCCCCACTGGATGGGAACCTAGAGACAGCATGCTGTTCAGATGTGAAGTGATAAAGGGCCTGAGTCACCTACAGGTATGGAAATGGAGGGAAGGAATGAAAGGACTGAGAGGACACAGACACAGGAATAGACAGAGATGAACACACCTCTCTCAGGATGGGGAGTCGGGAGGCCTGGAGAACACTGGAGTGTTCCACCCATGGGTGGGTTGGGAGCCAGCCCGGGTCACATTCAACTTACAGGACAGTTAATATTTCCAAATCTTCACTCTTTAAGCTGTATGTATAGACTGTTATATTGATTTTTCACTTTGAGAATCCATTTTTTGTTGGCAGTGGTGTGTTTTTTGTTTTGTTTTGGTGTCAGTACAGGGATTTGAACTCGGGACTTAGGCGCTGTCTCTTATTTTTTTTCACTCATGGCTAGTGCTCTACCACTTGAGCCACAGCTCCACTTCCAGCTTTTGGCTGATGAATTGGAAATAAGAGTCTCATGGACTTGTCTGCCAGGCTGACTATGAACCAGGATCCTCAAAGCTCAGCCTCCTGACTAAGGAGGATTACAGGTGTGAACCACTGGTTGCCAGTCTTTTGGTGCATATTAAATGGTGCACAGTAAGGGGTCTAATCATGACCTTTCTATTCATGCAAAGGCTGCACTTTGATCAGATCCACTCCCGTTATTCTTTTCTACATCTACATTTAATCAGACTAAATTAGTCATTAAGACCACAGTTTGGTAGGAAAGATATGACACTGTGTCTAAAAGGCACTATTGACTGTATTATAGAGCAATTAGTCCTGTAGTAACAAAGGCCTCCAGCCTCTGTCCATCAGCATCTGGAGTCCATCCTGGAAGTGCATCCTCAACACAGCTGGATCAAACTGTACAACCTTTGCAATGAGCTCACTGAGCACAGGTAATAACTACTCTGACATGCCTGGCAAGTATTTCATCATTTTCTTTAAGAGTTTGGGGGGGAAAAAAGGTTACCCTTTGTGATGATCATAATGAATGAAATAAAAACAGCAAGCTTGTAGTTTTGTTTTGAAGTAAACCAATGAAATCCTCTTGAACACCACATGGAGATGAGAGGCTGATGTGCTAGTTGTATGCATTTCCAGCCTTGCTTAAGAGTTCATATGATTTTATTAGGAGACTTTGGCTCAAGAATAGATTGATACTGGGCCCTGCATGCATCATGAGCATCAAGCCTTGTCACAGAGAGTTGGGAAAGGGAGGAGAATTCAGCACCTCTTCTACTCCCTGTCCCCCTCCACCAGATTCCTCAGGGGTCAATTCTAGCTTGAGGACTCTCCTCATATGTTTACTATTTCTGGGAATCTGGATTTATGCCCCCCAAGTAAGAAGTGATTTCTAGGAAACAAAGAAGTATAGCTAGATGCAAAGCAAACTGTCTCTCTCCCCCCCCCCCCACATTTGTTGGCCCTTCCCTTCTCTTCCCTTCTTTTTCCCTTCCCATAACATTGAAAAAGAATATCCATGCAAACATATTTTAGCTATAAATCATAGACTGTGAATATGCAATCCTATAGTCTGTGTGCACAGGACCCACATAGCATTCTCAGTGTCAAAATCCAATATTTACCCTTCAAAAATTTCCAAAAGGAACTATTTATACCTTGCTATCCTCTGCTTTAATCTGCTTAATCAATTTTATTCAGTTTCAATTTGATCTTCTTTTATACTCTCCTTGGTAAAACATCATCCCACAGAATGAGTTATGGGATTTTCTTTGTGAACATACTCCTTTTGTGAACCTCTGGTCAGGTTAGTCTGAGGAAAAGGGGGTTCTAACATGAAGGGATCTCCCTTCTAGGGGAGACAGCCTGTATTTGCACTGTGTTGAAGGAGATGTTCTGGCATTACTGAACTTGAACTCTGGCAATCTACTTAGATAAAAAGTAGGGTAGATCTAGATGCCAGTGGCTCATACCTGTAATTCCAGCCTGAGACCTGGAGGAGTAACATCAAAGCCAGCTTGGGCAGACAAAAAGTTCAGCTGAGGCGTGGATCAAATGAGCAAGCGAGCAAGTTAAGGCCCTGAGTTCAAGCCCCAAAACTGGAGTGTGCACACATGTACACACATACACACACACACACACACACACACACACACACACACACACACACACACGCTCACACACCCAAACAGAGCAGTATAGAATTCTGAGAATTTGATATTGACTATAATGTGGACTAATTTATTAAACTAAGTATTCTCCTCTGGTTGGCTACTGAGGTTTCTGCTTGCCTATAGATTACAATGTCATCCAATCAACAATGTCACAATGTCATTTGGTGGATGGTTGTGTCTCATGATACAATCAAATAAGCGTTATAATTAAAAAATATGCATCTTATCAAAACCATCACCTTAAATTTTTTTTCTGGTGGTAGGAAGAATTCTAAGACAATTTCCAGATTCCTGCCTCCTACATACTTGTCTTATATAATTAATCCCCTCTCTGAATGTGGGCAGGACCTGTGAATAGGACAAATGTCATTCCCTTGAGTAGACTGCATTTCTTGGCAAAGGTGAAGGATTTTTGCAGGTGTAATTGTTCCCTAATGAGCTGATTTGGAATCACTCAAAAGGAAGTAGGCCTGGCCTAATCGGGTAAGCCCTTTAAAAGAGTATTTGCGGTAAGGATTTGTAGCATTAGGGACTCTGATGGCTGTAATGAGGGGAGCAGGCTGCCACAGCTGCAAAAACATGCCAAGAGCCCTGTGAGCTTGGAAGAAGATGACAGCCTCAAATGACCTTCTGCAGCAGCCCATGACACACTGAGCAGTGGACCCATCTAAGCCTGTGCAGACATCTGACCCACGACAGCCATGAGGGTTTCAGCTACAACACTTTAATACGGTAGGATGCAGCATGGAAAGTGCTATCCTTCACTTTACAAACGCATAACCCAGTCTTAGAGCTAAGTTCAAGCTCCACAGAACCAAAAGCACTGAGGTGTGGCTCAGCAACAGAGTGCCTACCTCACAAATGCATGGCATTCTGGAGTTCAAACCCCAGTAGCACAAAAACAAATTAAAAAAAACACAACTGAAATAGCAAGAGGTGGGACTCCAACAAAAAGAAGGTCAGTGAGAAATTCCTGGTAGTGAAAAGACAAAAAATACTAGCAACAGCAGCAGGCAATATATTTTTTTAACTGTTTAACTGTGCTGTGATAGGCCCTCAGTAAAAGTATACTGTATGTTAGTTGGGTGACTCATGCCTAGCTACTCTGGAGGCTGAGCCCTGAGGATCATGGTTTGAAGCCAGCCTGAGCAGGAAAGTCTATGAAGACTCTTACCCCACGCATTTTACCAAGCATTTCATATGGTCATTGAATCTGAAGAGGTGTACATTTGTGTGTCTATTTTACAAAGTAGAAAGCAAGTTCAGAAGCCAGGAGCCAGTGGCTCACAACTGTAATCCTAGCTACTCAGGAGACTGAGATCTGAGGATCATGGTTCAAAGCCAGCCCAGGCAAGAAAGTCTGTGAGACTCATCTCCAATTAGCCACCAGATAACCGGAAATAGAGCTGTGGCTCAAAGTGGTAGAGCACTCACCTTGAGCAAAAAGAACTCAGGGTTGGTACCTGGCCCCTGAGTTCAAGGTCTATGACCAACAAAGAAGAAGGAGAAGGAGAAGGAAAAGGAGAAAGGAGAAGGAGAAGGAGAAGGAGCAGCAGCAGCAGCAAGTTCAAAGAAGGTGAGTAACACTTTCAAGGGCACAGAATTAATTTCAGTGCCTGACCCCCACCCAGCTCCCACTACCACACTCTCCAGAAAACACCATATCTCTGTGTAGTCCCTTCTATCTTTTCCCCCAACCTCTTCCTTGAGTTTCTTTTCTTTATCCTTACCCTCTCCCACCTTCAGCTTAATTCTGGTCTCTTGGGACATCAAGCCATCTTCTGGGAAGAAGAGGCTCTCTCTCCATATATTTCCATGCTATTGATACTCAGGCTCCCTGAGCTAGAGGACCCTCCTAAAACTACACAGAAGAGGAAAGGAAGGGATTATGTGGGTAACTGTCTTCATGGTGACATTGATGGATGGTTCTGTCTAAAGTTGGGATGTGGCCAGCATAGCTGCCAGAGTCCCTTCACCCACTGTCTTGAAGTTCCTGGGCTCTTGACTAGCACTATTTCCTGCTTCAGCTCTCATCCTCTTCAGTCTTTTCTACACATGGTAACCGGCGTGAACTTTTAAAAATCACAAGGCAGGCTTTGCCATTCTTTTGCTTAAAATTCACCAATAGAGCTAGTACAGTGGCTCGTATCTATAATCCTAACTACTTAGGAGGCTGAAATTGGCAGGATCATGAAATTGGCAACCAATTGTGGGACATAGTGATGTGTACCCATGATCCCAGCTTCAGGAGAAGCACAATGGCTGCACACAGTGGCTGACCATTTTCAACCTAGCGATTTGGAAGTGTGAATAGAATGATCTTGGTCCAGGCTGCTGCCATGGCCTAAATATGAGTCCATACTCAAAAAAAAAAAAAAAAAAGCAAAAAAGGAGGAGAGTATGGCAGCACACGTGGTAGAGAGCCTGCCTGGAAATCACAAAGCAAATTCAAATACAGACCAAAAAAAAAAAAAAAAATCCCAAATCCAAGTTCTTACTATACTCTGTCCCATGCCTACTTCACCCCAAAACTTCCTTCTCTGCCTTGTCCGCTTCCCTCCAACTACATGGTTTCTACATTATTCTCTCATACCAAGAACCTTTGTATATGCTACTTTTCTTTCTGGATGTCTCCTTGAGCTAGCCACATGAACTATGTTCAACAAACTAGTCCCCCCAGAGAGGCCTTCTGAGAGCCATGCTCTACATAGCCCAACAATGCCCTTCCTCATCTCTACTGCCTTCCTGGAGCTCCCTGGATGAAGGATCTCCTGGGTTACTCTCTGTCTCTGGCCAGAATGGAAGCTCTTGGGAATGGGGTTTTTATCAATGCCCTTCACCCAAGTCCTCAGTGTCTCATGACAGATATTATAGGAGGTAACTCAGAAACAGTTATAGAATAAATTTATTTCACAACATGGAATTTTTTTAAAAGCCCATGAGAAGGTTCCTATGAGAGAAATACAAAAAAAAAAATTGGGGTGACCTGAGGGGAATCTAAACACCCTGCCAAGGTATGTTAGGCAAACGTGATAACCACTACACTATGGAAACCCTTCTGCCAAGGTGTGTACAGGATATAGGGAACTCCTCTAAGAGTAGTGTCCCAAACAAAGACTAAACAGGCCCAAAGGGTACAGGGGATGGCTATAGGACAGACACCTAGACAGGGCTGTGCCCAGGGCATGTTGACAGGGGCTGAAGAACACAGCCAGCCTGCAGTGCCCTTCAAGAAGAATCCAGAAGAAAGGTAGGTCCTGGCCTCATTTCTTCATTTCTCCATTTCTCTCTCTTTCTCTGATCCCCTGCCAGGACACATCTGACCTCAACAGAAAGCCTAACTAAAGACAGCTTGTGGATATGGTCCACGCTGGACATGCTGGATGGAGAGGAGTGGGAGTGGGGTGGCCGAGGAGGGTCTCCAGGAAGTGAATGAATGCAGAGGAAGACATAGGGGAGGAGGGCCATGGGCCTCTCACCATCTCTTTCCCAGAGAGAAATGCAGAGTTGAGGCTTGGGTCACCATAAAGACCAAGGGACTTGGTAAGAGATTGTCAAGTGCATCTCACCTCACCTCTCCTGACTAAATTCTGTGCTTGGTGGGGCTTTGTAATTGTTCTCTTCATGAACTCAGTGGTACAGTCACAGGAAGTTGAAATTTCACCTCTACTGTAATGGCCAAATCTCCTTTAACAGAAAACCTTGCTAACTCCAGACTGCAGTGAGCAAGCCCAGGTCAGTTACCTGCTGTCCTGTTTACCTGACACACGGTACCCAGTCAGAAATTGTCAGCCTGCAGCTTAGGAACTTTGTCCCTCATAGCTGACAATCCATTCTTCAATGATGCACTCCTTGGCATCATGCCACTAAGAAAACAGACTGTTTTCTTAGCAAACTGTATCAACACTTCATCTTACCTCACACAAAAAAGTTAACTCAAACTAGATCAAAGACCTGCGATGTGAAACTATGAAACAGAGGAAAATGTATGTTGAAGCTTTGCAATTTTTTAACAACATCTAGTTTCTTTCTTTCTCTCTCCCTTTTTCCCTTCCTTCCTTCCTTCTTTTCTTCCTTCCTTCCTTCCTTCCTTCTTTCCTCTGTCTGTCTGTCTGTCTGTCTGTCTGTCTGTCTGTCGTGGAGCTGGAACTCAGGGCCTGGGTGCTGTCTCTTAGCTCTTCTGCTCAAGGCTAGCACTCCACCACTTTGAGCCATAGCACCACTTTCAGTTTTCTGGTGGTTAATTGGAGATAAGAGTCTCACAGATTTTCTGCCCCAACTGGCTTTGAACCATGATCCTCAGATTTCATCCTCTTGAGTAGCTAGGATTACAGGCGTGAGCCACTGGCACTCAGCAATATCTGGTTTCTTGTGGTATCTAAAGCACAATTAGACAAAAAAAAAATTTTTTTTGTTGTTGGTCATGGGGCTTGAACTCACAGCCTGGGTGCTATCCTTGAGCTTTTTCACTCAAGGCTAGTGCTCTACTACTTTGAGCTCTACTTCCAGTTTTCTGGTGGCTAGTTGGAGATAAGAATCTCATGGACTTTCCTGCCCAGCCTGGCTTTGAACTTCAATCCTCAGATCTCAGCTACTGAGTAGCTAGGATTATAGGTATGAGCCACCAAAGCCTGGCCAAGTAAAATTTTTAAAGGGGAGCTTCATCAAAACCAAACACTCATGCTTTGAAGAATGTTACCAAGAAGGTGAAAGGAAAAGGAAGGTGGTAGAGAGAGTGAATTTTTAAAATTTACTGTGTACATGTGGAAAAATCACAATGAACCTCATATTACCAATGTATGCTTAATTCAAAAATAAAAATAGTCATGGGTTAAAAAAAAAAGGTCAGGCTAGGAAGGTGGCTTAGTGGTAGAATGCTTGCCTAGCATGCATAAAACCCTGGGTTCGATTCCTCAGTACCACATACACAGGAAAAGCCAGAAGTGGCACTGTGGCTCGAGTGGTAGAGTGCTAGCCTTGAGCAAAAGAAGCTCAGGGACAGTGCCCAGGCCCTGGGTTCAACCCATAGGACTGGCTAAATAAATAAAAAAAATAAAAAATAAAAGATGAAAAGATAAACCAAAGAATAGTGGGAGACTTTCTGCAAATCCCCTATCTGGTAAAAATGTGGTCCACAGGCTTGAAATTCAGCAGTGAAAATACAAATAACTCTGATTAGAATGGACAAGGCTCTTGAACAGACATTTCTCCAAAGAAGACGTATAAATGGGCAACAAGCATATAAAAGGTATTTAGTGTGATTCATCACTAGGGAAGTGCAAATCAAAGCTCAGTGAGATTGCAGACACACCTAGAGGAGGCTAAGGTGATGGAGATGGACAGTCAGGTTGAGGAGGTGGAGAACTGGAGGGATTGGGAAACAGTGAGGTTTAGAACACAGAATTACCACATGGCCCCATACTAAGAACTGAATGTTTATGTCACCTCAAATTTCATATGTTGTAACCTTAACCCTGATATGATAGTATTTGAGAAGAATCTTTGGGGGTTAAGTACAATTAGGTTAGGCCATGCTTGTGATCTCATGATAGGATTAGTGCCTTCAGGAGAAGTGACCTGTGTCTCTCTTCCTCTCCCTCTCCTCTCCTCTCTCTCTATCTCTCTGTCACACACACACACACACACACACACACAAATACACATACACACAAAACCAGGAAGAGCCATGTGAGTCAAAAATAATAATGATGATGATAATAATAATAAACATTATCTACAACCTAAGAGGAGAACCCTCACCAAAAATGGCCCCTGCCTATACTTTACTCTTGTGTTTCCAGGCTCCAGAGGTGGGAGAAATGAACATCTGTTTTATAAGTCACACAGTCTGTAGTATTTTCTTATAGCAGCTCATGCTGACTAAGACATCCAGTTATTCTGCTCCAAGATAGACATCCAAGAGGCCAGGAAACATCTGTACATGTGAGAACTTGTCCATGAATGCACACAGCAGAATGATTCGTCAGAATTTAAAAGGTGAAAACAACACAAAATGTTTGTGAACTCAAGAATAGCTAAATAAAACACAGCCTTCTTTGACAACAGAAGGGAACGAAGTGTGGACGCATGCCACGATACTAGAAGCACCCTGAAATGTATGCTAAGTAAAAAGCAGACAGTAAATGCTGCACAGCATGTAAGTCTACTTATATCACATAAACAGGAGGCAAATCCACAGACACAAGGAGAGGATTCATTGCCAGGGGCTGGGAGAGGAGAATATGTAGAAGAAGTACAGGGCTTTTTTTTTTTTGCAGGGGAGGGGGTGTGTGATGGAAAACTTCTGGAATTAGTAGTGGTGATGGTTATATAATCCTGTAAGTGTACTAAAACCATTGAATCGTAGATGTTAAATGGTGAACTTTGTAGTATATGGTCTACGTCAATATTTAAAATGTATGATGAAGAATGAGGTGAGACCATTCTAGACTGCATATTATACCACCTCCAAAAAATAAAGGAAAACTGAAGTTGCAAGAAAAAAAATATGGTGTCTTGAAACAAGGGTAAGGCTAAATATATAATGTAGCCTGGGGTTCCTTTTTACTCTCATGTTGGTGGCTTTGAAGAAAGGGAAATGGAAAGCGGGGAGGGAGGGATTAAGGTCCTGAAAGTAACCTCCATGAACCTCATTGATGCCTAAGCTTCTAAAATAGGGTGAAAGGAGAGTATTCAGCCCAGCCTGATGTTCTTGAGGAGACTCACAAACTCATATTACACTCTGGCTCTTTTGGTCAAGGTTGGCACTCTACCACTTAAGTCATGCCTCCACTTCGGGTTTTTCAGTGGTTTATTGGAGATAAAAGTCTCTGGGATGGGGCTGGGAAGATGGCTTAACGGTAGAGTGCTTGCCTTGTATGCATGAGGCTCTGGGTTAGATTCCTCAGCACCACATAAACAGAAAAGGCTGGAAGTGGCACTGGGCTCAAGTGTTAGAGCTCTAGCCTTAAGCTGAAGAGCTGAGTTGACGGACAGTGCCCAGGTCTAGAGTTCAAACACCAACCCCCCCCCCCCCCCAAAAAAAAAAAGTCTCTGGGATCTGGGAAGGTGGCTCAGTGGTAGAGTGCTTACCTCACATGCATGAGGCCCTGGGTTCAATGCCTCAGCACCACATAAGCAAAAAAGCCAGAAGTGGTGCTGTGGCTAAAGTGGTAGAGCACTAGCCTTGAGCTGAAGAGCTGAGGGACAGCACCCAGGCCCAGAGTTCAGACCCCACGACCAAAAAAAAAAAGTAGTCTGGGATTTGCTTTCCTGGGCTGGATTCAAACCATGATCTCAGATCTCAGACTCCTGAGTAGCTAGGAAAACAGATATGAGCCGCCAGTGTCTGACCCAAACCAAATTCTCTCTCTCTCTCTCTCTCTCACACACACACACACACACACACACACACACACACACACACACACACACTCTCTGTCTCTCACAAACTCTCTGTCTCTGTATGTCTGTCTCTCTCTTTCTCTTTTTTTTCTTTCTCTCTTTCTTTCTCTCCTCTCTCTCTTTGTGCCAGTCCTGGGTTTGAGCTTAGGGCCTGGGCACTGATCCTTAGGTTTTTGTGCAAAAAGCTAGTACTCTACCACTTGGGCCACAGTTCCACACCTGACTTTTGGATTTTGGAGTGATTAATTGGAGATAAGAATCGCACAGGCTTTCCTGCTTGGGCTAGGTTTGAGCCTTGATCCTCAAGTCTCAGACTCCAGAGTAGCTAGTATTATAGGCATGAGCAACTGGCACTCATCAATTCTTACTTTTAATGACATTGAAGACCCAATTACATTGAGACAGGAATCTTTGTTCCTTATGAAATCACATTTCATGTAATACATTACAAACTAATATTTTAATACATTTAACTTTTTTTTTTTTTTTAAACCAGGGCTGAGAGCTGAACCCACGGCCTTGGGCGCGCCAGGTGGGCGCCCTTCCGCTGGGCTAAACCCCCCAATACATTTAACTTATAAACTATGTCATTATATTACATTGTATTTGTGTGTCAAAAATAATAATTTATGGGCTGGGAAGGTGGCTCAGTGGTAGAGCACTTGCCTTGCATGCCTGAAGCCCTGGGTTCCATTCCTTAGCACCACATAAGAAAAAAGAAAAAAGCCGGAAGTGGCTCTGTGGCTCAAGTGGTAGAGCACTAGTCTTGAGCTGAAGAGCTGAGGGACAGCGCCCAGGCCCAGAGTTCAGGCCCCAGGACCGGACTCAAAAAAAAAAATTAATTTATGAGCTGGGGATGTAGCTAAATGAATGAACACTTGCCTACTGTGTATAAGGCTCTGGGCTCTATCCCCAACATTGTAACAAAACAAAACACAACAAAACCTCATTGATTTGTTAAAAGTAAAGAGTTAATACTTGAGTTTGAGAGTTTGACAGCAATCTAGACAATATAGCAAAACTCCATCTAAAAAACTAATTAAATTAATAAAGAATTAGTGTATATCATTATTTAAAAAATCTGTCTTTGGCGTGTGTGTGTGTGTGTGTGTGTGTGTGTGTGTGTGTGTGTGTGTTGGTCCTAGGGATAACCTGAACAGAAAAGCCTGTGAAATGCTTATCTCCAAGTAACTAGCAGAAAGATGGAAATGGAAGTGTGGCTTGAGTGGTAGAGTGCTAGCCTTCAGTGGAAAAAGCTAAGAGGCCAATGCTTAGGCCATGAGTTTAAGCAGTAGTACTGGCCCAAAACTAACAACAAAAAAACCACTAAGTAGAAGATGTATAGCCTTTCCCTGGTTACTACAAAAATGGTATGGCTGAGGTAGCAGATCTCTGGACTTGAACACACTGCTCAGTGATTTGTGCTCTGCTAGATGTCATAGTTCTTTGCAGATGAGTGAGAGTCACAGCTGAAACCCACACTCTCCTAGGTGGCAATTACTCTCGGCACATGTTCTAATTCAGCATGTACATCAATCTGGAGATTGTGGCTGCTGTCAGTCTCAGCGCAAACCACAGTTTAACTGGCTTTATTTGCTTATAAAGATAATTGGAATTAAGGTTCAGGAGGAGAGATAAGCCAGATATAATCTTCTTAACACAAAAGAAAACCACATGTACCCTTATTATTTTTGTCTTAACTCTGTCCTCCATAATTACTGAAGAATATTAGGTGGTATGCAGATTTAACCTAACAGGGTGACCTTGCAGGACTTTCTTGCTCTTCTAACCCTACAGAGGCAGATGGGAGACCCATGTCCTCTTCAGCTGTGCAACAGGGCACAGCCTGGCAATTGGGCTGGCCTTGGGTTCCCTGCCAGGGAGACCAACCATTGTCCCCTTCTTTGTAAAGGGACAGGAGCTTCTGTTCAGACTTCCCCAGCCCTGCAGGGGAGGAACTGGTGCTTGGCACAAGCCTTCCAAATGGTCTCCATTCCCTGCTCTGGATCAACTCAGGGAGAATGAAAAGCCCTTTTTGTGACTTGAGATCCTTCAGACAGGAAGAAAAGTTCACACCCACTTCTAATGAGCCCCAGAAAAATGGCTCCTTTTCGGCCAAGGGACACAGACAGACTTTAGGAAAACCTGAGCAGAAAAATCTCAAGAGAGCAAGGAGAAGGAAGGGAGGGAGGCCACAAAAGGCCCCATTGTCCATGTTCCTCTTTCTTTTTCTGGTGTTTGGTTTGGTTTTTGCTGTTTGGATACAGCTCAGGATGACTGAGGGAGATGCTTTGCCAAGAGTTTTTAAAAGCTCAAGTAAATGAACCTCAATTTGACATAATCTGAAATAATTTGCTAACTATAGGAAAAAGACCAACCTTAATTTGTTGTCTAAAATGAAGCCACTTTCCTGGCACTGGGGCATTATACTGGTAATCCTAGTAACTCAGGAGGGTGAGATTTGAGGATTGTGGTTTCAAGCTAGCCCTGGCAGGAAAGTCTATGGGACTCTTATCTCTAATTCACCAGCAAAAGGCAGGAAGTGGAAGTGTGACTCAGATGGTGGAGTGCCAGCATTAAGCTGAAAAAGTTAAGTGCAAGTGTGAAGCCCTGTTCAAGCCCTAATACAGGATACAATATGGTAAATAAAATAATAAAATGAAGGAGCTGGATGAGTCTAAGTAACTGTGAGTCATTGCTTCAGCTGAACTTAACATTTGAGTTCCCTGAATTACAGCAAAACTTTCCCTTGTACAAAGCCTTTCAATGAATATTCACTAGCTACAGAAAGCACAAAGCAAGCAAGATCCCCTGCCTGCATTCATTCTAACTTTCAACCTCTCTTCCTGCTTACCTATTTACTATTGAATACTCCTCCTTAAAAGTGTGCATCCACACAAACAATATACATTCTTAGTAAAATGCAAGCAGGACAGAACAATACTTGGAACACTGCCATTTCTCTGGCTTTAGAATTACAATCCAACTAATAGCAATGAACATCATTCAAACAGCTGAAGTGATCTTGAAGAAGAAAAAAAGAAAGAACAACTATTGGACCCACATAATTATGACTCTAACTCTCAATGCCTTCCTAAACAGACATCTTTCCCTAATAATAATAATAATATATATATAATCTCCTCAAAATGTCAAATTTACCAAGTGCTTTCGGTAAGTAGCACTCCAGGTGCATCATAGGTAATAAACACATTTTATCTCATAAAGACTTGACAAGGCCGATGACCAAACTGAAGCACAGACAGGTTTAGTAACTACCACTATGGAATGGCTATGCTTGGATTTGAACCTTCATGATGTTGCTTCAGAATCCAGGCTTTTAGCCAATTTGCCATACTTTATTCCCTTTCAAAGGTGCTTGTAGTTCTGCAAGAGGAACTGGCTTTATTTTATTTTATTTTATTTTTTGGTGGTCCTAGGGCTTGAACTTGGGGCCTGGTCACTATCCCTCAGTTCTTCAGCTCAAGGTGAGTGCTCTACCAGCAGAGCCACAGCGCCACTTCCGGTTTTCTGGTAGTTTATTGGAGATAAAGAGTCTCACGGACTTTCCTGCCTGGGCTGGCTTTGAACTGTGATCCTCAGATCTCAGCATCTTGAGAAGCTAGGATTACAGGCCACTGGTGCCCTCTCACTCCCCTCAATCACAAGAGGACTATCATCAAGAAAATTACCTTAACAAGCTAACCAGTTTTTCAAGGTGATTCATGGGGGGAGCGAGATATAATTAATTTCACATGCTGAACGGTTTAATAACATTGATACACAATCAACAGTAAAGGGGAAAACAATCACCTCAAGTTCCCATGAATTAATCACAGATAAATTCATTGCTGCAACATTCTTCGGTGTCTCAGTTGCCAGGAAATTCAGCCAGAGCGTGTGACTCAGTGTGTGTGGAAATCCATGATAAATGTTCTCTTGGTGTTAGCTCTAACTTACCTAATTGCAGAAGGGCAGAGGGGCAAGGGGTGTTGGAGTTTATGAACTTACTCTCCTCAGTGATGCTGCCCCAGGCCCTCCAGCCATCCTCCGGGAAGAGCAAACTCGCCCACTTCCCAAAGCCAAGGCCTCTCTTCACCTCTTACCCACCCCTCGTGATAGTTTTAAATAAAAATGTAATTGTTGTGGTAAACTGCTAAATTGTGCTAAATTGGTAAGTGCTAAAGGCACACCATGGAGTCTTTAGCACTTTCCAAAGCTCTGTACAGCTAAAGTTAACATACTGATGTAGCACAGGTTGGATTTTGGGCAATGTACTTAATCTTACTTAAAATAATGAGTTTGGTGATGATCATGTATCCTTCACTGAGAGAAGCAGAGAGCTCACATCATAAAACAAAACATTAGGAGGTCATGAAATAGGAGTGTGGTTTGTGGAAAATAGGTGTTACTTTTTTTTTTTATCTCACTCAGAATAATAACAATAGAATAACTGCATAGAACATAACTCTATTATATTTCAACATCAACCATTTGTTCTCAATAGAAATTGTTGCCAGTGTTTCAGAAGCCCATTAGATGATGTTCCAGTGTTGGGGGGTGGTTAAATTTATTTATAACATATTTATTTTTTTGTGCCTGCACTGGAGCTTGAACACAGTCCCTTAGCTTTTTCACTCAAGGATGGCACCCTACCACTTGAGCTACATCTCCACTTTCACCATTTTGGGGGTTAATTGGGGGAAAGAGCTTTAGGTACTTTCCTACCCGGGCTAGCTTTGAACCTCAACTCTCAGATCTTAGATTTCTCAATAGCTAGATTATAGGCATGAACCATCAGCACCAGTATGTTTCACTGTTTTTGTATAGAGAGGAAATATTTTCAAAATATCAGATCTTTGGCTTTCTGTGGTCCACGAGCTCAGGACCTCGGTCACCTGCCTAGTTCTTGTCCTCTTCTGCCAGATCATCCAAGCAAAGTCACACATTCATTCTCTCCAAGTCACAGACTCTATCCCCTCATCCAGGTTTCAAACACCTTCAATAACTGTCCACTTCCTTCAGGACAAAGCCTACTCTCACACCCCACATGGAATGATACTATCCATTGTGCCTACCATCCTGCCTTGTTTCTCTGTACAAACTGTCCCCTCCACCCAAACTACTTCCTGTTCAGGTCCCCAAATGCACCATTTGCTTGTGACCTTCCTTATCTTTGTCCCCTCCCAGAATGCACCTCCCCTGCTGGTGCCAGAACATCTCTGAGTCACAGAGTGGAGCCCAGCCCAGAGGTGTCCAGGGCAACCCCACCACTGGCCCCTTGTCCTTTAGAGTCCCTTCCCATAGCACTGGCTTGTATTTGCTGCCTTCTATGACTTTCCAGTATATTTCTCCTGTCTTTTCATTCAGCTTACAGATTCCTCCAGGGAAAGAAACATATTTCTATATGTCTTTTAATACATTTTTTAAAAAAAAATAAAAAGGTATGGGACTGGGGAGGTGGCTCAGTGGTAGAGTGCTTGCCTTGCATGCATGAGGTCCTGGGTTTGATTCCCCAGAACCACATAAGCAAAAAGAAAAAAGCCAGAAGTGGTGCTGTGGCTCAAGTGGTAGAGTGCTAGCCTTGAGCTAAAAGAGCTGAGGGACAGTGCCCAGGCCCAGAGTTCAGGCCCCACGACCGAACCCTCCCCCACCCCCCACAAAAAAAATAAATAAATAAAATAAAAATAAAAAGGTAAATATCAGAGCCCTGTTGATTTGCTGTCTCCCTCACTACGCTAACTCTACTTGAAAAGCTAGTTCTTACCCGGTGCCAGTGGCTCATGCCTATAATCCTAGCTACTGAGGAGCCACTCAGATCTGAGGATCATGATTCAAAGCCTGCCTGGGCAGGAGAGACCATGATACTCTTATCTCCAATAAACTACTCAGAAAAAGCCAGAAATAGTGCTGTGGCTCAAGTGGTAGAGCACACTAGCTTTGAGTACCAAGAGGATCAGGGACAGAGCCCAGGCCCTAAGTTCAAGCCCCAAGATTGGCAACAAAAAAGAAAACCAAGAAAAAAAGAAAAGAAAAGCTAGTTCTTAACACTCTTGGAGTGATTTTATATGATTATTGTAAAAACCTGAATGCTTATAGAATATGTCTCCAGATAGAGCTTTTTACCTATGCCATGGGCTAGACCTATAGGTAAAAAATGCCTGCTAGAGAATAGGAACAAATTAACTCACTCTTTGAGAGGCTGAGGCAAGAGAAGTACGCATCTGAGGTCAAAGAAACCAAATCAATAATAGTATCTACTACTACTAATGATAATAAGCAATGTGCCCAAATGTTCTCCAATGTTCATGACAAAAAGAGAGTAAGACTGATTTTTTTTTTCCAGTCCTGGGGCTTGAACTCAGGGCCTGGGCACTGTCCCTAAGCTTCTTTTGCTGAAGGTTAGCGCTCTACCATTAGAAACACAGTGCCACTTCGAGCCTTTTCTGTATATGTGGTACTGAGGAATCGAACCCAGGGCTTCATGCATTCTAGGCAAGCACTCTACTGCTAAGCCACATTCCCAGCCCAAGACTGAATTTTTTTAAAAAAGAGAACAAGACTGTAAATGAAAACTTAAATATGATATGTTTCAATATTTTAGTAATTAACTCATTAACTAAATAATGTTCTAGTATTTTACCTTTTAAAAATATACCTTCAAAATGTTCTGTAGCCAAGTTTTCTTTCTCTAACTCACTTACTTCCATTCTATAATACAAGGGGCCGTTCATGTCTGCCCAGGGACATCTCAGCGTACATAGCCAAGCTCTGAATACATTTCCTATGCATGGCCTCCCCTGGATTACTCTTGGCTATGGGGTTCCCTCCTGGCCACAGGATGTTGGCCCAAACAGAGATAAAGAACAGGTCCGTACAAGACTCTAAAGGGAGGCCATTGTTGCTAAGAAAGATATTGGATCTAGCCGGGGCTCCAGGGGCTCACGCCTGTAATCCTAGCTACTCAGGAGGCTGAGATCTGAGGATCACAGTTTAAAGCCAGTCCTGGCAGAAAAGTCCGTGAGAATCTGATCTCCAATAAACCACTAGAAAACCGGAAATGGCTCTGTGGCTCAAGGTAGAGCGCTAGCCTTGAGCTGAAGAGCGCATGGACAGTGCCCAGGCCCAGAGTTCAAGCCCCACGACCGACCAAAAAAAAAAGATGTTGGATCTAATCTTTACTTTTTGTCATTCTTTTTCATTTTTTGTTGTTCTTTTTGGGGATAGGATGTTGAAACAGGGTTTTATTATATCTTGAGCTCAAGATACTCCTGTCTCAGATTCCCAAGTGTGAAATTATGCACCACTAACACCCCTTCTTAACATAGATTTATTTAGAAATTTTAGGTACATTCAAAGCACTAAATAAAAAGGTAGAACATTTATGATTTTAAAAGATCAGAATGTCACCTCAGAATGTCACCACATTAAACTTTTAAAAGATGTTTAATCTTATTAAAGGCAAAAGTGCTTTTATTCAAGAGCCAGGTTCCAGAAGCTCACACCTGTAATGTTAGATACTAAGAAGGCTGAGATCTGAGGATCGTGGTTCAAAGTCAGACCAGACAGAAAAGTCTGTGAGATTCTTATTTCCAATTAACCACTAAAAAAGCTGCTAGTAGAGCTGTGGCTCAAGTGGTAGAATGATCAAGGTTAAAGCTCAGGGATAGCACACAGGCCAAGAGTTCAAGCCCATGATGGGCACACACACACACACACACACACACACACACACACACACACACACACACACGAGTACAATAAAGGGAAACACATAGTATAAATATGAACATTTGGAAATTGTTACATACTATAGTAATTACCAGTAAAATGTAATATTTTAACAGCAAGGTAAGTTATATGGCTGGCTACTACAGGCTCACATCTATAATCCTAGCTATTTAAGAAGCTGAGATTTAAAAGAGCCCATTTGAAGCTGGGCGCTGGTGGCTCACGCCTATAACCCTAGCTACTCAGGAGGCTGAGATCTGAGGATTACAGTTCAAAGCCAGCCTGGGCAGGAAAGTCCGTGAGACTCTATCTCCAATAAAGTACCAGAAAACCAGAAGTGGTGCTGTGGCTCAAGTGATAGAGTATTCACCTTTAGCTGAAGAGCTGAGGGACAGTGCCCAGGCCCAGAGTTCAAGCCCCATGACACACACACACACACACACACACACACACACACGCACACACACACCACACAAACAAAACAAACAAAAAAAAAATTTGAGGCTAGCGTGGGCAGAAAAGTTCCTGAACGCTTATCTTAAAAATAACCACTAGGCTTGGTGCCAGTAGCTCACGCCTATAATCCTAGCTACTCAGGAGGCTGAGATCTGAAAATTGTGGTTCCAAGCCAACCTGGACAGGAAACTCCATGAGACTTTTCCCTCCAATAAACTACTCAAAAAAGCTGGAAGTGGCGTTGTGGCTCAAGTGATAGACTGCTTGCCTTGAGCAAAAGAAGTTCAGGGACAGCGCCCAGGCTCAGAGTTCAAGCCCCAGAACCGGGGGGTGGGGGTGGGGGGGGGAAATAACCGCCAAAAAACATGGCAGAAGGTACAGTTCAAGTAGTAGAGTCACAGCCTAGAAAGCATGAGGCCTTGATTTCAAACCCCAGTATCAGAGACAGAGATAATTGGCAGAGAATAGCTAGAGAGGGGCAGATATATGAGGTCCTAGGTTCCATCCCTGCTTCCTAAAACATACATTGGTAAAATGTAACAGTCACAGCTCATTAAACACACAGTTGTAATATATAGTTTTTAGAAAATGTCTGCAGCTACAGATTACAAGACAAAATCCCTTTTGTCTGTTCTAATCTTATTCCAAGTTAGCTTCTGAGTCACAGGGTAGTTTGCCAAATGTGATCATGTTTCCCATTCTTTCTGGTGAGCAGTTCTCTTCTTAGGAAAATAAAATCACACATAAACTCTTGTGCTGGATTCCTCAGTGAAGAAGTAAAAACACATTTATCTCAGTAGACATAGGGAAAGTCTATTTCACAGTTAGTGCAGATGACAACAGAAACAGTGTTTTGAAATTACACATCCATAAAATTGCCTTATGTTCCACAGAAGGAAAAGGAAAAGGTTATCTAGGTGACAATGGCTTACATCTGTACTCCAAGCTACTCAGGAGGCTGAGCTCTGACAATTACTGTTAAAAATCCACCTAGGCATAAAGGTCTTTAGGACTCTTATCTCCAATTAATCAGCAAAAGAGCTGGAAGTGAATGAAGGTGTGGCTCATGTGGTAGAACTCCAGCCTAGCATGAAAAAGCGAAGGGAGAGTGCTTTGGCCTCAAGTTTAAGTCCCAGTACCCGCATTAAAAAAATAATAAAAGAAACAAAAGAAAAGAGGCTAAGAGAAAAGAACTCAGTCTTACTCTGAGAGCTTAAGGTTAGCATTATGGGGATGAGGAGCCCAGGAAAGTAATATGAACACTAAGCTGAAGGTCAACATGAAACATTGCTGTGGCCCAGAAGGCTGCAGTGGCCTTCTGGCCTGCCATTGCACCTGTCTCTCTTTCTGCATAGCAGGAGACACTTTTTTTTTTTTTTTGCCAGTCCTGGGTCTTGAACTCAGGTCCTGAGCTTCTTTTGCTCAAGGCTAGCACTCTACCACTTAAGCCACAGTGCCAGCTTTTTCTGCTTAATGGTACTGAGGAACAGAACCCAGGGCTGCATGCATGCTAAGCAAGCACTCTACCACTAAGCCACATTCCCAGCCCAGAAGATACGCTTTTTGTGAGTGTGTTTAGATAGAAGAGGGTAGGCTTGGAATGTAGCTTAGTGGTAGAGTGCTTGCTAGCATGCATGAAGCCCTGGGTTCCATTCCTCACTATCACATATACAGAAAAAGCTGGAAGTGGAGCTGTGGCTCAAATGTTTTAGAGTGCTAGCCTTGAGCAGAAGAAGCTCAGGGACAGTGCCCAGACCCTGAGTTCAAGCCCCAGGACTGGCCAAAAACAAAAACAAAAAAAGATCCAGGCACTGGTAGCTCATGCCCGTAATCTTATACTATTTCATAAATGGAAAGACTAGCTCAGGACAAACCAAGTTTTTCTCAGGTACTCCAGTACAAAGATTTTCCTTTTGCCTATAACCACATGCCTGTCTACCAGATTTCCATGCCATCTCCTTCTTACCTCTTCTCCTTGGTTTTCTCCTCCCTGTCACCTGCTGCTTTTCCTGAAGGAATAAGGCCACCTCCTGGGCTGCACATGGTCCTAAGAATTCTACACACTGTCCCAAGAATTGAATCTAAATGATGGGTCAGTCTTCAACTACCCCAACTGAACTTACTCTTGAGCTTGAGGAGATCAAAATTATTAGATAGTACAACTGTCTAATGCCTCTGATTTCACATTCCAAAAGACAAGTGACTATGTAGGAAATTGTTTACAAGGAAGAACTCAGACAGAAACATGGAACACTTTCAGCTCAACCAACCGAGATGGAATGAAATCTGTCCTTCATCAACTATAACAGCAAAGCTGATCTCTCAACACAGAAGACCTTTCTAGAAAGCTCATTTGGGGCTGTCAGGGAAGCTTCACTTGATTCCTCTTCCCCCTGGTTCACTGTTGAGTCTATTTCCTGCTTTCTCTTTCTTTCCACTCCTCCTTTGCTCTGGCTTGTACTTTAAGTGACAGTGTTGGATGATGCTCATCTTTGCAGGAAATGCAAATCCTCTCACTCTACTTCCCTCTTCTGAACATTAGCTTTAATCATACTGTAACTGCACAGGATTTTTTTTTCTTTTTTGGGGGCAATGTCTCATTTTTTAGAAATATTTTTTTATTGAGGCAGTGTCTGACTTAAAAGATGGGCTGGGGGCTAGGAAGGTGGCTCAGTGGTAGAGTGCTTGCCTTGCATGCATGAGGCCCTGGGTTCAATTCCTCAGCACTACAGAAGCAGAAAAAAAGCCAAGTGGTGCTGTGGCTCAAGTGGTAGAGCACTAGCTTTGGGCTGAAGAGCTGAGGGACAGCGCCCAGGCCCAGAGTTCAGACACAAGGACTGACCAAAATAAATAAATAAGATAAAATAAAAGACAGGCTGTCCTCAAACACATAGTTCTTCTTCCTCTCCCCCCTCCCCCCCCCCCCAAGTACTATAATTACAAGTATATACCACCAGGCCAGGCATAAAAGAACATTTTTAAAGAGGAAAAGGTACCTAATCAGTCATATAAGTAATTTTTTTTTTACTTTTTATTGTCTCTGACAGTGTCTATTTGTTAATATCACTTACATAGTTGTAAGCACAACACAGACAGCAATAAAACTCACTGGCCACACATGAAAGTTCCTAAAACAACAGTAAGTTGGGCTTATTTACTATTATAGGTACTAGGAGGTTGAGATTGGAGGATCAAAGTGTGAGGCCAGTCTGGTCAAAAGTTCATGACTACTTCTCATTGGTATCATCCTAGCTACACGGTAAGTATAAATGGGAGAACTGATGTCTAGACAAAAAGTGAGACCTTATTTGAAAAATAATGAATACAAATAAGGCTGGAGGCATGGCTCAAGTGGTAGAGGTTCCTGAACTCAAACTCTAGTACCACTAGGAAGGAAAGAAGGAGGGAGGGAGGGAGGGGAGGAAAGAAAGGAGGAAAGGAAGAAAGAAAGGAAGGAAGCAAGGAAGGAAGCAAGGAAGGAAAAAAGAGAAGGAAGAAAGAATAGAAATTAGGAAGGAAGACAGGAAGACAGAAAGGAAGAGAAAAGAGAAAAAATCAAGCATATGTCCTACCTTTTTTGTGAATTGTTTTTCAAGATTACAAAATCATTGATACATCAATGAGTCAATGAATCCAGGCGACAGTCATTCATAGCTGCTGACTCTACCAAGTAAAAGGCTTTTAAAAGGAAGGATCAGAGGGACCACATCAAGATTCACATCATTAAAAAAGAAATACTGGAGGCTGGGACTGTGGCTTAGTGGTGGAGTGCTTGCTTAGCATGCAGGAAGCCCTGGGTTTGATTCCTCAGTACCACATACACAGAAAGAGCCAGAAGTGGCACTATGGCTCAAGTGGTAGAGTTCAAGCCATGAGCAAAAAAGAAGCACAGGGACAGTGTCCAGGCCCTGAATTCAAGCCCCAGGGCTAGCAGAGAGAGAGAAAGAGAAAGAGAGAGGGAGAGACAGAGATACTGGTAGGAGCCAGAGATGTAGTTCAGTGGTAATGTGCTTGCTGAGCATGCACAAAGGTATTCCAGTCCCATTAATAATAATAGTAATAATGATAATAATAAGTATAAAAACTGGGAAAATGCCTTTTATGTATACAAAGCACCACTTGTGAAATACTAACCTAATCTCAAGACCCACTGATCAGTTTGCTATTCATGAGTGAATACTGGGGCTAAAGGAGAGTGACACTGTGAGGGAAAAGCCAGCAAAATCCACAGTGCAGGACATTCCACCGAGGCCTAAGACATGTGCTAACAAATGCAAAATGTAGACGGGGCTTTGATTTGGATTCAAACAAACCAACTATAAAATACACTTTTGGTAGCTCACACCTGTATTCCTAACTACTCAAGAGGCTGAGATTTGAGGATCATGGTTCGAAGCTATCTCAGGCAGGAAAGCCTGAGAAAATAATTCTTATTACCAGTTAATATCAAAAAGCCAGAAGTAGGCCAAATGCTATGGCTCATGCCTGCAATCCTAGCTACTAAGGAGATCTGAGGATCCTGCTTCCACGCCAGCCTGGGCAAGAAAGTCAGTGAGACTCCTATCTCTAATTAATCATCAAGAGCCAGAAGTAGAGCTGTAGCTCAAAGTGGTAGAGCACTACCCTTGAACACAAAGCTCAAGGACAGTGCTCATGCCCTGAGTTCAAGTCCCAGGACCAGCACACACAAAATGAAGGCCAGAAATGCAGCGGTGGTTCAAGTGGTAGAGCTCCAACCTAAAGTAAAAATGCCAAAAGACAGTGCCTAGGCCTTGTGTTATAACCCCAGTGCTGGACAAAAACAAACAAACAACCCTCACCACTTCACTAATTGTTGAGAACAAAACTATATTTCTATTGAAAAGCTCTTATCAGGGCTGAGGGCATGGCACATAAGGTAGAGTACTTCATGCTGGAGCCCCTAAGTTCAACCTCCAGAACCCACCCCTAAAATCTCTCATTCATACATATCATGCAGTTTCAAGAAAAAGCTAAACAATGTTTGTCATATTCTTGTTTTTTAAAAAGAAAAAAATAAGGTGGGGGGATGTAGCTGAGGAGGTAGGAGGGAAGGGATGGTAGGGGAAAACCAAAGGAGGCAACAATGCTGGATAAGAAATGTACTCACTACTTTGCTCATGTAACTGTAACCCCTTTGTACAATATTTTCACAATAAAAAACTTAATTAAAAAATAAATCTATATCTGGGAAGGTGGCTCAGTGGTAAAGCGCTTGCCTTGCATGCTTGAGGCCCTGGGTTCGATTCCTCAGCACCCATAAGCAAAAAAAAAAAAAAAAGCCGGAAGTGGCGCTGTGGCTCAAGTGGTAGAGCGCTAGCCTTGAGCTGAAGAGCTGAGGGGCAGCGCCCAGGCTTAGAGTTCAGGCCCACGACCGGACCCCCCCCCCCCCAAAAAAAAATAAATCTATAGGTGATTTTAAATTCAAAACAATAAAAATGCTGAAGTTTTTAACTTACCAAAACAAACAAGAAATAAATCATCTGGAAAACAGGAGGGTTAGCAGTTCAACTTAACACACCTAATGCCTCAAAATATTTAATTTATACTTCCACAAAAATATACATTTAGCCAGGTATTGATGGCTCACACCTCCAATCCTAGCTACTCAGGAGGCTGATATCTGAGGACCATGGTTCAAAGTCAGCCCAGGGAAGATAAGTCTGTAAAACTCTTATCTCCAATTAAATCACAGATAAAGCTGAAAGTGATCCTGTGGCTCAAGTTAAGTGTTAACCTTGAGTACAATACGTGTGTGTATGTGTGTTTGTGTGTGTGTCTGTATTTAGTGCTCATGAGTCTCAGATTTAACTTAATATAAAAAAATCAACAAAATCATTATTTTAATAACTTTGAAGAAAAATATAAGATTTGTTTGAAATTTGACTTCTGATTAAACATGTAAAATAGTAGAAAATATAAAATAGTTATGTTTGTAAAAACAAAAGTCATAGAATATTGTGCTACTTTTCTTTTGCAAAAAAGAAGCTCAGCCATATTGCTATTCACAGAGTACATTTGAAATATACTGGAGTCAGTATCATCTTTTATTTTTATTTTTTTGGTGGGTTGTGAGGCTTGAACTCAGGGCCTGGGTGCCAACCCTGAGTTCTTTTTGCTCAAGGCGAGTGCTCTACCACTTTGAGCCACAGCTCTATTTCTGATTTTTCTGGTGGCTAATAGGAGATGAGTCTCATAGACTTTCTTGCCCGGGCTGGCTTTGAACAGTGATCCTCAGATCTCAGCCTCCTGAGTAGCTAGGATTACAGGTGTGAGCCACCAGTGCTCAGCTCAGTATCATCTTTCACGGGTCAGTTCAATACTTCAGTCATCACTCCTGAAATCAGACTAAAGACAAGGAGTAGAGCTGTGTGAAAAACTTTATCTTGTCTTCTTTTCTGTCAATAGCATGTAGATACATAGTACTTTTTCCCCCTTAAGTGGCCTGACACAAAGGACTATGTCGCTTTGTAGGGAGATAGTGGTTTGAGTAATTAATATAACCCAGGGGGGCTGCCTACTCCTTCCTAGGCGGACCCACAGCCCACTTGTTATCACTTGGCTGTGGGAGCCTTACCTTCATTGAGAGAGTAATGTGCATGAAGAGATTGTACAAGCACTCCCCTGAGAGCATTCTTCCTGGAATACAACATTCCAGAAATTCAATCCTATGGACTTTTTTTTTTTTTGCCAGTCCTGGGGCTTGAACTCAGGGCCTGGGTGTTGTCCCCGAGCTTCTTTTGTTCAAGGCTAGCATTCTACCACTTGAGCCAAAGGGCTTTGCCACTTCTGGCTTTTTCTGAGTAGTTTATTGAAGAGTCTCATGGACTTTCCTACCTGGGCTGGCTTTGAACTGCGATCCTTAAATCTCAGCCTTTTGAGTAACTAGGATTACAGGCATGAGCTATCAGGGCTCAACCCTAGGTACTTCTTCATTTATCAAGTGTAGGAAGGCTTTCTGGGCTCATTTTGAATATTTTCCAGAGAAGATTAAAATAGATAATGATCCTGTGGAAATGTGACTAGCAGTAGCCAAGCCAGCATTACCCATTGGCAGACCAGACTTATCTAATCTGTGCTTATAAGATTTATCAGGAACATTCTAAAAAGATGGAGTTGTATGTTCAGTCCTACTCTCTAATGATTAATACATCTTTCAGACTGAAGAACATCCTGAAGAATCTCTGCTCAGGTGAATTTTCTCTAAAGATGGGATGTCACATGAAATGCTTCTCCATTTCTCCATGCTATCATCCTCACTTTCAGGACAGGCTCTGTCTCTAGCTCCCAAGCAGATAAGCAGAGCTCAGTCTCCTTGCATGAGCCAAGTCACAGGGTGGGGATGAAGTTCTACAAGAACAACATTTTTTTGTCTATTTCTAATTGGATGTTATGGGAATATTGGGGCTTAAACTCAGGGTCTTGAGTTTTCCTTTGGCTTCTTCACTCAAGTCAGGCTCTCCACAACTTGAGCCACACTTCTACTTCCAGATAAGAGTCTCTCCAATTGGTCTGCCCAAGCTAGCTTTAAACCATGACCCTCAGATCTCAGCCTCCTGAGTAGCTAGTATTATAGGTGTGGGCCACTAACATCAGCTTCTATTTGGATGTCTTTAATGATACTATAGATGGATGCCATAGCACAGGAGACTCAAGTTCAGTGGAGAGTCAGGAATTCCAGCATTCTTTAGGGAGCCTGGCAACATACTGCTTGGAATCTGGGCACTGACACCTTGTTTTTCCTTGTTTGCGAAGCAAGGGTAATGACACCCAACTCAGGGGCTCCAGTAGGGCTTAATTAATGATTGCCCAGTGCTAGATATACAGAAGTTCCAGTGTATAGGCAGGTACCGTGGCCTTTTCTGAGTGATACCTACTAATTATACGGTGTGGGCCCCACACAGCTGTCAGTGACCCTGAGGAAGGAAGGTGGGCTAAGCAGATCGGCACATTTCATTTGTATGATTATATACTTGCTTCCAGTTCCTGCTCCAAGCTCGGCTTTATAATAGCGTGTAGTATTTGCTTCCTATTTCTTCAGTGAGTAACGTGAAGAAAGGGCATGCTGAGAGGTATTTTAAATGCTAGGTGTGCCACATTGTTGTGTGACAGACTAGAGAGGAATAACAACACTCAGGGGAGGAGAAGGCTCTGTGTCCCAATTGAAGTAAGGGTGAGGCCTGGGCCTGGGTGCCAGCAGAGGTGCTGTACCTCCCCTTAGCACTGCCAGCCAGTACAGGTGACAGCCTACTGTCCCTACCTGACTAGGCTTTGTGGGCTTCAGGGGGCAGAGTTGCCAAGGCTACTGGTCCCAAAACTACCTCCTAATACAAACCCCTGACTTGCTGCCATGCAACATGGAAGTGAAGAAAGAGTCTGTTGGTTTTCATTTGATTATTTGAGACACTATGTAATTCAGGCTGGCTTCAAGCTCTTGTCTCCACTTCCCAAGTGCTAGGATTTCAGGCACATTTTACTATCTAGTCTTTCCTCTTTTCTTTTATAAATTTTCTTTTCTTTTTATGCCAGTCCTGTGAACTCAGGGCCTGGGCCTGTCCCTGAGCTTTTTCTTTCAAGACTAGGGCTTTACCACATAGCCATAACTCCTACTTCTGGCTTTTTGGTGGTTACTTGGAGATAAGAGTCTTACAGAGTTCTCTGCTTGAGCTGGCTTTGAATTCCAATCCTCAGATCTCAGCTTCTTTGAGTAGATAAGAGTCCAGGGTTGGGGCTGGGAAGGTGGCTCAGTGGTAGAGCGCTTGCCTTACATGCATGAGGCCCTGGGTTCGATTCCTCAGCACCACATAAGCAAAAAGAAAAAAGCCAGAAGTGGCGCTGTGGCTCAAGTGGTGGAGCGCTAGCCTTGAGCTGAAGAGCTGAGGGACAGCACCCAGGCCCAGAGTTCCGACCCCACGACTGGACCCAAAAAAAAAAAAAAAAAAAAAGAGTCCAGGGTTGAGCCACTGGTGCCCAGCTTTATTTTTTTCTTTTTATGTCATTAAATTGGGGCAGTGGCTGAGAAGACCGTGGCTAAAGAGAACAGAACAAGCCTTGGTTTTGAGTGCTGAAGACTCCTGGCAGAGATGGTTAATCCCAATAATTACTAAACAGAAGCAAATTTACATGAATAACTGACATCAAATTTAAAAAACAGAACAAACTTCTGAATACCTGTTATGCCCTAAGTAGTCCTTGAAAAATCAAATAATTAAGGAAACTAAGTCAAAAGTAAAAATTACAGAGAAAACATGTACTCAATTCATTCAAGAAGTACTTACTAGTTGCCAAGTGGCTCATACCTGTAATCTTAGCTACTAAAGAGACTGAGATCTGAGGATTGTGGTTTGAAGCTAGCCCCGATAAGAAAAGTCTATGAGACTCTAGTCTCCACTTAACCACCAAAAAGCCAAAAGTAGAGTTGTGGCTCAAGAAGCAGAGCACTAGCCTTGAGGACAAACCAAAAGCTCAGGGACAGCATGCAGGTCCTGAGTATGAGCCCCAGAACTAGCATGCACAGATACACGGACACACAGACACAGACACACAGACACACACACACACACACACACAATTTACTGAGCACCTCCAATGTTCCAGACCTCATTCTAGGAATGGGACTAAAGCAGTAAACAAGGTAGACTCTGCTTCATGGAGGTATGTTGCAGAGAAGGAAAGACAGATGATAAACATGCAGAGAAATATAGAGTCATATATACTGTGCAGATAATTCCTGGCAGTTGAGAGGATAGTGTAGGAGTGGCCTTTCTGCAGAGGTGACATTTAAGCTAAATGTGAAGGACAAGCGGGAATCAGGGTTAAGGGCTGCAGGCTGTGGCAAGTGCATTCTGGGTAGCTACCTCCCCAACGCAAAAAGGAGCTTAAGAAACTGCTCCAAGGAGAAGGTGGGGAGAATGGCAGTTCAAGGGGGTGAGTGATAGACGGGGCTCTGCATTGGACAGGGAACCAAATAGAGGGAGTAGGACCTGATTTCTATATAAAAAGTTGATTTGGGCTTCTCTGTGCAGAAAGAATTGTAGGGTTTCAGAAGACAGAATGAAGCCAATTTAGGTAACTGTTACAGGCTAGAAGTTGAGTTCTTAGTCCTGGTGTAACCACATGACCAATGAGCATTTTCTGCATGTTACTGTCTATGTCACATTTACATGTCCACTGGCAGAAAAAAAGAAAAAGGTGCCATGTTTTTGTTGAATAAGTCTGTCATGGCCAAACTTTTGTTTTTTTTTTCAGTCCTGGGGCTTGGACTCTGGGCCTGGGTGCTGTCCCTCAGCTCTCCAGCTCAAGGCTAGCCCTCTACCACTTGAGCCACAGCGCCACTTCCATGGCCAAACTTCTTGGCACACATCTAGTTTACAGATTCACCCTTGGCCCCTCCCACAGCCACTGGTGTTCTGTTGACTTCCTGCCATACTTGTACCCGTGGTTCTTCAGAAACCACTCTTCTCAGTCATCAGTTTCCCCCAACCCATTTATGGGGGAGGGGCAGTATTTTCTTTCTCTACAGGGAAAAACCTCTTCCGCTGTGCATTTCTTCCTGTGCCCCCTCCACATTCCTCTTAGTTTCACAAGCATGGCTCCAAAGCGACAATCTGTGCTCAACATCCTCACAAATTCTTCCTTCATTCTGACCCCTTCGGTATTGTCCCTTCTCTTTTTGGCCAGCCCTTCCTTCCCTTAACTGTGCTATCCCTGTGACAGCCACAAACCTCCCCCTCTCAGACTCTGCCTCTCCAGGAGCCTGAACATAAACCTTTGTCTGTTGCCCACCTTCCCCCACCCTCATAACCTAGCAGAACTTCTAAATTCAAAAACGCTATTCTCTTTGCTAAATCCAGTATCCTCTTCATCTTACCTATTTTTATTTCCTCTTTTATGTTTTCTTTCTTTTTTCCTTTCCTTTCCTTTCTTTCCCTTTCCTCCTCTCTCTATGTCTCTGCTTCTATCTCTGTCTCTGTCTCTCTCAGTGCTGGGATTGACTCAGGACCTCATGCTTACAAGGCAGGTGCTTTACTACTTGAGCTATGCCTCCAGTTCATTTTTAAGTCGATTACTTTTTAGGTAGGGTCTCACTTTATGCCCAGGGGCCAGTCTGGGCTATCTTCCTGCTTGTGTTTCCCCAGTGCTGAGGATAACAGATGTGTGCCACTGCACCCAGCCCCAAGCCTCTGCTGTAGCTGGGGTAACAGATGAACACTATTGCACTCAGCCATTGTTTGAAATGGAGTCTACCAAACTTCTTTTTGCCCAAGCTGGCCTAAAACCTGAATTCCCCAATATCTACCTCCCAAGGAGCTAGGATTAGAGGTTTGAGACACTGTGCCTGCCTAATGTTTAACCTTTTTTTTTTTTTTTTTTGCTAGTCCTGGGGCTTGAACTCAGGGTGTGGGTGCTGTCTCTGAGGCTCTTTGTGCTCAGAGCTAGTGTTCTACCACTTGAGCCACAGTGCTACTTCTGACTTTTTCTGAGTTTATTGGAAATAAGAGTCTCATGGAGCTGGATTCTGGTAGCTCATGCTTGTAATCCTAGCTACTCAGGAGACTAAGATCTGAGGATCACAGTTCAAAGTCAGCCCTGGCAGGAAAGTCCATGAGACTCTTACCTCCAATTAACCACTAGAAAACTGGAAGTAGAGCTGTAGCTCAAAGTGGTAGAGTACTAGGTTTGAATAAAAAGAGTTCCAGGACAGTGCCTAGGCCAAAATTTCAAGCCCAATGATGCACAAAACAAAACAGTCTCATGGACTTTTTTTTCCCAGGCTGGCGTGGCACTATGATCTTCAGATCTCAGCCTCCTGGGTAGCTAGGATTACAGGAATGAGCCACTGAAGTCCAGCTATATTTTCATTTTTTAAGTCATATTATTCATTATAAATCTCTCATTTATTCAATACTTATGACCTCCAATTCTGTGTATTTCTATAATATCCTAATGCCATTCTTACTCTAAATTTACTACAGATTCACAATTTCCTATGGAAAGCTCCTTGGGTCCAGAAATATTTTAAATGAATCGTCAGAGCCAGGCACTAGTGACCATAATCCTAGCTACTCATGAAGCTGAGATCTGAAGGATTAAGGTTGGAGGCCACTTTGGGCAAAAAAAAAAAAAAAAATTCTATAAAACTCCATATCCAAAATAACTAGCAAAAAATCTAGGTTAAGGGAATTGTTCAAGCTTAGAGAGCCTACCAACCGAACAATGTTAGGCAAGTGCTCGGTCCTGAGTTTAAACCTGAGTTTCAGAATTTAGAAAGATGGCCGGGCGCTGGTGGCTCACACCTGTAATCCTAGCTACTCAGGAGGCTGAGATCTGAGGATCATGGTTCAAAGCCAGCCCGGACAGGAAATTCTGTGAGACTCTTATCTCCAATAAACCACTAAAAAAAAACCCAAGTGGCACTGTGGCTCAAGCAGCAGAGCGCTCTCGCCTTGAGCTGAAGAGCTGAGGGATAGCATTCAAGCCCCATGAACAACCAAAAAAAAAAGAATTTAGAAAGATAACATCCACATATAGTATATTAGTATTCTATGGCAAAAAAAACAAATAGCTACTTGCTCTAAATGGGACAATTAAGGATAAAAATTGCTTCACATCAGTTCTAGTCAATTTTTGCTGTCAAATGAATGCTTTAAAAGATGATCACAAAGGGCTGGGAAGGTGGCTCAGTGGTAGAGTGCTTGCCTTGCATGCATGAGATCCAGTGTTTGATGCCTCAGCACCACATAACTAGAAAAAGTTGGAAGTGGCGCTGTGGCTCAAGTGGTAGAGCGCTAGCCTTTAGCTGAAGAGCTGAGGGACAGCGCCCCGGCCCCACGATCGACAGAAAAAAAAAAAATGTTGATCATGAAAATAATCTTAGGACAGGAACCCAAGAGCACAATGCCTCTGTACCTTTGAACATTTAAAATAGTATTTATGAAAATAAAATAAAATAGTATTTAATGGAAATGAATTCCAGATAATAGAAACAAAAAAAAGTTGATAATGAAGAGAAAAGATATAGCCAGCCCTTGGGGTTTGAGACATGGCTTAGTTGGTAAAGCAATAACCAATAAACGAAAGCCTCAGGTGTTGAGTTCAAGTCCTGATCTTGGACCAAAAAAAAAAATAAAGAATAAAGAAAAGAAAGTCAACCATCTTCTAATTTGTTCTGATGATCTCACATTTATTCATACTTCTTGCTCTCATTCTCTCATTACCAGGACTATCATTTTTATGATGTAACATCCACTTTTGATCAAGATATGCACAGCTTGGGCTGGGAAGGTGGCTCAGTGGTAGAGCGCTTGCCTTGCATGCTCAAGGCCCTGGGTTCGATTCCTCAGCACCACATAAGCAAAAAGAAAAAAAGCCAGAAGTGGCGCTGTGGCTCAAGTGGTAGAGCGCTAGCCTTGAGCCGAAGAGCTGAGGGACAGTGCCCAGGCCCAGAGTTCAGGCCCCACGACTGGACCCAAAAAAAAAAAAAGATATGCACAGCTTATTTTCATGGGTTCACTTGGCACCTTGACTCTGATGCCTGTCCTAATGGTGAGACAGAGCAGTGTAGTACTAAAAAAGTATTTTGTTTTTAAACTGTAGCTTGTCTTTTCTTCTAGGCCTGATTTAGGGTAAGTTCTTTGACAATTTGTTGTTGTTGTTGGTTGTGGGGCTTGAACTCTGGGCCTGGGCACTGTCCCTCAGCTCTTCAGCTCAAGGCTAGGGCTCTACCATTTGAGCCACAGTGCTACTTCTGGTTTTCTTAGTGGTTAATTGAAGATAAAAGTCTCAGAACTTTCCTGCCCAGGCTGTCTTTAAACCGTGATCCTCAGACCACAGCCTCCTAAGTAGCTAGGATGACAGGCTTGAGCCATGGGTACCTAGCTAGTTCTTGATAATTTATGTGAGGGACTCAGTGTAGATCCACAGGAATTGTGTGTGTGTGTGTGTGTGTGTGTGTGTGAGAGAGAGAGAGAGAGAGAGAGAGAGAGAGAGAAGCAATACCAACTAGAAATTCAGGGAAACTTTACAAATAAGATAGTTTAAATTAGAATTTTCAAGATAAATAGATATATAGATTGGTTCTTAAAGTACAAAAGAAAGTCCCTTCTCAGACCTTGAAGATATTGGTTTGTTTTTATTTTTATTGTTGGGTTTTTTGTTTGTTTTTGTGCTGGTATTGGGCTTAAACTCAGAGCCTCAAGATCTCCAAAGGTGTTTTTGCTCAAGGCAAAAACTCTATCACTTGAGCCACTCACTCCTCCACTTCTGGCTTTTCTTGGTTAATTCAAGATAAGAGTCTCATCTAATCTTCCCAGGCTGGCTTCAAACCACAATCTTCAGATATTAGCCACCAGAGAAGTTAAGACTACAGGTGTGAGCCACCAGCACCTAGCTGTTTGATTCTTATATATTATCACTTGGCAAAATATCTGAAAATTTTCAGGACTTTGAATGAATATATCAGTTCTTGTGAAATATCACCCAATCTCGTAAACTCTGGGACAGAAGTATTCTGATACTTTTTAGTAACGGTGAGTCAAGGTTGGGAGAACAGGAGGGCACTGGTTTGGATGGCCCTATCACTAACAGGGAGACAGTTTAAATTTGGAGTTAAAACTTCAATGCCAGAAACAGTCCCTACTCTCCCTGGTTAAGTTGGGCAACCTTCATTTTAAGATTCTTATAAAACAAAACCAAAGGGGAGGAGAATTCTTCATTATGTAGGGCTCTTCCTAGATCTTGATGAGCAATAGGTTATCCAAGCGGTTCCTAAGGCCTTCTTACAAAGGCCAGCAGGACCTGGGGTGAAATGCCTGCTGTGTATTGAGCTGACCTGGGTCACTTGGGAATCACTCACTTTGGTTGCTTTGTCACACTCATGAAGACATCTCACAATGGCAAGTTGTCACAAATCTATTCCCCCACCCCTGCCCCGCCACCCCAAAGTTTAGTTTTCCCTCACGTTCTTCTTGACTTTTTTTTCCCTCCACATTGCTGGCTGAAAATGCCCCCTGGTAATTGATAATTAACTAATAATTCTCAAAAGACACGAATCTGTGGCAGAGTACATTTTTGGTTTCTCTATAGATGGTGTTTGACTAAAGCTTACCAATGAGAGGATCATCAAGCACAACGACAGAGGGCAATTAAGTGAGGGTGGAGGGTGGCTCAGTGGTAGAGCGCTTGTCTTGCATGCATGAGGCCCTAGGTTTGATTCCTCAGCACTACATAAGCAAAAAGAAAAAAAGCCGGAAGTGGTGCTGTGGCTCAAGTGGTAGAGTGCTAGCCTTGAGCTGAAGAGCTGAGGGACAATGCCCAGGTCCAGAGTTCAAGCCCCACGACCAACCAAAAAAGAAAAAAAAAGTAGAAATGACCATGAAATCAACAGGCAGAAGAATAAACAGAATAATTAAAAATACTAAACCCCTGGAGTATAAGAAACAGCCAGAAGGATCCATTTGACTGATATGGTCAAAAAATTGCCAAAATCAAATGTTTTCTTCCATCTTCAACTAGTACTTCAGCATGGAGATGTATTTTTACAAGTATGTTTATGTTTACGCTTACCTACATGCAAACATATGTGCATTTTTAACATCAATTACCTATTTCATTAAATTATGGGTTGGATTCTAATCAGTACCTTGAGAAGAAAAAAAATAAAAAAGCCTAGGTCAGTTTATAGGCATGGTGAAGTAAAGCTCACATATATCCTACAGATTGCTTTCAATAGCTTCAAAGCCATCCTGCATAGAACAAAGCAAATGTATATATGACAGGTAGATTAGAGGGAGATGAATAAGCATCAAAGCTGAGCTCAGGCTGGTAGTGAGGGCCTCTTACATTTTAGAGAGTAACCCAGGACATTTAATTCTAGAGTAACATACTAGTTTTACAAATTGAGGATTGGAGGTATTGAGCAAGCAAAGGTGAAGACCTTGATTCACCTCCCAACCTTAAAACAGTCAAATCTGGAACACAAGAGGCCATTCTGAGCTGTAGATTCAGAATCTGAAAGCATTCAATTTCTCAAAGTATATTTATGGACTTGTTGTTATCTGATTGAAATAAGAATTTGATCCAGGTGTCAGTGGCTCATGCCTTTAATCCTAGCTATTCAGATCCTCAGGATCTAAGGATCACAGTTCAAAGCTAGCTCAGGCAAGAAAATCCATGAGACTTGTATCTCCAATTAACCACCAGCAAACTGGAAGTGGTCAGGATACTTTTAGATAGATGAGACTGAAATATTCAGTTAGCCATCCACTGAAGTATTAAGCAGTGATTTCAGTCATGTACCTCATATTCAAACATTATTATAGAGAAATTGGAAGACGAAAAAAAAGAAGAAAGAACTCAAAGAATTTCCTCAGTAAACACTTACCTCAACATCTCTGTCATAGCATCTATGTCTGGAATTGTCATATCTATTCCGGCTGTCAAGGCCCCTATTCCGAGAGTCCACACTCCTGCTTCGATTGTTGGCACACCCATTACACCTGCCACAGCCACAACCACAGCAGGTTCGACCCCCCATGGTATTGGACTGGACTGGCCTTCACACCTTCTCCAAGAGAGAATGGTATTGTAGAATCAAAGTAATGTCCTCCGCTACATAAACAGGGAGCTTTCCACTGGTCCCAAATGTAGTCAGGCTTCAGTCAAAGAATGGCCCTTGTTCTTGGCAAAAGAAGAGATTCCCCAAAGAGGGTTCTGTGGCCAAAACCAATATTCTATGACAATTAGGAAAGACCCTTCACCGATTCAAAAGAAGACAGACCCTAACTTGGTCATCTCTCCAGCCAGAATGATGGAATGATCCTCTCCTAATGGCCTCAGGAAAACAAAATGAGCTTCACTGGCCAGTGACTCCTCTTTATTACAGGGGTGATGTCACCAGAACTCTAATTTTCTCCTGTATGGCATTTGCTGATAGGAATTCAGCTTCAATGTAAGGATGTAAGGAGAACAATAACAGTAATTACCACTTATGCTGAGCTTTGTTATTTGCCCTGTGATTCCTAGGAATGAGATGGACATGCTGGCCAGTCTGGTCACCACTGAGCATAAAGAGATGCTCTCCACTCCAGCCGGACATGAGGGGCCCCAAAGGATGTAATTTCCATATCTTCAGCCCTGATGCTGTAAGTGGAAGGGAGTTGTGAATATTTTCAGTGTCATATGCAAGGAGTTTGTGTGAACAAGGAGAATGACGCTGAGGTGAGCAAGAGGAAAGAATATTTCACTTCCTTTACTGACAGATCCTTTTACCTCTACTGAGTAAAAAGATATTTCAAAAGTCATACTTCTGCTCCTCATCTCCTATGCCATCTCCTAGAGTAAGGGCACCGAAGCATTTAATTTTTTTTTAACCACTTAATGGCTTCTGCCATATGTAACTCCTTCACATCCCAAACCATACAATGGGTGCAGATGCGAACTGGATTACAGAGCATTAAGGAAAAAGGAGGAGGAGGAGGATGAAATGAGGACAAAGAAATTTAAAATGTCCCATATAAAAACAAAATTTTATCAGTTCTAAATATCAAGCAACTTCACAGCAACTTATCACAGCAACTTCAGAGAACCAAACCAATGCAAAAGGAATCATGTTTCCCGAGAGAATTCACCACAAAATACAGAATGGCCAAGAGCATTAAAGAAAAAAAAAATCATTTTGCCAGTCTTGGTGCTTGAACTCAGGGCCTGGGCGCGGTCTGTGAGCTTGTTTTTGTTCACGGCTAGTGCTTTACCACTTGAGACACAGCACCACTTCTGCCTTTTCAGCTTATGTGGTACTAGGCAAGCACTCTACCACTAAGCCACCTTCCCAGCCCCTGGGGTTAGTTTTTTGAGCTCCTGTATATATTGGATATCAGGCTTTTGTTGGTTGTATTGCTGATACTTTCAGTCTGTTGGCTTTCTAGTTTAGTAACTATGTCCTTTGCTATGCAAAAGCTTTTCATTATTTCCAGTCCTGGGGCTTGAACTCAGAGCCTGGGCACTGCCCCTGAGCTGCTTTTGCTCAAGGCTGCAACTCTACCATTTGAGCAACAGCACCACTTCCACTTTTTGTGTTTATGTGGTACTGAGGAATTGAACCCAGGGCTTCATGCATGCTAGGCAAGCACTCTACCACTAAGTCACATTCCCAGCCCAAGAAAAAAATCTTGCCTTCATTCTTTTTATTCACTTTATTTAAAAGTATTTTTTTGAGAGTACTATGTTTGAACTCAGGGCCTTGCTCTTGCTCTACCATTTAAGCCATTTCTTAACCATCAGCCTCATTCTCTCTCTTTCTGTCTCTAGTTTTCTCTCTGTCTGTGTCTGCCTCTTAATCTCAGTCTGTGTGTGTGTGTGTGTGTGTGTGTGTGTCTGTCTGTCTGTCTGTCTCTCACCAGTACTAGAGCTTGAATTCAAGGCTGGTGCTCTACCACTTGAGCCACGGCTTCACTTCCAGCTTTTTGCTGGTTAATTGGAAACAAGAATCTCTTAGATTTGTCTTCCCAAGCTGACTGAACCTCGTATCTCAGTTTCCTGAGTAGCTAGGATTACAAGCATGAGCTACCAGTGCCCAGATCCAATGTTAACTGAAGAATCACATGTTGAAATAATGTGATACCAACAGACCAGCAAAATGAAAAGGACTGATCATATAATCTTCATAAGTGGTAAGAAGAATGGGGATTTCATGCACTTTGAGGAGTACAAGTTGGTAGAAAACTTCTTAATGAGTACTTATTCATGTTCATAAACATTCAGACATCTAAAATTATACATTTTTATTTTAACTATTTTTTTGTCAGTCATGGAGCTTGAATTCAGGGCCTGGGTGCTGTCCTTGAGCTCTTTCATTCAAGGCTAGCTCTCTACCACTTTGAGACACAAAGCCACCTCTAGTTTTCTGGTGGCTAACTGACAATAAGAGTCTCATGGGCTTTCCTGCCTGGGCTGGCTTTGAACTGCAATCCTCAGATCTCAGCCTCCTGAGTAGCTAGGATTATAGGTATGGACCATCAGTGCCCAGCTTATGTATTCTTTTAATTTAACAACTCCACTTCTAGTGAATTTAGCCCACAGAAATAACAAAGAGAAAGTGTAGCACCGATATTGTTTATACTAGGTTAAAAAGTAGCAACAATTTAAATGTCCATAAGTAAAGACTGAAAAACTATGATAGTATTTCTATTATTCTGTATAGATGGGATATGTAGCAACTCAAAAAGACATATAAGATGATGACTTGAAAGATAATCACAAATATTCTTAGTATAAAAACCAAGTTAGAGAATTGTATGTAGTATGGGATCTTTTTTGTTTAATACCAACAATAGCAACAACAAAACCATCTCTATTGTTCCAACTTTATAAGAATACATAAGAAAAAGCACTAAAGGACACACACACCAAACCAGTTATCTCTCAAGGTAAAAACATTTTTGGGAGGCTGGGAAGGTGGCTCAGTGGTAGAGAACTTGCCTTGCATGCATGAGGCCCTGGATTCGATTCCTCAACACCACATAAGCAGAAAAAAGCTGGAAATGGAGCTGTGGCTCAAGTGATAGAGCGCTCGCCTTGAGCTGAAGAGCTGAGGGACAGCACCCAGGCCCAGAGTTCAGGCCCCATGACCGACAAAAAAAGAAAAAGAAAAACTTTTTTGGTGCCAATTCTGGGGCTTGAACTCAGGGCCTGAGCACTGTTCCTTAGCTTTGTCACTCAAAGCTGGCACTCTACCACTTGAGCCACAGCTCTATTTCAGGCTTTGGACTTTGCTGCCTAGGCTCGCTCTGAACTGTATTCTTCAGATCTCAGTCTCCTGAGAAGCTAGGATTACAGGCATGAGCCACTGATGCCTGCTGTAAAATAAAGGCTTTTATGTTTACACTTTTTGCAAGAAGCAAGTAAATACATTTGCTAGAAAAATAACAAAGAAAACATCTCCCAACAGACAAGGCCTTCTAGTTTGGAAATGGACAGGAAATACACAGGAAATGGACTAGCTGACGCACATTCATGTTTATTTACACATATGTAAATAAGCAGCACCCACAATCACTACCTCAAAGGAAGACACCAGAGTAGTTGAGAAGGAAAGAAAAACAAATCATTCATTGAGCTCAAGCAAGAAGGCTGTGTCTGTGGAAGATGTTTTCCTTGTCAAGAGCATGATCATGAACCAGAGTATATTTTTTCCTTAACTTTTATAAACCATGTTTTATGGATAATCAAATAAATACATTTCAAAATTTTTAAAAACATCAGTGTTAACTTTCAAGTTGGCAGAAGAAACTCGACCAACTCCTATTATCTGATACCTTTCATTAAAATTAAAAACATGCAAAAGAAAAAAAGAGCTTCTGTGGGCTGAGATGAAAGGTATACGTACCACCATGCTGATCATTACTTCCAAGTTTTCTTTTTTTTTTTTTTCTTTTTTTTTGGGGGGGGGGGGGGTTCCGGTCATGGGGCCTGAACTCTGGCCTGGGCGCTGTCCCTCAGCTCTTCAGTTCAAGGCTAGCACTCTACCACTTGCACCACAGCGCCACTTCCGGCTTTTTTCTTTTTGCTTATGTGGTGCTGAGGAATCAAACCCAGGGCCTCATGCATGCAAGGCATGCACTCTACCACTGAGCCACCTTCCCAGCCCCTTTCCAAGTTTTCTTAATGCCCATTTTTGTTTGTTTGTTTTAGTCAGTCCTGGGGCTTGACCTCAGGGCTGGGGCACTGTACCTGAGCATCTTTTGCTCAAGACTATCACTCTACCACTTCAGCTACAGCACCACTTCTAGCTTTTCCTGTGTATGTGGTACTGAGGAATTGAACCCAGGGCTTCATGCATGCTAGGCAAGCACTCTACCACTAAGCCACCTTCCTATCCCAATTCCTGTCTTCTTTCTTTCTTTCTTTTCTTCCTCTTTCTTCCTCTCTTTCTTTCTTTCTCTCTTTCTTTCTTTCTTTCTTTTTCTCTCTTTCTCCTTCCTTCTCTTTCTTTCTTTTGTTGGTCGTGGTCTTGAACTCTAGGCCTGGGCGCTGTCCCTCAGCTCTTCAGCTCAAGGCTAGCCCTCTAACACTTGAGCCACAATGCCACTTCCACCACTCTGAATGATTTATTGGAGATAAGAGTCTCACAGACTTTCCTCCCCAGGCTGTCTTTGAACTGCGATCCTCAGATCTCAGCCTCCTGAGTAGCTAGGATTACAGGCATGAGCCACTGGCACCAGGCTAATTCCTGTCTTTTAATAAAAATAAGAGGTAATAAACTCTCTCTCTCTCTCTCTCTCTCTCTCTCTCTCTCTCTCTCGCACTCTCTCCACCTGAACAATGTATTCCACCTTTCAGATAGGTAGTGACAGAACACAGGGTCTCCTGCCATGCAGACACCCAGGCATGCTGGCATCCTAATCCAAGGAGAGAGTTGAAAAAGAGAGCAAGTAGATCTGCATATGTGGATAAAATAGATCCCAGGGTGAGATGGGGTGAAATGATGTCACGATCTCACTGATGATAAGAGCACAGGTTTGGGACAAAGTAGGTCCATGGGCTCAGGTGCTTATGATCTATCTAAAGGCACAGATAAAGCTGGGAATGTATCTGGATGATACTGTATTTACTGTCTAACATGCATAAGGCTCTGGGTTTAAATGCACAGCATTCAGTTGGTCTATCAATTGACCAATCAATGCATAGATCACTTACAGTGAAGTCCTGACAGGAAAGTGGACTGTAGTATTGGGGTGTCTAGATGGATGATACTCGTAAGTGCTTTAAGGCACTGAGGGAAGATTGAACCTTGGTTAGGAAAATGCCACAGTCTTAGTGCCGAGGTACAGTGGGGAGGCCCCACTTCTTTCAGGATGATTTTAGATGGTCTGGAGACTAACACGAGTGACAAGATACAGTGTGCAACCCAGTGACCACCGTCCCTGCACTGTGTTCAGGGACAGCCCAGCAGAGAGGAGACAGCACAGCATGCCTCCAGGAAGGCACAGGCATGGGGGAGGGTAATGAGTCTGAGACCTTTAAGAATATTCTCAACTTGGTCTGGCATAAGAAGTCAGGTTGGGGCTTTGGACATTCACTGAGAAACCAGTGCAGCAGGGAGGACCAGCTATGAAGAGAGAGAAAAGGAAGGAATAATAGGAAAGGGAAGGGAGGTGGACCGAAGGATAATGGGCTGGGGTGGGGCTTTGTGGTCGAGTATGTTGTACTTGTTGATTGAGCTGTTGTATTTCTTGACTAAATTAGACCAGGCTGGGCACTGAAAACCACATTCCTTGCCAAGCCAAAGGTGAAGTGGGCAATGTGGAAGCTGTTAGAGTGACTGTGGCTTATCTGTTGTGGATGACCTTGGATCATACTAATCTCAGGAGAGAGAGTAAAGATTGCAGATGTCTCCTGAATCATGGGGCAGGGATGCAGCACCAAGAACCCAGCTCTGTACAAAGGACTTCCAGAAAAGAATGCCAGGATTTGGAAGGCTCTTTCTTCTTCATAGATTGCTTTTATTTCAAGGAGAAGAAAGATCATCTGTCTTAAAAAAAAAAAGTACACCCATGCACACACATGCACTTGTACTAAATAGGAGATGGGGATCTTACCTAGGACCATGGCAGGGAGAAGATCTCTTAGCACTGATGAGGCTGGGGGGAGGGGGTGGGCACTACAAGTTCAAGGTCAGTTGGTTTCCACTTACCCTCTCTTCACAGTAAAATCTAGTTTGTTTTGTTCTTATGTATTTTCTGGTTCTTAGGGATTTTGTGTTCCTTTTCTCTGTTAAGTTGGAAGCATAAATCATAATATGTATATTATGATTATATATATATATATATATATATATATATATATATGGAATAGTTGGGTGTGGCTTATTTCTGTAAGCCTAGCTATGATCTGAGGATTGAGGTTCAAAGCCAGCTTGGGCAGAAAAGTCCCTGTGAGGCTCTTTCATCCAATTAACCACTTAAAATCCAGAAGTGGCACTGTGGCTCAAAGTGGTAGAGCACTAGCCTTGAGCAAAAGAGCTCAGGGTCAATAACCAGGCCCTGAATTCAAGCCCCCTCTACCGACCTCCTCGACTCCCCCCCCCCCCAAAAAAAGAAAGGAAAGCCTGAGCTGGGTGCCAGTGGCTCACACCTGTAATCCTAGCTACTCAGAAGGCTGAGATCTGAGGATCACGGTTCAAAGGCAGGAAAGTCCATGAGACTCTTACCTCCAATTAACCACCAGAAAACTAGAAGTGGCACTGTGGCTCAAGTGATAGGGTTCTTGCCTTGAGCTGAAGAGCTCAGGGACAGGGCCCAGGGATTTGGAAAGCTCAAGCCTTACAACCAACACTAAACAATAAATAAATAAAAATAAAAGCCTGATGTACTGTGATTTAAGATGTTTTCCTAATGTATAGAAGGTCCCTGTAGAATATAAAGGTGCATTGTTTATTAGTTTTCTAACACCTATTAATTATTAAAGAATTTTTGAAGTTTAAAATGCCAAAAAAAAAAAAAAAAAAAAAGGGCTGGGTGCTAGTGGCTCACACCTATAATTAATGCTACACAGGAGGCTAAGATCTGAGGATCAAAGTTCAAAGCCAGTCCAGGCAGAAAAGTCTGTAAGACTCCATCTCCAATTAACCAGCAAAATGCTAGGTTAGGGTGGGGATGTCCCCACTGATAGAGCACTAGTAGAGCAAGCACACTTACAGAGAACATGAGGCTCTGAGCTCACTCATGTATTGGCACAAAATTAATTAATTATCTAAAATTCCTCCAAAAGAGGAGAAATGGCCCAAATGATTCAAGCAAAAGTAGTTTTTCCCCTGAATTAAATTATGTAAATTGCTATTTATTCCATTATCTGAAAGTGGTCCAAAAAGATTGAAAATATAAAAATATAACAACTTTACTGTTGCCACATACAATTTTCTAGATCAAAGTAAATAATTAGAATTGAAGGGAGATTAAGAGTTGTTTTTTTTTTAATGCTGGGAATCACTAAAATTCTCACTAAGAGAATTATCCTCTTTGAAAATGCTGTGTTGCAAGTAATTCATTGCTCAGTCTTCTTTAAAGAAATGCTTTATGCCCAAGAAATACTTCTTTAGAGTAAAACAAAGACATTTTAATTCCAAAATAAGTTAATCAGTAAACTTCACATAATAAATAGAAGTACATATGTGAAAACATACACAACAAAGTATCTACAATGTTAACTCTCTAATATGCAGAGAAAGAACCACACTTGCCACATATAACACATGATATTTATGCTTTCACCTAATGAAACAACCTCCTTATGCATTTCTCTAATAGGAAATAATGTCTGGAAGAAATCAAATACCTAAAAAACAACATATTTTCTTCTTTAAAAATTAATAAAGAAAACTGGGTGCTGGTGGCTTAACACCTGCAATCCTAGCTACTCAGGGAGCTGAGATCTGAGGATGCAGTTCAATGCCAGCCTTGGCAGGAAACTCCATGAGACTCTCATCTCCAATTAATCAGCAAAAAGCCAGAAGTGGAGTTGTGGCTCAAGTGGTAGAGTGCTAGCCTTGAGAAAAAAGAGCTCAAGGAGAGTGTCTAGTCCCTGGGAATCCCAGGATCAGCAATACACACAAAATTACTAAAGAGTTATATAGTATATTTAATAAATAATTATACAATTTTCAGTAAGCCTTCCCACCTCAGACTTAAATTCTTGAAACTTTGTGATTTATAGTTACAGCTTTCCTCTAGTTACACATATGTAATTGAGAGGTGATGCTATCTTTGTAATTACGAATCTGTATTTCCGTGTACACAAGCAAGTGAATGAAATGTCTCCTTTTAATGGAAGGATTCAACATATCATTGTCAGCTTTAAGGATTGTTGTTACACCATGCTAAAATAAGCAATAAGTAAATAAACACAGTAATTTTCAATGTATAGAACAAATATAAAGAGAGTGAATTGTGATTGTCTAGGGAAATACAAAATTGTTTTAGCTTTAGTGAAAATAAAAATTCACAGTAATGTTTTATTAAATAGATATAACTTAGATGGCTAGCTCCATGCAATGGGAAAGAATGAGGGTGTCTGGGGGGAAAGGCCTGAGAGAAGGGGAATTAGAAGGAGAATTTGAGGGGTAGGGAAGGTTCCCTGGCACTCATCTTGAGTATGAACTCCACAGAATTTTTCTCCTCCACTTTCTGTGTGTGTGTGTGTGTGTGTGTGTGTGTGTGTGTGTGTGTGTGTGTGTGTGTGTGTGTGTGTGTGTGTGTGTGTGTGTGTGTGTGTGTGTGTGTGTGTATGTTGCTGAAGATTTAACCCAGAAGTTTAAACATGTTGGACAAGTTCACTACACTGAGCCACATCCCTAGCCCTTTATCTGCAGAGAATTTAAGCGGAACCAACATTCATTTCCCAGTAATATGGGTGAGGGGGTGTCTGGGCAGGGGCAGGATCTGGCACCTTGAGCTGCCAATCTACTTGGCCTCTCAGTCATGATGTTAAAAGACATGAAGTTAAACCTGTCAGAGGGGATAAGAAAGTCTGTGGCTTAACTGGGCACTTGTGGTGCATGCCTGTAATCCTAGCTACTCGGGAGGTTGAAGACTTTGGTTCAAAGCTAGCATGGGCAGAAAAGTCCATGAGACTCTTTTCTCCAATTAACCACCCAAAAAGCCAGAAGTGCAGCTATGGCTCAACATGGTAGAGTTGCTATCCTTGAGCAAAAGAGCTTAGGGACAGGGCTCAGGCCCTGAGTTCAAGCCCCATGACTGACATCCCCTCCCCTGCCAAAAAAAGAGGCGGGGGAGGCAGGCCTCCTTCCCCAGCCCTTGCTGACAGACAGCACAGTGAGAGAGCCAGGTCTCAGGGCAGTGAAGAAGAAGGAATGCTGGAGAGAGAGAAGGGAAGTGAGGGCAGGGTAGGAGAGGAGCGGAAGAAAGACAACAGGGAGATCCAGAAGCTAGTTCTTCCTGCTGGAGGCATCTGGCCATCCCCCGGGGATGAGTGTGAAGCTGCACAGAGAAGAAACACTGCCTGGCTGACCTCATTACAGCTGTCACTGCCTACTTGCCCGTCCTCCTGCTCTGCTTCCCTCCTACCCTAGCAGGAAAGTTCTCTTGGCTGTTGCTCCAAGCCTCAGCCTTTGCCAGTACATCTACTGGGCTCCTTCTCCCTTTCTGACCCTTCTCCTGTGTGCTGCCCAGTGCCCAGGGCTTATTGGCTGCAGCCTGGGAAAATGAGCCATGAACGGGTACATTGGTGCTGAGAAGAGGCTATGGCTATTGGCAAAGCAAGGCTGGGGGCCGTGCAGCCTTTTCTCGCTAGCATCTTCAGGAAATAATTTTCTTTATTTGGTCAGTCATGGGGCTTGAACTCAGGTCCTGGTGCTTTCTCTGAGCTTTTCTGCTCAAGGCTAGTGCTCTACCACTTTGAGCCACAGCTCCACTTTCAGTTTTCTGGTGGTTAATTGGAAATAAGAATCTTATAGATTTTTCCTGCCCAGGCTGGCCTTGAATTGCGATCCTCAGATCTCCGCCTCCTGAGTAGCTAGGATTACAGGTATGAGCCACTGCCACCCAGCAGAAAACAAATATATTTATTGGTGCTGGCACTGGGGCTTGAACTCAGGACCTGGATGCTGTCCTTTAGCTTTATTTGCTTAAGGCTAGTATTATATCACTTGAGCCACAGCTTCACTTCTGGACTTGGGGTGGTTAGTTAGATATAAGAGTCTCAGGAACTTTCTGCCTGGGCTGGCTTTGAACCATGATGCTCAGCTTCTTCTTTTTTTTTTTTTGTTGGTCATGGCACCTGAACTCTGGGCCTTGGTGCTGTTTCTGAGCTCTTCAGATCAAGGCTAGCACTCTACCACTCCAGCCACAGTGCCACTTCCTGCTTTTTCTGCTTATGTGGTGCTGAGGAATTGAACCCAGGGCTTCATGCATGCAAGGCAAGCACTCTACCACTAAGCCAACTTCCCAGCCCTGATCCTCAGCTTCTTGAATAGTCAGGATTTCAGGTGTGAACTATGGGGTGCCCAGCTTGGAAATTTACTTTTTTGTTCCAGTCTGGAATGCAGCCACAAATTATTTTCTAGACCTCAACAAACACCATGGCAAGTTTAATTGTATTAGACTTCCAGAATTACTTTATTTCAAATGGTAAAGGGCAGCCGATGCTAGGGGTCAGGTCTGTAATCATAGCTACTTGGGAGGTAGAGATCAAGGGGTCAAAGTTTATCTTTGCAAGACCCCATCTCAGCAGAAAAGGCTGGGCAGAATGTTGCCTGTCCTTTATCCCAGCTATGGCAGAAGTATAGATAATTAGAAGGATTAATGTCTAAGGCTAGTCCAGGCCTACGTGAGCCCCTTCCTCAAGTTAATTCTTTATTTTTTTTATTTTTTTTTATTTTTGGGTCTGGTCGTGGGGCCTGAACTCTGGGCCTGGGTGCTGTCCTTCAGATCTTCAGCTCAAGGCTAGCGCTCTACCACTTGAGCCACAGTGCCATTTCCGGCTTTTTTCTTTTTGCTTATGTGGTTCTGAGGAATCGAACCCAGGGCCTCAGGCATGCAAGGCAAGTGCTCTACCACTGAGCCACCTTCCCAGCCCCTCAAGTTAATTCTTATAAAGAGAGAAGAACAAAGTGAGAAATCAAATCTGGATCTTAGCCTCTTGAATATGAGCCTGGCTCATCTTGACCATTTTTAACTATGGAGCTCCATAGTTTGAGGTTCTGGCTGGCCTTGAACCTTGATCCTCAAAGTTCTCAGTCTTCTGAGTAGCTAGGATTACAGATGCAAGCCTAAACTCCCGGATATAAGGACATTCATATTGTTGCACAAGAAACAGCCAGAAAACTCTTTCCATCTTGTACTCTTTGGAGGTGGGGGAGGTTTCAAGACAGCCTAACTATGTAGCCAAGGCTAGTTTTGAACTTAAGAGACTCCTGACTGGGAGGATATCTACCACATCTTTTACTACGAAAGCTCACTCAGGTCATGAGTTATGGGAAGAGGAAAGGAAAGGAAAAAAGGAAAGCTGTATTATATAGCTTTCAAGGCCTGCATGCTAAATTAGCCGTCACTCCCAATGTGACTAAAGTCGCTATTCTTCTTCCCTGTCCTCAAAGAGTGAGTCCTGACATCTTTGCCAGGGTGAGTGGGTGCAGTGCGCGCGCACTTCCTTCTGCCATCTTGAGATAGCTTTTAAGGCAATGATATGAAATCACAGCATTCTGAGTACCACGATTGCATTTGTTCATCCTCCCTATCTGTGCTCTCTCTTAGCCGCCGCCCCCACCCCCCCAAAAGACCCCCCCAAAAAAACTCACAACATTCAGTACAAACATCTGGGTAACAGAAAGCAAAGAGTGATAAAATGATAGCAGCTCTCAAGAGCCTTACTGTAGCAAAAGTGCTTTGATGGGAAAGAACCCTTGGCTGTCATTTGGGTGTGGTATTAACCTGGCACACCTTCAAGGTCAAGCACAGCCTGGATAAAGAGGTGGCTGTGAGGGGGAGGAGGAGGAGGCTGCAGACAGCAGACGCAAAGATTCCACTCACTTATCCAGACACTTCTTAGCCTGCACACCAGTACATGTTGCACACAGCAGAGTCTGGTGACATAGGCTGCCTCCTAGGGCTGGATTCTTTGAAGTGTCTATTCCTGGGAGCCAATGGCATACAAAAGCAGCCTTACCTTCTTCATCAGGGTGGAGTCTGCAGGCGTAGGAGCAGACACCTCTCCTGTAGAGTGACACACCTGGTGCTCCCCACAGTGCAGTGGAAATTCCTGGGGTTCTTGCTGGCTTCCATCCAGTACATCCAAAGCGCTACAGAATGGGAACAGTAGTGTCAATAAGCTATCAACAACTCAGGCAATTCAAAAAACCCAAAGGCATTGTTCTCCATTCATTTTTCTTTGTCTTTTCTTTCTTTTGGGGGATCGGACTCAGAGTATGGTGCTCACTAGGTTGATAGTTTACTTGAGCTGCACCTCCAGCCTTTTTTGCTTTGGTTATTTTTGAGATAGGCTCTCACTTTTTTTTTTTTTTTTTTTTTTTTTCCCGCCTCGTCTAGCCTAAACCAATGAATGTCTTCTAAAGTAGCTGGGAGGACAGGTGTGAGCTACAATGCTCAGTCCAGTTGTTTTTTTCTGTTGAGAAAAAAAAGAAAAAGAAAAAAGAGGTCTAGTGAACATTTTGAGGGGATCTGGGCTAACCTGGAACCACAATCCTCTCAATTTCAGTCTGTGATGTAGCTGGCATGACAGGCAAATATCACCACACCCAGCTATTGGTTGAGATAGGGTCCTGTTAACTTTTTGCCTAGCTGGCCTCAAACTGTGATCCTCCCAATCTCTACCTCCTGAGTAGCTAGGATTACAAGTGTGAGCCACCAGCAAGAGGCTTCCTTTCCTTCCTTTTAATTTATGCTAAACAGTGGCTCCTGTTTGTAATCCTAGCTACTTAGGAAGTGAAGAGCTGAAGGATCACCGTTCAAGTCCAGTTGAGGCAAAAAGTGGTAGAAAGATTACGATGTTGAGCCAGCCCGAGTCATGTTGTGAGATGCTGCCCCAGATAGGATGGGGAGTAATGTACTCCAACTTACTCAAGAGGTTGAGATATAAAGATCTCAGTGTGAAGCCAGCCAGCTCAGGCAGAAAAGTTCTTGTGACTTTTATTTCCAACTAACCAGCATAAAAACAAATCGAGGTGTGGCTTAAGTGGTAGAACATAAATTATGAGTGGAAAAAATGGAGTGGAAGCTAGAAGCTTTGAGATTAAACCCCAATATTGGAAAGAAAGAAAAAAGGGAAGGAAAAATAAACAAAGACAGGAAGAGAAGAGAGGAAGAGAGAAGGAAGGAAGGAAAGAAGGAAGAAAGGAAGGAAGGAAGGAATGAGAAAAATGCTAGAACAAGTCAATTTTTTTTGTTTGTTGTTTTGTTTTTACAGTGCGGAGGATCAATGCCAGGTCCTCAAATGCTAGGCAAATGCCCTACTACAGAGCTACACCCCAGCCCTAAGATCCTAAGATCAAGATTTGCATGAAGCCTGTCAATGAAGCAGAAAGAGAACTAAAACTTTAAGGCCCCACTGCTTCACAGAAGCAATGGATATTCTTGTGAAGTTCCTACCACGTGCCAAGGATGAGAAGGAAAACAATACAAAGCATTAATTATTTAAAAGTCAAGGAGCGTGTGCATCAATGAGATAATATCACCAAAGAAAGTGTATAAGAGATGAGCATAATCTGGGGAATACTACCTTGCATATTTGTTTTTTTTTATTCTTTGAATTATGTAAAATGTGAAAATATATTAGCAATAAGTATTTCTTTTTGTTTTTCTACAATTTTTATATTATAAAAGCAATACTGCCAGGGACTGGTGGCTCATGCCTATAATTCTACCTACCCAGGAGGCTGAGATCTGAAGATCAGGGTTCTAGCCAGACCGGACTTCCAGCCTGGACAGGAAAGTCTGTGAGACTCTTTATTTCCAATGAACCACCCAAAAACCTGATGCAGAGGTGGTTTAAGTGGTAGAACACTAGCCTTAAGCAAAAAAATTCAGGCCCTGAGTTTTTTCCTATTTTTCTTTTCTTAAATTAAGGGAGCCACACAGCCATTCTCAGAGAAGTTCAAACTTTGTGAGATTTGAAGCTTATATAAAATGCATTCATGAAGAACAAAAAAAAAATCTTACTTTTCAAAAGTGTACAGTGCTGAGTCCCTTTAAAGACCTTGGATATGGCCTTGAACTTCAAGTTTCATCCACATCCTATAAGTCTGCCTAGAGTTTTCCTAATGCTACTCAGCCCCTTCAAATATATTGATATATATAATGCAGTATATAGCAAATTAAATGCATTTCTTTACCCCATAATTCTTGCTTCAGAGATAAAGGACATGAGAAGTAATTTAATGAAACCTAGAGATCAGCTTTAGCTGTAAGACATAAATTGATGATGTACTGCCATCTATTGTCCACTTGAAGAATTACAGTTCGTTCTGCCTACCTTCAAATTGATGGTTTCCAAGTTGCCAGAGATACTTGCCTCTGTGTGTATAGAATAACTTCCTAGAGGGGGCTTCAAACTCCAGACAATAGGACCACTCTTGTGAATTAACACATTTGTTACAAAGCTATTATATAACTTTCCTGGCTACAAGAGAAAGATGTAGTGTGTGTGTGTGTGTGTGTGTGTGTGTGTGTGTGTGTGTGTGTGTGTGTGTATGTGTGTGTGTGTGTGTGTGTAGAGGTGCCAGAGCTTTAACTCAGGGCCTGGGCACTATGCTTTAGTTTTTTTCTCAATGCTGGTACTCTTAACACTTAAGTTACACCTCCACTTTAGGACTTTTTTTTGCCAGTCCTGGGGCTTGAACTCAGGGCCTGGACTCTGTCCCTGAGCCTATTTGTGCTCAAGTTTAACACTCTACCACTTGAGCCACAGTGCCACTTCTGACTTTCTCTGAGTAGTATATTGGATATGAGCCTGGGTTGACTTTGCACCGATCCTCAGATCTCAGCCTCCTGAGTAGCTGGATTACAGGTGTTGAGACACCGGTGCCTGGCTCACTTTAGGCTATTTTTATGTGGTTCTCTGGAGATAAGAGTCTTATAGACTTTACTGTCTGGGCTGGCTTTAAATCAGCACCTTCAGATCTTAGCCTTCTGAATAGCTGGGATGATAGGCATGAGCCTCTGGTGTCTGGAAAGTCACCTGTTAATCCAATAACAACCTGTGACAATCACCTGTATAGTGTTTCTTTACTGTCACAGTTAAATGGTAGAGAAACACTGTTTACCCAACAACCTCAATCCTGCTGACATTAGACGCTGTATTAGATTATGGACACACCATCAGATAGTCCCAGTCCTAAAAAGAGTCCTTGCAAATACCTGGTGCCATTGTTTCAGGCACATTTGAAACGACATTGTTCCTGAGAAAACAGGTGACTGATAGGACACGGAGTCCCCTGGTTGCCCATGTGTCTGGAATGCAGCTAGTCTCCCAAAGAGGTATCTAATGACAACAGGATAGAAGCTAGATGATGGTGGCTCACGCCTGCAATCCCAGTTACTCAGGAGGCTGAGATCTGAGGATCATTGTTCAAAGCCAGCCCAAGCAGGAAAGTCTATGAGACTCTTATCTCCAATTAACCACCAAAAGGGAGAAATGGAGCTGTCCTTCAAGTGATAGAGCACTAGCCTGGAGCAGAAAAGGCTGAGGGACAGTGCCTAGGACTTGAGTTCAAGTCCCAGTACCAGCACAAAAACCAAATCAAAAAATCAAACAAAAAATATCAAAATAAAAACCAATAGAAGGATAGAGCCATGTACATCTTAAAATGTACCCCTTAAAAATGTATAATGAAAGTCAGTTTCCCTTGGAGAAGCGAGGGGTTTAAATATGCAGAATTAGTATTTCCTCCAGCAGCAATGCTGTCTTCATATTTATGTTTTTCTCAGCTAACCAAAGGATGAAACACAGCAAGGTACATGCAAGGTAATGGGCAAACAACAGTTTGGCCATTAGCTGTATGATTTGGGTTAACAAACATCTTGAAGCTTCATTTTCCTAATCTAGGATATTAATATTATGATAAGGATAATTAAATTAGGTAATACTCATAATAGGTTTGGTCTAGTACTGGCACCTAGTAGGTTCTCAATTAATAGCAGCATTTATGAATGTCAGTTGGTGTTTCCTGAGTAATAACTTAGAAGGTGTTTCTTTGAGTTCTCATATATATATCAAGCTGAGATATGAAATAATGTAGAAGAGAATATCTGAGCCAGAAGATGCTTTAGAGACAACCTCTTATCAAAACCATCCTATTTTGCATTTGAGTTCACTGAGGTCCAGAGACATTGTTCAAGGTTGTGGAGTTCTTTTCTAAGAGGAATACAGAGACTGCTCAGCTCCAAGTTCAAATTCTCAGTGCTTGAGTTTTGTGACTTCACATCCCTAGTTTTCTGGGTAAACAAAACTAATTTTCCATGCTTATTTAAGTTTCAAATTTTCCAAACACCCTCAAAGCTTTAGCTATGTAAACAATTCTACACTATTAGTGCAAACCCTTAGTACCATCCAACAGTAATCAAATGTCCAAATTCTGCCATCCAGTGGCTACACAAGAATATCAACTTAGACATCCCGTTAAGTGGTTTTGAAATTGTAAGCTTCCACTCCCAGATAGCTGGCCTTTTCCTGGGCACAGTGATGATTTCTATGGTGACTTACAGGGTGAGAACCAGTTCCCAATGCTCTGTGTGAACAGAAATGTCCGTTTTCCTCAGCTTTGCTGGTACAATGCAGAACACCCCTTCTCCATCTGATGCCAGGCCCTGGCTCTCATAGCGCCATCTGATCAAATCTACCTTTGGGAGGTTACAGAGTTGGTGAAAACTGCCAAGCTATCTCAGGGCCAATATGATATAATTGTTGATCATTTGGGATCACTGTATCTGTTAACCAACTATGAGAGTCTCCCAGAGCCAAGCTGAGCTCAATAAGGTTTGGCTTTCTTAGCATGAGTTGCAGAGGAAGGAACAGTCCCGTTCTAGATAGGAGCAAAGAGAAGTGGAAGCCAAGGACCACAGATTCTGGAACCACTGCCTAACGTCCCAGAAGAACTGAAGAACTGAGGACTATGCTTTGAGGAATGGCTCAAGTTTAAAGTGTTGTGTTTTGCTGGGCATGGTAGCACATACCTGTAACCCAAGCTACTTGAGATCAGGAGGCAGGAGTATTACAAGCTTGGGTAACCTAGCGAAATCGACTCTTTACCAAACAAACCCATAAGGACTGGCGATGTAATTATGTGATAAGGGGGCTGGCCTAGCATGCATGAGACACCAGTACCACACCAAAGAAACCCAAGGAGGAGGAGGAAGAAGAGCAGGAGGAGAAGAAAGGAAGGAGGAGGGAAGGAAAGCTGGGAGGGAGGGAGAAAAGGAGGGAGGGAGGAGAGAGGGAGGGAAGGAAGGAAGGAGAGAGAGGAGGGAAGGAGGGAGGGAGAGAAGGATGGAAGGAGGGAGGGAGGGAAGTAGGGAGGGAGAGAGAGAAGAAAGAGGAAAGGAAGGAAGGAAGGAAGGAAGTAAGGAAGGAAGACAGGCAGGCAGGCAAGACTTGATAACATAGTTAATTATAGAACTTTATTTTCTGTGAAGTATTTGTTTTTCAGGCCTTATTATAGTTAGCTTTTTTGCTTTTTTTTTTTTTCCCATCTTTACCTGTTTGGATTGTTAAGAGGATATAATTTACTATGAATCTGGTACAGGATGGGGTGGCAGTTTAAAATCCATGAAACACATTCCTACCTCATGGGTCCAGCATTGATCTCCCTTGGTCTATCCCAAGAACCATTGTCCTAATTCCTGATATCATGTCTTCAGCTTAGTAAGTCTCCAGTCTCTCCTGCAGCCTCCACCCCATGTTAACTTTAGGACTGATCTGTCTGGTAGACTCCCTGTTCAAAAGCTATTAGACAGTTAAGCACTGTCTAAAGAATGTAATTGTGGGGCTGGGAAGGTAGCTGAGTGGTAGAGTGCTTGTCTTTCATGTAAGAGGCCCTGGGTTCGATTCCTCAGCATCACATAAGCAGAAAAAGCCAGAAGTGTTGCTGTGGCTCAAGTGGTAGAGTGCTAGCCTTGAGCTGAAAAGCTGAGGGACAGCGCCCAGGCCCAGAGTTCAGGCCCCACGACCGACCAAAAAAAAAAAAAAAGAATGTAGTTGTAACTTCACAGTCTAGGTTTCATGTGTCTCCATCCTTGGCACCAGTCACCTGCCCTCCCTCTTTCCCTCCCTCCCTCCCTCTCTCTCTCTCTCTCTCTCTCTCTCTCTCTCTCTCTCTGTTGTCTGTCTCTCTTTCGCTCTCTCTCTCTGTCGGTCTGTCTCTCTCTCTTTCGCTCTCTCTCTCTCTCTTGCTCTCTCTCATGCTCTCTCTCTCTCTCTCACACACACACATACACACACAGACACATACAGACACACACCATATTCCAAATAATCTTGTCAAATGATTTGAGCTTCATGACAACAATTGGCAGCTCTTACACTCTCATCTCTAAGAATGAACTCCTTAATAGATTTTCGCATTTGTTTCTGCAAGGGTTAAAACAACATGTCACCTCAGAAAATGCTCAAGGAGGGGTTCCTGGGTGAGCAAATACAAAGCCTCTCCTGCAAAGATGGGCTGAGCCAAGATTTCAGGAGCTGCCTGCAGAGCCTGTTTCTGTTTATGACTTTCAAATACTGTCAATAGAAAGCTTTGCTTCAAAAGCACCTCCTCCTGGCTCCAGCAGTTACATACCAAGTTTCTCGGGTCTGGTATACTTTTCAGATGTCTGTAGTGATGTCACAAGCTTTGAAGTTGACTTTACAGCATCTTTAATACGCATCATCTGCCATCTTGTTTACCTTTGCCGCACCTTAACTCAGCTGTCCAAGACGACTCGCGAGAATGACGATGAATAAGAGCCTCTGAAACTCTGGGGCCTCCAATAAGCTTGACATTGCATGCAGCTGCTTCCATCTTTACAGACACTTAAGAACTACCTTCCTCAGTTCTGAGGTTTGACAATGAATGAGCACATGCTGCCAACATGACTACTTCGGCACATATCTAGAAGCCAGGTGTAACTATCCCTTGCATCAAAAAATTTTAGCATTTAGCCAGGTGCCAGTAGCTCACACCTGTAATACTAGCTACTCGGAACGTTGGAATCTGAAGATGGAGGTTTAAAGCCAGACCAGGCAAGGAAGTCTTTGGGTCTCTTATGTCCAAGTAACCAGCAAAAAGCCAGAAGTGGACCTGTGGCTCACTGGTACAGAGCAAGCTTTGAGCAAAGAAAAAAAAAAAAGCTAATGAACAGCACCCAGGCCCTGAGTTCAAGGCCCAAGACTGGCACCAACAAAAAGAAAGAAAAAAGAAGGGGAGCAGGGTTTAGCTCAGCGGAAGAGCGCCTGCCTGGTGAGTGGAAGGCCCTGAGTTGGGTCCTCAGCTCTGGAAAAAAAGAAGAAAGGGGGAAAAGCATAATTTATTGCTATTTTTCTCACAAATCAGATATTCACATACTCAACTTTTGCAAGGCCATAGCTTAGAGGTGTAAAAGCCCCAGTCAGGCCTGGTGCTGGTGATCTGAGCATCACTGGCTGAGATCTGAGGATCACAATTCGGTCAGGAAAGCCAATTAATCACCTGAAAATTGGAAGTGGAACTATGCCCTACAGTGATAAAGTGCTAGACTTGTGCTAGAAACCTACAAAGGACCACTGAATCTCTAGACACTAGAGCAACATTCCCACACATCATAGGGCTCATATAGCAATTTTTGCAATTATCTGAAAATAAACAAATTATTTTAAAATATGAGAGTAGAACTCTTAACCTATCTTTAAATTTTCAAGGTCATTTTTTACATCAATTAGTTGAACAAAGGTATTTTATTTTATTTTAACAAGTCCATTTACATATACCATGTTCCTTGACCATAATCACCCTTCTACCTTTCTCCCACCTGTCAAGGTAACTCCTATAGAAGTTAGGTCTTCTTTTGTTGTTGGTGGTTTGGTTTGGTTTGGTTTTTTCTGTCTTTGGGAGTAATGGGGTTTGAGCTATGGCCATGAGCTTACTATGTTGCCATATTTCTGCTTGAGCCACACCCCCAGCCCTGTTTTTTGCTGGTTACTTTGGAAATGGAAGCTATCAAACTCTTCTGCTGGGCTGGCCTTAGATCCTGATTCTCCAAATCTACATCTCTAGAGTAGTTAGGATTCCCTCACCTAGCTTTGGAGATTAGCTGCTTACATTAATTTTCTTAATATTTTAACATGTTCAACTTACTCAGTTTCTAAATACTGTTAGTATCCAACAATTAGTATGTAACAACAATTACTATGATCAGTAATTAGTACATAATTGCTTTGATCACATCTTTGGCTTCTCCTATGCACCTGTACCAGGTGAGTAAACTCTATGAGGGCCCTGAAGTATATAAGGGCTCCTAATATGTGTTTGCCCACTAACTGGAGTTGTCATCATATTCCTAATGAACAAGCCCAATTGGTATCCTGCACTAGCACTAATGCTACATAAGACAACTCTGAAAACCTTTTCTAATTAAATACCACTTCTAATTAAATACTATTGTGCACCAGGCCTACACCAGGGATACAGATTTGTTGTCTAAAGATTTGACAGAAAGAAAAGCTATAAAGCTGAATAAACTGAATGGATTGCTTTTATTACCTCAGCTCTCACAGGAGAAATCATCTTTGTGCATTATTTATTTTTATTTGCATATGTTAGTAGTACTTAGGGCTTTGATTGTGCCATTTCCAATATATGCACACAAGATACTCCATCCAAGTCCCCCTCTCACTTAGCCTGAGTCTCCTCCCCCTTCTTAAAACACCTTTAAGTAGTTACATTGTTCTATTTTCATACACAGGTGTGATATATTTCAAGCTCCCCTCCCCCCCCCCCCCGCCCCCCCCCAGTCTTCTGGTCTCCACTCCCAAACAGAGCTTGTTTTAATTCTTGTTATTCATCTGTAAGGACTAGATTCCACATATGAGAGAGAACAAGGACTGTTTCTTTCCTCAATCTGGCTTATTTCCCTTAACATGATGATCCCAGATTGCCAGTGATCCAGCTCTTTACTCTCTGCTTACAGAGACACTAGTGTACTCCAAACGTCACCTCCAAATCTCCCAACTAACTGATCCTCCAATATTATTCTCATCTCCCCGTTCTCTCTGCACAAATTCAAAATTGATATGTGGCCCAAGAGATTGGCTTATCCTCCCTTACATACAATTGGCTTCATCATTACATGTCTTTGCTTGAGTTTCCTATTCATGTCTTTGACAGAAAATGACTTAACCCAGAAACACTCATCTACCCCCTTGACAGCCACATCCTGAAAAATTCCAGAACTGCCCTTGCTACAGATCAAGCTGAACCATCTACTCCACACACGTACACCTAGTGGCTAAACAAGAGATAACCTGTGATCTGAGGTCATACTGTTTGGTGACAAGATGCTGTTAAAATTCCCCTTTCCTGAAACTCAAGATAAGATTCCATCTCTCCACAAAGAGCCCTTCCCCTGTTCCCAACTTGCGCACCCTCCACATCTCTGATCTCTGCCCAACCCTGACTTCACTTTTCTGCCTAATAAAAGGGACATGAGTTGTAAGGGGATCTTGCAATTTCTTCTCCAGGCAGGGCTGAAAAAGACTGGGCTGTCCTTCTTAGGTTGAGGCCAATAAACCTTCTGGCCTATGAGTTTGTCTTTCTGATCCTTTCTTTATTCCTACTCCTGGAACTTGAAATATTTCCTCACAGTCTTCCCTTCTCCCTTTGCAATTTTAGCCTATCAAATTCCAGCACGTGTAATGTGAAAATCCATTTCCTACAAGATTACCTTAATATCAGGAATTGATGTTTCCGTACTCTTTAGTTGTCTAGTTTGTGCTTGAATAAAAGAAATCCCAATATAACTCAAGAGTTTATGATCCAAAACTGTTTTTGTTTGTTCGTTTGTTTGTTTGTTTTTGTTTTGTTTTTCTTTTTTTGGGGTACGGTCGTAGGGCCTGAACTCTGGGCCTGGGCACTGTCCCTCAGCTCTTCAGCTGAAGGCTAGCGCTCTACCACTTGAAACTGTTTTTATAGGTGATATGGGAACTTCCTGTGGTTCAGCCTGGTATTCTTTGATTTGTTTTCATATTAGGTTTCTGTGAACTTTGGAGAAGCCAAAAGTCATGTCATTTTCTCTCCCAGAACCTGTTGACAGTGGATATAAAAATCAATGCTTTTCTTTATTTGTTGTTTGGTTGGAGATGATATAAAACAAGTTTTTTCTTGTGCCACTGGCTGACTGAGAATCTAGGTTTCCAGCGCCAGGAGAGAGTTGAGTCACTAAACCACAAAGCGTTCTGTTCCAAGGCACAACTGATTTTGTTTGGATTTTATATGGCAGGGTGGGGGCGGGGGTATCTCGGTGAGTAGGCGGAGGACTGGTTATTCCTTTGAGTCAGCCCTCTCGGTACACACACAGTTCCATTTCTGCACTTAAGGTGAAAGTAGGAGTACTGATAATGTAGAGTGTGAGAAGCAGGCATAACCTAACAAGAAGAACAACATGTCCCCACTCTGTGCTGCAAAATAATACCTTCATATTGGTTTGTAACAAAAAAGTGCTCAATTGAGGGGGAGGATGGGAAGGGATGGGAAGGGGAAACAAAGGAGGAGGCTACAATGCTTGATAAAAAATGTACTCATTATCTTGCCCATGTAATTGTAACCCCTCTATACAGTATTTTCATAATAAAAAAATAAATAAAAAGGATTAAAAAAGTGCTTAAATACTCCTGATAATTAAAAAAATAAACTTGCTCTTATAAATGAGATTAATAGTAGAGCATCTGAAAATGCTTCTAAAGTGATCAGTCCATAAAATCAAAAAGAGATGTTTCATTAAAAGTGTTTTGAGTTGGGTGCCATAATCCTAGGTGCTCAGGAGGCTAAGATCTGAGGATTATGGTTCAAAGCCAGCCCAGGCAGGAAAGTCCGAGAGACTCTTATCTCCAATAAACAGCTCAGAAAACCTGAAGCGGCACTGTGGCTCAAGTGGTAAAGTTCTTGCCTTGAGCTGAAGAGCTGAGGGACAGCACCCAGGTCTTGAGTTCAAGCCCCATGACTGACCAAAAAAAAAAAAAAAAGTGTTTTGAAATGAACAGGTATCTGGCTGAAATGCCTTTAATTCTAGTACTCATGGAGGCTGAGATCTGAGGATCATGGTTCAAAGCTGGAAGTAGGGGTGTGTCTCAAGTGGTAGAATACTAGCCTTGAGCAAAAAAAGCTCAGGGACAGGGCTCAGAACAAGCAAAAATAAATAAATAGATAAATAAATAAATAAAAGGAACAGCACCCAGGCCTTGTTCACCCCCTCCCCCCCCGCCCCCACATACACATTCTAGCAATCTGCACAAAATCTGTCAGATGCAAGCTTGTCATTGAAATGGACTGTAAGTAGATCTAGCAAGGGTGGCAATGCAAATACCCTGGGCCTCCAGCAAATAACCTAAATGGTTATTTAGTTACTAAGTAGATCTCAATTAATCCCTGTTAGTGCTATGATGACCCTAGCCAAAGCCTATAGTAATTGAAACAATCCTAGGCACAGGAAATAGCCCAGGGCTCACCCCCAGAATACTGAAGTCCACCAGGACATGCCAACTGAACCAAAGAACACAGAACACCAGCCACATAGAGCAGACCACCTTGGGCCCCCACCAGCATTCAGGCTCCCTGGCCTTAGGAGTGAACAGTGTCGCCAGGCCTTACATTCATGCAACTTTTTATAATGTGAAAAGTAGTGTCATTCTGTCCGCTGTTTCTTTGTTCTCAAAGCAAGCCTAACTTGTAGTTATACAGTCATATTAATTTTGTTTTGTTTTGCAAAAATAATGGAGGAATAATATTAGTACAAGAATAGAAAACAGAGCTGGGCATTGGTGGCTCACACTTGTAATCTGAGCTATTCAGGAAGCTGAGATCTGAGGATCATGGTTCAAGGCCAACTTGAGAATCTTATCTCCAATTAACTGGCAGAAAACAAGAAGGGCCACTGTGGCTCAAAGTGGTAGAGCTTTAGCCTTGAGCAAAAGTGCTTAGGGACAGCACCCAGGCCCTGAGTTCAAGCCCTATGACTGACAAAAAAAAAAAAAAGGAATAAAAATAATATCTGGTGAATCCTCTGAGGTATGAAGATGTTTTTCGAAGAACGTATAAAGAGCAAGAGTTTAGCACTGGAGCTAGAGCTCAGTGACAGAGCACTTTCCTACTATGTTCATGACCAGGTTTCATCTCCAGCACTGCAAGGAAAGAAAAATCAGACATGAATTTCAGGAAGGGACCTAAGATGGAGAATCAGGGCTGAGCCAGGGGACAGGCTAAGGTGTACCTGGTGGTCTCATGACTAGGATTTGACCTGAGGAACTCTGTATTTCATCTGTTGGGTGAAGCCCAGATACACTCACCAGAGTCACCTACATTTGGATTACAGTATTTAACTCACACTTACTCAAGTCCTCCAACAACCTATAGATTTTCTCAGGAACTGGTGACACACACATACCTGTCATTCTAGCTACTAGACAGGCTGAGATCTGACAATCATGAGTCAGACATTCTCAGCTCCAATTAACCTCCAAATAGCCAAAACTGGAGGCATGGCTCAAGTGGTAGAGTGCCAGCCTTGAATGAAATCAAGTTAGAACTGGAGGCCTTAGGTTTAAGCTTCAGTAGCAGCCTGTGTGTGTGTGCATGCACACAACTCTAGCTTTCCCTTAGCGTAGTTTAACTCCCTAAAGGGTAGCTGTGGGCTATCCTCTATGTTTCATGTTTGTACCCCAACAGCTGATGGATGGCACAATGACTTCATGTAAAGAGCACTCAACAAATATCTGAAAGAGAAAGAAGGGAGAGAATGAGGAAGAGATAGGAAAAAAAAAAGGTTTGAAGTACAATAAGGTTTTGTTTCTTTCAAACAACAAAACCAGACTAGTAAAAGAAATTGCAGATTGGTTCATTCCATGAACCTCCTCCTATGTACAAGTTTCCTTCTCCTCTGCTCTTTTTTTTTTCTTTTGTCAGTCGTGGGGCTTGAACTTTGGGCTTGGACACTGTCCCTCAGTTGTTCAGCTCAAGGCTAGCCCTCTACCACTTGAGCCATAGCGTCACTTCTGGTTTTCTGGTGGTTAATTGGAGAAGAGTCTCACAGACTTCCTTGCCTGTGCTGGCTTTGAACCATGACCTTCAGATCTCAGTGTCCTGAGTAGCTAGGATTACAGGTGTGAGCCACCAGCACCCAGCTGTTGCCTCCTCCTCTTCCTCTTCTGTCCCCTCCTCACATCCCTCTTCTATCTTCTTCCTTCTGCGTAAACTCAGAGCCTGGGCACTGTCCCTGAGCTTTATGTGCTCAAGGCTAGCACTCTATCAATTGAGCCATTACCTCCCCTTCTGGCATTTAGATAGTTAATTGGAAATAAGAATCTCACAGACTTTCCTGCTGGATCTGCCTTTGAACCATGATCCTCAGATCTCAGCCTCTTGAGTAGCTAGGATTACAGGTGTGAGCCACCAGCACCAAGGTCCCATGTAAAATTTCTCAAGTGGGCAAAATGATGCAGAAATGAATGAAAGTTCAAAGGGGAGTAGAAAAACTTCCACTTGTATAAAAGTGATTCATCCCCCAAGGAATCTAGGTTATGAGGCATAATTAAGAGCTTATGGTTATTTACATTTTTCACTTGCCAAGAGCTTCAAGAGAAGAGTTGCATTTAGAAGATTCTAGCATGATTGTCTCATGCTAGAATAAACACATGGTCCATTAAGACCATCCTAGGTATTTAGAGCAGTATTTCCTACAAAGCAGGGATGACCCACAGCATTTGTAAGCTAATTGATGCCTAAGCAAACAATGTAAAGAAGCTCCTCCAAGTCAACACAGCCCACAGGCAAACCCAATGCTGTCATTTGTGCCAGCTGACAACCCCTGGTCCTGTGAGGCCAAAGTGGACAAGTCCCTTGGAGCTTTGTCTCTGGCCAAACTCCTCAGAAGCCAGCCAGGCCAATGTGGTGGGGGCGGGGTGCAGAAATATGAGCTCTTATTGGAAAAGTCCCACAAGGGAAGAGAGTGATTCACAACACAGATAAGACATGGAGATGTCTCCTCCCCTGTGCTGTGATTTGCCCACCTCCAACAGAATGATGAAGTCAATAATATAGAATCAGGATTTCCTCTCCCCCAGATTGATATATTTGCTTGCCTGCAACAAGGAATTTGTCCATCTGGGTCTACAATTTCTTCTTTATTATGTCTACTTCATGCACAGTTCCAAAGAGGGTTTAGATCTGAAAGATTATGTAAAAGAATCTTCTGATTTGACTAAAGATTGAAGTGTTTAGTCCAGTATAATGGCTAATGTTTGTAGATTGACGCAGGAGGAAATTCAAGGACAGCCTGAGTGCTACACAGTCAGATCCTGTTCTCAAACAAACTGAAGTGTCTACTGTGAATGTATTTACATGAAACTTGGGTAACTTATTCTTTTTTCTTTATTGTTAGTTGTGGGCCTTGAACTCTGGGCCTGAGTGCTATCCCTCAGCTCTTCAGCTCAAGGCTAGTGCTCTACCACTTGAGCCACCACCACTTCTGGTTTTTCTGGTGGTTAACAGGAGATGCCAGGGCTGGCTTTGAACTGTGATCCTCAAATCTCAGCCTCCTGAGTAGGTAGGGTTACAGGCGTGAGCCACTGGTACCTGGCTTTATTGATTCTTTTGAATAAGGTTTAATACAAAGTTGGGGTTAGCCAGGCACTGTGGAACATGAATTTGGTCCCAGCTACTTAGGAGACTGAGGCAAGAAGATCACTTGATTCCACAAGTTCAAGATCAGCCTGGGTAATAAAGTGAAATACAAATCTTAAAAACAAAAACACCAGGCTAGGAAAGTGGCTCAGTGTAGAGTGCTTGCCTTGCATGCTTGAAGCCCTGGGTTTGATTCCTCAGCACCACATAAGAAGAAAAAACCAGAAGTGGCGCTGTGCTGAAGTAGTAGATGGCTAGCCTTGAGCTGAAGAGCTGAGGAACAGTGCCCAGGCCCAGAGTTCAGGCCCCAAGACCGATAAAAACAAAACAAAACAAAAAACACCAACAAACTAGGAGTGGGAAGCTCACACCTGTAATCCTAGCTACTTAGAAGGCTGTGATCTGAGGATCACGGTTCAAAACTAGCCAGGCAGGAAAGTCCGTCAAACTCTTATTTCCAATTAATCACCAAAAAAAAAAAAAAAAACAAGCAAGAAGTGGCACGGTGGCTAAAGTGGTAGAGTTAGTCTTGAGCTTAGGAATAGTGCCCAGGCCATGACTTTTTTTTCTTTCTTTTTAAAATTTTTTTTTATTGTGAAAATACTGTACAGAGGGGTTACAATTACATGGGCAAGATAGTGAGTACATTTCTTATCAAGCATTGTAGCCTCCTCCTTTGTTTACCCTTCCCATCCCTTCCCATCCTCCCTTCTCCCTCCCCCCCCCCCAAGTTGTAAAGTTCGTTTTCGACATGACAACTTGTACTTCTCATTGTTGCAACAGGTCCACCTGTATCCTTATTTAAATGACTTGTTTTTCCCCTTCCCCTCCACAAATTATACTGACATCAAATACAGTAAAAGCAGGGGTTATACTGTGGGGGAGGGACATACAAAGCAACAAAGAAATAATCTTATAATTACGTTAGAAACAAATGCATGAAAGAAAACAAAACATTTAAAATACATATCTTAGGGTTCATTTTCCTAACATCACCTTATCTGACCTTTTCTGCTTGATACCGATCGGGAGATCTTCACTAGCCATACAACGGACAAGGGTCTCATATCTAAAATATACTTGGAACTCAAAAAATTAAATCCCCCAACAACAAATCTTCAAAGAAACAATTGCCCAATAAATAAGTGGGCTAATGACTTAAAGAGAAACTTCTCTGAAGAGGAAAGAAGGATGGCCAATAAACACATGAAGAAATGCTCAACCTCCCTAGCCATAAAAGAAATGCAAATCAAAACAACATTGAGATACCACCTCACCCCAGTTAGAATGGCAAAAATCAAGAACTCTAATAACAACAGATGCTGGAGGGGATGTGGACAGAAGAGAACCTTACTTCATTGTTGGTGAGAGTGTAAATTTGTTCAACCACTTTGGAAAGCAGTATGGAGGTTCCTCAAAAGACTCCACATAGAGCTCCTCTATGACCCAGTAGTCCCACTTTTGGGCATTTACCCAAATGTTTACAAACAAGACCACACTAAAGCTACCAGCACAACTATGTTTATTGCAGCATTATTTACCATAGCTAAGATCTGGAACCAAGCCAGATGCCCCTCAGTAGATGAATGGATCAAGAAAATGTGGTATATATACACAATGGAATTCTATGCTTCCATCAGAAAGAATGACATTGCCCCATTTGTTGGGAAATAGAAAGACTTGGAAAAAATTATATTAAGTGAAGTAAGCCAGGCCCAAAGAAACATAGGCCCCCATGATTTCCCTTATTTGCAATATCTAGTATATGTATGAGCCAGGCCATGACTTTGAGCCCCATCTAGGACCAGCACAGAAAACAACATAAAAAACTGAGTTGGGCTTTAGGCGGCTCTGACAATTCTCCCTCATCCTGTCTGTGGCACATTACTTCTCAAAGCAGGCATTCTCTTGAGTACCTTATGAGAAGTGCAGATATGGCTAGGTACAGTCATTTATGTAATTTCAGTACTGGGTGGCTAAGGGGGGAAGATACGGAATTCACAACCAGTTTGAGTTACATAGCAAAATGTTGTCTAAAAGGAAGAAAGAAGCCAGGCACTGGTGGCTCAGACCTCTAACTCTAGGTACTTAGGAGGCTGAGATCTCAGGACCAAGCTTTGAAGCCAGCCTAGCCAGGAAAGTCCATGAGACTGTTATCTCCAATTAACTATTAAAAAGCCAGAAGTGGATCTATAGCTCAAGTGGTAGAGCAGCAGCCTTGAGGGAAAAAGCTAAGAAACAGCACTCAGACCCTGAGTTCAATCCCCAGTATTGACACAAAACAAAAGAAGGAAAAAAAGAAGGAAGGGAGGGAGAAAGGAAGAGGAAGGGAGGGAAGGAGGAAAAGGGAAAAGAGGTTGGATGCAGGTGGTTCATACCTATAACCCTAGCTATTCAGGAGGCTGAGATCTAAGGATTAAGGTCCAAAGCCAGCCTGGACAGGAAAGTCTGTGAGAATACTTATCTCCAATTAAATACTGCCCCCCCACCCCCCCGCAAAAAGAAAAGCCAGAAGTGGAGCTATAGCTCAAGTAGTAGAGCACTAGCCTTAAACAAAAATGCTCAGAGACAATGCCCAGACCATGAGTTCAAGTCTAAGAACCAGCACACACAGACACACAGACATATACACACTGACACACACACACACTGACACAAACACACACACACACACACACACACACACACATACACACACAGGAGACATAGAGGAAGAAGTGACATTGTATTAAAAGAAATGTATTCATTACCTGACTTATGTAACTCTGACCCCTGTATACATCACTCTTATAATAACACAAAAATATAATTAATACATAACAGTTCTTAACTGATTGCTTACTATTATTTTTTAACAGGGTCTCACTAAGCATCCTAGGTTGGCCTCATACTCACCATATAGCCCAAATTCCCAATCCTTTACCTCAGTGTCCCAACTGTTGGGACTACAAGTATTTGCCACCATACTAAGGATCTCTTACTATTTTAAATAAATAAGGCAGTAGAAGAGAACAAATAGAGAATCAATGCAGTAAGTAGTATTACGTACCTTCATGATTCCAGTTTAATAATAATAACTCCCTTATATTGAATGATTGTGGTGAGTAGCGTGCTAAGTACTTTGCCTATATTCTCTTGTATTGTCCTAACAAGAAACAATCGGACAGACATTATCACTAGCAATTAATACAGATATGAGGAAACAGACAATCACAGGGATGAAGCAACTTGTTTTATAATCACATACACACAGTAAATTGTAGACCTCAAATATCCACCTTTAGTATAAAATAGTTTCATTATTGCATCACTTTCACATTTAGAGAACAATGTACCCCATCATAGCTAAAATGAAAAGGCCATACTTTTGGTCTCAAGCAGTGACTCGAAGTATTATTTATGTCATTTGGCCTCCTGAGTATCTAAGATTACAGGTGTGTGCCATCAGCACCTAGCCCCCTGACCATCTTATTGCTGAGCAGCTCCTGTGAGGCTGGCTTTTGGTTTGCCCCCTCCCCTTGGGGGGGTCCCTGGCCCATGCCATTTACCTTCCTCCTAAGATGTATGCTTTCCCCATGCCAACATGCATTTTCTTGTTGTTATTCAGAGAGGGCAGACCCCAATCAACAAAGCTGGAAGGGAGCCACCTACTCACACAGAGACAGAAAGTGGAAGAAAAAGAACACAATTTCGCCAGAGGGTAAAGTTTCCAAAGCACCAGCCTGGTCCCAAATTTGGTTTTCTATTCCAAAACATAAGATGCTGTTTAAAAAAATAATAATGGGGCTGGGAAGGTGGCTCAGTGGTAGAGTGCTTGCCTTGCATGCCAGAGGCCTTGGGTTCGATTCCTCAGCACCACATAAGCAGAAAGAAAAAAGCCGGAAGTGGCGCTGGGGCTCAAGTGGTAGAGTGCTAGCCTTGAGCTGAAGAGCTCCAGGCCCAAAGTTCAGGCCCACAACCGGACCCAAAAAAAAAAAAAAATAATAATAATAATTTTTACCAAGCACTGTTCTAACCCCAGGCTTATACTTCTCTAGAACCTCAAGGGTGCATTCACAAAAGACCAAGGAAAGGATACTCTCATTTGTCTGATGCAGACTCCAGAGAGAAGTACTGCCTTTCTACTCTGCCAGACTTCTCTAGAGTTTAGGATGATCCTCTGAGGCATTGAGGACAATGGACTGATGCCGAACATTTCCTATTTATCCTTAAGGTAAAAGAGGAATCTGATTTGGTTTCTGAAAATCTTACATAAAAAGTTATCTCAGGGCTGAGAATGTGGCCCCGTGGTAGAGTGCTTGCCTAGCTAACATGCATGAAGCCCTGGGTTTGATTCCTCAGTACCACATAAACAGAAAAAGCTAGAAGTGGCTCAAGTGGTAGAGTGCTAGCTTTGAACAAAAAGAGCTCATCAACAATGCCCATGCCATGAGTTCAAGCCCCAGGACTGGAAAAAAAAAGGGGGGAGGGGGAAGCCATCTCTGCCACATCTAACTGTACCAACTTGGGCAAGAAACTCAATCTCTCAGATTTTTAAACTCCTTGCCTATAAAATAAAGACAATGAAGCAGGGTGCCAGTGGCCCATGTCTATAATCCTAGCTACTCAGGAGGATAAGAACTGAGGATCTCAGTTCAAGGCCAGCCCAGACAGGAAAGTCCATGAGAGTCTTATCTCCAATTAACTACCAGAAAGCCAGAAGTGTTGCTGTAGCTCAAGTGATAGGACACTAATCTTGAGCAAAAATAGCTCAGGGACAGTGTCCAAGTTCTGAATTCAAGCCCCAGTACTGGCACAAAAAAAACCACAAAAAACAAAAAGGAAGATCCAGAAACATGACAAATCAAAGAAAGGCTGGACAAATGGAACTGCATGAAACTGCAGAGCTTCTGCATGGCAAAGGACATAGGAAGCAAGATCAGTAGAAAGCCCATGGATTGGGAGAAGATCTTCACTAGCCATACAATGGACAAGGGTCTCATATCCAAAATATACTTAGAACTCAAAAAATTAAATCTCCCAACAACAAATCCTCAAAAAAACAACTGACCAATTAATAAGTGGGCTAAAGACTTAAAGAGAGACTTCTCTGAAGAGGAAACAAGAATGGCCAATAGACACATGAAGAAATGCTCACTTCTCTAGCTATAAAAGAAATGCAAATCAAAACAACATTGAGATTCCATCTTACCCCAATTAGAATGGCTATAATCAAGAAATCTAATAACAACAGATGCTGAGGGGATGTGGCCAAAAGGGAACCCTACTGCATTGTTGATGAGAATGTAAACTTGTTCAACCACTTTGGAAAGCAGTATGGAGGTTCCTCAAAAGTCTCCACATAGAGCTCCCCTATGACCCAGCAATCTCACTTTTAGGCATTTACTCAAACGATCACAAACAAGGCCACACTAAAGCTACCAGCACGACTATGTTTATTGCAGCATTATTTACCATAGCTAAGATCTGGAACCAACCCAGATGCCCCTAAGTAGATGAATGGATCAAGAAAATGTAGTATATAATATACACAATGGAATTCTATGCCTCCATCAAAAAGAATGACACCGCCCCATTTGTTAGGAAACCGAAAGACTTGGAAGAAATTATATTAAGTGAAGTAAGCCAGATTCAAAGAAACATAGGCCCCCATGATTTCCCTTATTTGCAATAACTAGCATATGTCTAGGATAAGCAGAAGAGGTCAAAAGCTATGTAAGTATGACCATATAAGATAATGTTAAGTGAAATGAACCCCAAGATAGGGACTCACAGATTTTTACCTTTCTTGTTGTTCTTTTTAATGTACTTACAAAGTACTATGTGATTTTTTTTTTCTTTGTATGTTCTTCTCCCATGGTACAAATCCTGTTGTCACTATATTTGATTTCAGTGTTCTGTATCTTGTATATACATTTTTCTAATTTGGGGAGGGGAAGGGAAATAACAAAATGCGGAAATAAGGATACAGGATGACCATTGTAACAATGAGATGTACAAGACACAATGTTGAAAACAAACTTTACAACTTTGTGGGGTGGGAGGGAGGAGGGAGGAGTTGGGGAGGTGAGGAGGAAAGGGATGGTAGGAGAAAAATAAAGGAGGGGGTAACAATGCTCAATAGGAAATGGACTCATTACCTTGCTCATGTAACTGTAACCCCTCTGTACACTATCTTTACAATAAAAATATATATTTAAAAAAAGCAGCCGGGCACTGATGGCTCACGCCTGTAATCCTAGCTACTCAGGAGGCGGAGATCTGAGGATCAAGGTTCAAAGCCAGCCCGGGCAGGAAAGTCCATGAAACTCTTTATCTCCAATAAACCACCAGAAAACTGGAAGTGGCACTGTAGCTCAAGTGGTAGAGCGCTTGCCTTGAGCTGAAGAGCTGAGGGACAGCGCTTAGGCCCAGAGTTCAAGCCCCACAATCAACCAAAAAAAAAAAAAAAAGCAAAAAGGACAATGACACAGTACCATTGCTATAAAATATGAGATAGCACTTGTTATAAACTATAAATCTCATACCAGTTTTAATTATTATATGATCCCCTACTTTATAGGCATATTTTACTATATCATTACACGAATATACTACTTTTAACATTCCAAATAAAAGAAAACACATATTTTTGTACATATTTGTTTTTTATATTAGAAGTATCAAAAGCCAGAAAAGTGAGGATATTAATTTTTAGTACCTATTAATTAAAAATTTTTATGTGCTGGTACTGGAGCTTGAACTTAAGACCTTTTACTCTCCCTTAGCTTTTTTGCTTAAGGCTGGTGTTCTATCACTTGAGCTATACTTTCATTTTCTGGCTAACTGGAGATGAGTCTCACAGACTTTTCTGCCTTGGCTGGCTTTGAACCTGATTCTCAGATCTCAGCCTCTTGAGTAGCTAGGATTCTAGGCATGAGCCAGCAGTGCCCAGATTAATTTATATAGATGGAAGGGCTGTTTAGGGGTAATCAGCACAGGTCTCTCAGAGGATAATGTCTGAACATGTGAGCCAAGCACACATGTAGGCAAAGAACAAAGAACAAAGAAAGCCAAAGCAGTCAGTATGTCTAGAAGGGCTAAGCAAGTAGGTCAGTGGCAGGAGAAGATGCAATTAGGGACCAGGTCCTGGGCTATGCTTTGGATTTTATTCTAGGTGTAATGAGGAAGCACTGGAGGGCTTCATGCAAGGGAGTATCACAAGATGGAATGCCACGGTGCATCTTCCAGACTTGAAACTTTGAAATTGCTTTCTACCTATGCTTTGACTTCCCAACCTATATCTAATCAAGTGCTAACTCGTGACAATATTTATGTTCCAATATGACTCATACATCTCATTTCCATGCCTCCTAAATCCTGGACATTATATCCTGAGGCCTTGATGATGACAACCACCTTTCTTCTTACCTGCCCTAGTCTCCATTCACCACACTGCACTCCTTATCTCTTGGGTATGCATTGAGGGATGGGGTGTGACTACCTCACTTTCTCCTAATGGGATGGCTTCCTGTCTTCCTATCATCTTCCACTAAGAAAGTCTTCCCACACACCCAGAAGCTTCCTCGCAAATATCCCTTTTGAACATCCCTGTTCTAACTCTCCTCACAGATCTGCTGGCAAATGGTATTCTTACCCTAATTCACCAGATGTGGAATTATCAGTCCTATGGAGACTGCTGGCAGTCAGGACTCCTGCATTGCCTGGGAAGTTGTTGGTAAACTGAGGAAGGACTGCAGTAATCAGGTAGGCACTTCACAGACTGGTAATCGTTCTATGGACTACAATTCTAAATCAATATGGTAGTCTGGCAGGGGAATGGCTTCCACCTCCCATTCAGAAGGGAACAGAGACTTCAAAATGACCACATCTGATGATCAGAAAATGTTGCTCCTGCTATGAGATTTCTTTCTTTTTTTTTTGGTCTGGTCGTGGGGCCTGAACTCTGGGTCTGGGCACTGTCCCTCAGCTCTTCAGCTCAAGGCTAGCGCTCTACCACTTGAGCCACAGCGCCACTTCCGGTTTTTTTCTTTTTGCTTATGTGGTGCTGAGGAATCGAACCCAGGGCCTCATGCATGCAAGGCAAGCACTCTACCACTGAGCCACCTTCCCAGGCCCTCTATGAGATTTCTGGTTATAAATCAGAGTTGAGGCTGGGCATGGTGATGCATGACTATAATCTTAGCACTTGGGAGACTGAAATAGGAGGATCTCAAGTTAAAGACTAGCATGTACTACATAGTGAGATCATATATGTGTATGTGTATATATATATAATATTTAGTGTGTACATATACATATGCATACAACAGGTTCTAATGTTCTACTTTTATTAATCACTAAAATTCATTCATTGAGGTCTCTCCCTTTGAGAATACCCACACTAAGCATGTGCCTCTGCCTTCCTGCTTGTTTTGCTAGTCTGTGTATCTGCTTGCTTGCTTATTCAAAATAAAGCTCTGCCAACTTTTCTTATCCCCTCCCCCCCCAAATCCACTCACTCAAATATTTACAACGTTCTCAAAATTTCAGCTGCAGCCCCATACCTGGGAAAAATGGGCAGCGTGTTGTGGAGACAGGCAGCAGAGAAACCTGGGCTGGCAGAGGAAAACAGCGGAACTAGTCTGGGCAACTACCAGCCTTTCCCCTCCAGCTTACATAAAATAAAACCCAACATCTGAAAGGAGGCTGAATTGCTCTTTGCAGAGAAGCTTATGTGTGTGTGTAGGGGGAGGGGCGGGCAGGGGGCTGTGGTAGTGTCAGGGCGGTGAGCATAACTGCTTTCTCTCTCCTGGGTTGCAAAATAAGTGAGTGATGCCTCCAGGAAATGAAAAGTGAGAATTACGAATTAGGAGTGACCACAGGAAGGAGGCAATTCTTCCTTCCTTGTGAATGCTTCCGGCTGTGGAATCCGGGTCCTAGAGCTGCACTGGTCCATGGCAGAGTTTGCCCTCTGTACTCTGGACTTTGGGACAGCCAGATAGACAGGGAGCAATACTGGCTTTCTGCCAGAACAACTCTGAAGTTTTCTACATGGGTGCTGGAAAGACACCAGCTTGTGTTTTCTGACTGGGTGGGACCCCAACATGCCTGGCTGCGGGAAGCAGGGCCCTGAGAGGCTGTGATGCGGGGAGGAGCTCTGAGAAGCCATCCTCCGAGAAAAGAAGCACTTCTACAGCAGGGAGCACCCCAAGTCACCCAGAGAATCAGTCAGCCAGCACTTGGATGCTTGTCCAAGAGACAAGAGACAGTTAACCTGCACCAGCTAAGTAAAAAAAGATTTTCAGGGCTAGGAAGGTGGCTCAGTGGTAGAGTGCTTGCCTTGCATGTTCGAGGACCTGGGTTCGATTCCTCAGCACCATATCAGCAAAAAGAAAAAAGCCGGAAGTGGTGCTGTGGCTCAAGTGGTAGAGCGCTAGCCTTGAGCTGAAGAGCTGAGGGACAGAGCCCAGGCCCAGAGTTCAGGTCCCATGACCGGAGACCCCTCCCCCCCCCAAAAAAAAGATTTTCAGCCAGGCGCTGGTGGCTCATGCCTGTAATCCTAGCTGCTCAGGAGGTTGAGATCTGAGGATCGTAGCCCAAAGCCAGCCTAAGCAGGAAACTCTGTAAGAGTCTTATCTACACCTACACCTACATCTACACACACACACACACACACACACACACACACACACACACACACACACACACACACACACACACACACACACAGAAGTGGAGCTGTGGCTCAAGTGGTAGAGCACTAACCATGAACAGAAAAGCTCAGAGTCAGTGCCCAAGCCTTGAGTTCAAGCCCCAAAACTGGCATCCTCAGCCCCCTAAAAATTTTTTTACAGGGTCTACTTGGAAGACTTTTTCCCCAGGCCAACTTTGATAGTAGAAGTAGAGAATAAATCCTGAAAACTACTTTACATAAACAAAATTTTGTTTTTCTGTTTTTAAACAAGGTCTGGTTATGTTATCCAAGCTGACATTACAGGTGTGTACCTCCCAGTTTATAAAGAGGGGTGTTTATTTTAATTATTTTATTTTATTTACCAGTCATGGGGCTTGAACTCAGGGCCTGCATGCTGTCCCTGAGCTCTTTTGTACAAGGATAGCACTCTACCACTTTGAGCCACAGCTCTACTTTCCATTTTCTTGTGATTAATTGGAGATAAGAGTCTCACAGACTTTCCTGCCTGGACTAGCTTTGAATTGATCCTCAGATCTCAGCCTCCTGAGTAGCTAAAATTATAGGCATGAGCCACCAGCATCTAGCAGTAAAAGAAAAAAAAAATCGTTGTTATAAAGGTGATGGGCTGGGAAGGTGGCTCAGTGGTAGAGCGCTTGCCTTGCATGCATCAGGCCCTGGGTTCGATTCCTCAGCACCACATAAGCAAAAAGAAAAAAGCCGGAAGTGGCATTGTGGCTCAAGTGGTAGAGCGCTAGCTTTGAGCTGAAGAGCTGAGGGACAGCGCCCAGGCCCAGAGTTCAGACCCCATGACCGGACCCCCAAAAAAAATAAATAAATAAAGGTGATATACAGAGGGGTTACAATTACATAAGTCAAGTCAAGAGTACATTTCTTTTTGGGCAATGTCACCTCTTCCATGTGTTGCTTTATTCTTATTTTTATTTTATTATTTTTTGGGGGGGTCCAGTCGTGGGGCCTGAACTCTGGGCCTGGGCGCTGTCCCTCAGCTCTTCAGCTCAAGGCTAGCGCTCTACCACTTGAGCCACACGCCACTTCCGGCTTTTTTCTTTTTGCTTATGTGGTGCTGAGGAATCGAACCCAGGCCTCAGGCATGCAAGGCAAGCGCTCTACTACTGAGCCACCTTCCCAGCCCCTTATTATTTTTTTTAAAGCATTAGTTGGGCTAGAGGTAAGGCTTAATGATAGAATATCTACCCTGCCTGAAAAGGCACTTGTTAAACAGGATCACAACATCCAAGATCTCATGCAATAATAGTAATTATAATAACCATCTCCTGGAAATAATTAAATGCATCTAAGACATATGAGCATATAATCTTAATAAAGGAACTTGATGTTTTATAATTTAAGAAATGTCAGGCCCAAAAATGTATACTGATGGAAGATCACTTGCCTGGTATGTGCAAGGTCCTGGCATTAATCTCCATGCTGTATTGAAAATAAGAATTTTGAAGTATGAAATGGTTTTGGACATTCTATCAATTTTGACCCTGCGTAGTCATGGAAACATAACTGAAAATTTGAAAACCTTTCTTTTCTCTTGAAGCTAGCCAGGTCATCCCTGACAAGATTTGCATCTCTCATGTGGCCTTTATCAAAGAAGAGGAATTACAAATTGAATTGGAAAAGTGTGTGTGTGTGAGAGAGAGAAAGAGAGAGAGAGAGAGAGAGAGAGGGAGGGAGGGAGGGAGGGAAGGAGGGAGAGAGAGAGAAAGAGAGGAAAGGAGAAAAGAAGGGAAGAAAGGAGGGAGGGAGGGAAACAGTTGGGACTTAAATTCAGGGGATGGGTACTATCCTTCAGTTTTTTATTTTTATTTTTTTCACTTCTTTTTTGCTGGTCCTGAGGCTTGAACTCAGGCCCTGGGCTCTGTCCCTAAGCTTTTTTGTGCTCAAGGCTAGCACTCTACCACTTGAGCCACAGCACCACTTCTGGCTTTTTCTGAGTAGTTTATTGGAGATAAAGAATCTCATGGGCTTTTCTGCCTGGGCTAGCTTTGAATTCTGATCCTTGGATTTTACCCTTCTGAGTAGCTAGGACTAGCCAGCACCCAGCTTATCCTTTAGCTTTTTTTTTTTTTTTTCTTTGCTCAAAGCTGGCATTCTACCACTTGAGCCACAGTTCCATTTCTGGCTTCTTGGTGGCTGATTGGAAGTAAGAGCCTCACAGACTTTCCTGCCTTAGCTAGCTTTGAACCACAATCCTCAAATCTCATCCTGGTGACTAGCTAGGATTATAGGCATGAACCATCATGCCCAGCCTCCGGTTGGAATTTTAAAGCCACACACACAGGTGGGTTGGAAAGAGATCTAGACTGCATTGGTGACTTGTCAGTGACCTGTGCTTGGGGAGAAGAGGTAATATGCTGCCTCCCGCCTCCTCCACTAGTGGAAGGTCACAGGCTTGTGAGCCTCTAGTTTCTACTTTAGAAGAGCAGCAGGAAAAGGATGATGCTTCTTGTCCTGGCCATCCCTCTCTCTGGTCCAGGCACAGCATCCTAAACACTGCCTGCATCCTAACAAGGTTCATATATTGAGAAGGCCAAAGCAGACACCAAGTTCAGCCAAGGCAGACACACAATGCTGCTTTCCTGCCTGCTGTGAAAGTAGACTTTGCTTGGCTTTCTTTCAAAGAGAACTGCAAAGAACTTTGAACTCCACAGTTAGCTGCCTCAGCGTAGAAGGCAAAGAGGATCTCCTAATTCTCAGCAAAGCTTTTTTTTGTTTGTTTTTAATAAAGGAAGTTATTCTAAGCACCAGAGGAGGAGCAGAAAGTGGTAGAGCAGCTTTCCTTTAGCCAGGCTGTGGGGATGACCCACTCCAGGGCAGAACCACACCACAGAAGGCTCTTGCTGTGTGGTTTGTCCCCTCTCCACCCCCCAACCCTCCACCCTAAAACGTAGAAGTTGTTCAGTTAGTTTGCACTTGAAGTGTTGTATGCAAAGGTAATTTTCCACCGTGCCAAAGACAATAGAAATCTTAAAAGTATCCAAAAGGGGCTCAAACTATAAAAATTTGTTTTCCCCCTTTCTTTTTGTTCTTGTTGTTGTTGTTTTTGTGCCAGTAGTGGGGCTTGGACGTCTCTCTTTGCTTTATTCTTCTCAAGGCTGGTGCTCTACCACTTGAGCCATACCTCCACTTCTAGCTGTTGGCTGGTTAATTGGAGGTAAAAGTCTCTTAGATTTGTCTTACCTGGCTGGCTTTCAAATCTCAATCCTCAAACTTCAGCCTTCTGAGTAGCTAGGATTACAGGTGTAAGCCATCATGTCTGGCTCACAAATCTCTAGTTTCATTTCACTGCTCTGTCCTGAAGATTTAATATTAATTAAGAAAAACCAGGAACAGGCGGTGCTAAGGGGCATCACACTGTGACAATCTAGCTGCTGCAACAAGTTCCAGAACAACTGGTGAACTTCAGGATGGTGTAGCTCCCTGGTACCCTCAGCTTCTTGATGCTTACAGACTTTGGGGAATGGATCAAATTCTAATTCTGACCATGTCAATCCTTTTAAAGTTTGTTCTCTGTCAGTAGTACATACCTATTTACTTTTGCAGGTCTGGACTTTGCTCTGCCTTTTTTTTTTTTTCTGGAGTTATAGTACGGTACATTCTCTTGGGGGAATCAGCGTCACCTGGCTCTGACTATGTGGTTCTGTCATGACAAGAATGAGTGCCCTGCTCCAGGGACAGAACCTAAGAGCAATGAGGAGTTTGGGATGGTCTCACTTCCACACCTTGCATATGCAGTCCAAAGCTAGCCAAGGAGTCACAAGGCCAAATCTTTCCTGGAGCAACAGGAAGGGAGAAGTTCTCTTTTTGGAAGAGTTGCCAGTTCTATAGGGAATGTAGTCAACTTGGGGAGGAAGCACTTCATGACAGTGGGTAAAGAAATGCCTAGCTGAGCATGGAGCTCTCCTGGAGGATACCAGAGCCAGAAGATGAAAAAAGCAACCATCTAAAACCAGGATTACCTGGGTGCTTTCCAGCTGTGTGAGCCAATAAAGTTCTTTTTCTTTGATGCCTGTATTGGGCTTGAACTCTTTTGCTCAAGGCTGACACTAGAGCCACAGCTCCACTTCTGGCTTTTTGCTGATGAACTGGAGATAAGAGTCTCATGCTCTTTCCTACTTGGGCTGGTTTTGAATTCTAATTCTCAGAACTCAGCCTCCTGAGTAGCTGAGTACCAGTGAGCCACAGGTACCTTGCTAGGTTCTTTATGTTCCCTTATTTAAGAATTTGCATTGGATTTCTGAGTGGACACAGAAGGTCCGATTTCCTTTGAGACAGTATGTACCCCTTCAGCTTTGATTTCCTTTGAGACAGTATGTACCCCTTCAGCTTTGAGGGATTCTCGTGAGAAATGGACCACATAAGAATTGAAATTTGGACCTGATCAGACTCAGAGGTGAAGGTGTAATACGGAAAAATAATCTGTCTTATTTTCTTTCCTTTAACATTTACCCACTTAGGTCAATGCAAACAAAGACAGATGTCCCTAATCATAACGACAAGGTTTATTTCTAGTACTATAGCTGTGATAACCTAGAAACAAAAACCACAGCCCTTTATCAGTAATCTATGCAACTGGGCAAATTGGGTGGGGTAAAATAATAACATAATAGCATACTTTCTAAAACCAAAGTTAACATTTAAGTCATTTAGAGGATTTTGATTGAAATGATAAAAGTGAGGAAATTCTAGAATCTCTCTTTTCCCACTTCAAATACAGAAAAATCTAAATAAATTAGTAATTCATAATTATACTCAAAAGCAAAAGAGAATTCTTTTGTGTACTGGTACTGGGGCTTGAACTCTTGCTTGGCTTTTTCTTTTTTCTTTTAGAGGTTTGAGGGGATATTCTTTTTTAATGTACTTTATTGTTATTATAAAGGTGATGGGCAGATGGATTACAATTACATGAGTCAGGTAGCTTGCTTGGCTTTTTCACTCATGGCTGATGCTCTACCACCTGAAGATCTCTTGGTTCTACTATTTTTCTATTTTGGTGGTTAATTAGAGATACGAATCTTACAGACTTATCTGCCAATGCTCACTGGCTCTGAACCTCATTCCTTAGTTCTCAGTCCCCTAAGTAGCTAGTGAATAGCTATAAGTGTGAGCTACTGGTTACTAGTTTACAATTTTATTTTATTTTTTGTCGGCTGTGGGCTTGATCTCTGGGCCTGGGCGCTGTCCCTCATCTCTTCAGCTCAAGGCGAGCTGTCCAGGTTGGTTTTGGACAGCAATCCTCATATCTTAGCCTCCCGAGTAACTAAGATTACAGGTGTGCGCCACTGGCGCCCAGCTTTACAAAAAAAATCTCTTAACAAGCCAGAAGAAGAGAAAGTTCAAACCATCAACATAAAAAGCATGAAGTTCCTAGCGTAGAATTGGAGCCAAATACACTCAGTGAAGCTGGGTCTTCAATGCCAGCACTGGCTGTTTGGGGAGGCCTTCCCGCCCCCCAGAAGCTTCCCATGTGAGTGTTGCCAAAACTGTCCTATCTCTAAATAAGGTCTAGAAGAATTGTGCCTGCTGGCCTGGCAACAAGGAACAAAGAGAACTATGAGAAGGAGGGAAATGTATTTAACAACAAAACCCTGAGCCTATATAGATACAAGATATGGAATCTATGAAGATAAAAATACAGCCGGGCGCTGGTGGCTCACGCCTGTAATCCTAGCTACTCAGGAAGCTGAGATCTGAGGATCGCGGTTCAAAGCCAGCCTGGGCAGGAAAGACCGTGAGACTCCTATCTCCAATAAACCACCAGAAAACCGTAAGTGGCGCTGTAGCTCAAGTGGTAGAGCGCTCGCCTTGAGCTGAAGAGCTGAGGGACAGCGCCCAGGCCCAGAGTTCAAGCCCCACGACCGACAAAAATAAAATAAAATACAGACACACATCGAATGAGGGCTAAACCTAAAATGTGCTTCACTAATCTATGTAGGCTACAACTACAATAGCAGATTGCTCCCAGGAACATGATGAACAAGAACAAAAGGAGATCAAATCAAGTTCAGAGAAAATGATACAATCAAGTACAGTAGCTCACAGCTATAGTATCAGAGAATTAGCAAGACTCCATCTTAAGAAAAACCCAGGCATGGTGGTTCAGACCTGTTACCCCAGCTATGTGGAAGTTGTAGGTAGGAAGATCAAGGCCTAGACTAGCCCTGTGAGAAACTGGGTGACTAACTGAAAAATGTCAAAAGCAAAATGGGCAGGGGGGCATGGCTTAAGTAGTAGAGTGCCTGCCTGGCAATCTCAGGGACCTATGTTCAAAACCCAGTACCACCAAAAATAAAAAGTGGTGCAATTAAAGAGATATGGTGAACACAAAAGATGTATGAGGCTGGGGCAGACATCGCAGTAACGTTGTTTTGTTGTTGTTGTTTGTTTTTGTTTTTTTGGGTCCAGTTGTGGGGCCTGAACTCTGGGCCTGGGTGCTGTCCCTCAGCTCTTCAGCTCAAGGCTAGCGCTCTACCACTTGAGCCACAGCGCCACTTCTGGCTTTTTTCTTTTTGCTTATGTGGTGCTAAGGAATCGAACCCAGGGCCTCATGCATGCAAGGCAAGCGCTCTACCACTGAGCCACCTTCCCAGCCCCAGTAACATTGTTTTATAATAAACTTCTTTTTTGTAAGTAGAAGTATCAAATGTGATGTCCTTTTTGCTTTTCTGGTTTTGGATGGGAGCTGAAGATCGAACTTAGGGCCTAGCGCATACTCTACCATTGCAGTAAAGCCTCATACCTACTCTACTTATATCTGGTTCAGTAGGTTTTGGTTAGACCAGCATAGCCAAAAACATGTGGTATGCTTTGAGCTACAAAATCACTAAGCATCAGGAATTGTTTGCCGTTCTTCTCACACCATTGTGTATGTGGCCTGTCTTCGAGCAAAATGTCCTTCTGCAACACATGGTATATACAGGGCCCTGGCTAAGAAAGTAAATAATAAAGTTCCTGAATCCTGATGAAATCAATAGGCTGAGTTGCCCCTTAGATGACCATCACAGCCCAGGGCACATGTGGAATTCCCATGGAATCAATCCCAGCTAAAGCCAAGTTCCTCGCAGACAGTAGGACACCAAGCTAGGGATGTAGCTCAGTGGTGGAGGCCATGCCCAGTATGTGTTAGGTTCTAGGTTCAATCCCCAGTACCACAAAACAAAAGTAGGTCAATATTAAGTGGGTTTTGTGTGTGTGTGTGTTTTTGCTGTTGTTCTTGTTTTTGTTTTGTGGGTCATGGGGCTTGAACTCTGGGTCTGGGTACTGTCCCTCAGCTCTTCAGCTCAAGGTGAGCACTCTACCACTTGAGCCACAGCACCACTTCTGGTTTTCTGGTGGTTAACTGGAGATAAGAGTCTGATGGACTTTCCTGCCCAGTGCTGGCTTTGAACCAGGATCCTCAGATCTCAGCCTCCTGAGTAGCTAGGATTACAGGTGTAAGCCACCAGTTCCCAAGCTTCCTGGGGATTTTATTGCCTGACTTCCACACACAAATGCTTTCTGATTCATGTGTATTACTTATTAACTACATCTTATCGATCATCTTTTTACCTAGTTCTTGAGATTAAAATCATTCTCCCAGGCTTGAGCATTTTTGTGATGAAAACACTTCCTAATATTTTGTTTTTGCTCACACTCTGCCAAGGTATTAGCATATGTATGATGTGACTAAGATACATGCTTTCTCATTATGAAACAGATTTAAACATTGCCTAGAGTTCTCAAGAAGTACACTTACTTAATATGGTACCAATTAAGCAGTATTAGCCACAGAACCTTCCAGTGGTTGTTCAGAAGTGTCTAATTGCTCAAATACCAGGTTGACAAATTCCCTTCCCAATTCTTTTCTTGTGCATATGCATGAAACAGTGTACACCAAGGAGAGACACTCAGCACCAGCGATGAGGAGGTCTGGAAGCTAGCCCACACCTGTCCTCTTCCAGGCATCTAACCTTGCAGCAAAGTTACCTCCTTACATCAGGTTCCATGTTTGTAGAACCATGATTATGTCACTACTCCTCCACACCACAGCCCGGGGAAAGTGCACGCCCACTGGAGAGGCTGGAAGGAATCATGGAAATCAAGGCACAGGTCCTCACCTTTGAGCAGGTTTACTTAATTCTAACCCTTCTCAGCTGGATTCTTTAACTCCTAAGATTCTGCCCATCTTGTTTGTTCCTTCCTTCCTTTCTTTCTCCTTCCTTCCTCTCCCTCCCTTCCTCTCTTTCTTTTTCTGTCTCCCTCCCTCTCTCCCTTCCTTCCTTCCTTCCTTCTCTTTCTTCCTTTTTCTTTCTTTTCTTCTTTCTTTCACTGAGGCTTGACCTCAGTCTCTCACTCTTGTTTGGCTTTTTCATTCAAGATTGGTGTTCTACCACTTCAGCCACATCTCCAGGTCTAGCTTTTTTTTGGTCCATTGTGGGGCTTTAACTCTGGGCCTGGGCACTGTCCCTCAGGTCTTCAGCTCAAGGCAAGCACTCTACCACTTGAGCCACAGTGCCACTTCTGTGTTTTGTTTTTTTTTTTCTTTTCTGGTGGGTTCTTGGAGATAAGAGTCTCAGGAACTTTCCTGCCCTGGCTGGCTTTGAACCATGATCCTCAGATCTCAGCCTCCTGAGATCTAGGATTACAGGGAAGAGCCACTGGCACCCGGCCCATGTCTGGCTTTTTGCTAGTTAGTTGGACATAAGAGTCTCTCATATTTGTCTGCCCATGCTGGCTTTGAACCAGGGTCCTCAGATCCCTGCTTATTTAGTAATTAGGATTACAGGCACTAGCCACCATTGCTGGGCATTGCTTGGCAATCTATGATAAGTTTTCTTGATCAGATTCCTGGCTTCTCTCCAGATTCCTGTTTTGCACTTTGTTTTACTTGTTTGTGGTGGGTGGGGCAGCACAGGGCTTTAACATGCTGCGCAGGAGCTCTTCCACTGACCAACACCTCCAACACACCCCTGCACATTGCATACCAGAATGCTTTAACCCTTCTTACATCACTCAATGGTGCTGTCTCTATAATTTTAAATGCATAATCTTATCATTAAAATATCTATTCCTGGGAGGAGAGAACTGGGAAAGACATTGTCCAAAAAGAAATGTGCTCTTACCTGATTTATGTAACTGTAACCTCACTGGACATCACCTTTATAATAATGATAAAAATGAAAATTTAAAATAAATTATCTATTCCCCCAAAGGAATGTTTGCCAGGCTATACCTAGGTCATAAATTTTGACCAAACCAGATTTAATGGCTACTTTAAAAAAAAAAAAAAAAGAAGAACTCAAATATAACAGAAAACAACTGAACACATCATACTTTGTAACACAAAACTATGTTGTTAAAGAATGACCTCAGTTTGTCTGTGACTAGGTGTATCTTACTAGCTTAGGTAAAGTAAGTTTCTTACTGGTGTTCTTCATAAGAACAAGACGGACTGTACACTACAGAACAAAGGCCATCCCCTTGTTTAGAATCTCTGAAGGACAGCCCACTGTGGGCACACAGCCTGGTATCACTGACATGAGCTAAGGAGCCTTGTAAGGTCCTTATTGTCTTTTTTTCTACCAAAATGATTATTCCAACTTGCCCCTGTTCCTATGTCTCAGCCACAGTGGGAATATTTTAATCCCTCCTTCACTGAACACAAGCTAGCTAAGGACTTAACTGCATGCACATCAAAAGACTACTCAGGAGACTGAGATCTGAGGATTGTGGTTAGAAGCCAGCCTAGGCAGGAAAGTCCATGAGACTTTTATGTCTAATTAACTACCAAAAGGCCAGAAGTGGAGCTGTGGCTCAGTTGTAAAGCACTAGCCATAGCAAAAAGTTCAGGAACAGCACCCAACCCCTAAGTTCAAGCCCCAGGACTGGCATGCATACACACACACACACACACACACACACACACACACACACACACACGCGCGCGCGCACACGCACACGCACACGCACACACACACACGCGCGCGCGCGCACACGCACACGCACACACACACACACCATTCTACGTGCCCAAGGCAGCCCTGAAACAAGACAGACCAATATCCTGCCCCACAGAGCTTCCATGGTGAAACACAGTGCAGCACACAGCCTAACACTGGTCACCACACTTGCTGCCCTCTCCCTCTGCAGCTCCCCACAGTCAGAGGTTCAGCTGTCATTTCCTCAGGTCACCTCCAATGCATCCCGCTTATTGACCACTCCTGAGTGAGTCTCAAAGAATCATTCAGAAGTCCAGGGGGCCAGTGGCTCGTGCCTTTAATCCTAGCTATTCAGGAGGCTGAGATCTGAGGATCGCAGTTCAAAGCCAGCTTGGGCAGGAAAGTCTATGAGACTCATCCCTAATTAACTACCAGAAAACTGGAAATAGCACTGCAGTTCAAGTAGTAGAATGCTTACTTTGAGCTGAAGAGCTGAGGGATGGCGCTCAGGCCCAGAGTTCAAGTCCCATGACCGACAAAAAACAAACAAACAAACAAAAAGATTTATTTGTTCCACATGAGTCCAATTCAATTTATTTATCTGCAGGTTGGAAAAAGGTAAGAAGATCTTCCCCAAGTTTAGATACAATACCAAGAAAAAAGCTGATAGGTGGGTGCTTATAGCTTACATCTGTAATCCTAAATATTCAGGATGCTGAGATCTGAGGATTGCAGTTCAAAGTCAGCTCAGGCAAGAAAGTACAGGAGACTCTTATTTCCAATTAAGCACTAGAAAACTGGAAGTGACACTTTGGTTCAAAGTGGCAGATCACCAGCCTTGAGCAAAAGTGCTCAGGAACAGCACCTAGGCCCTGGTTCAAGCCCTATAACCGATTTAAAAAAAAAAGTGGACCCTCATTTATTGCCCTCTTCCCTTTCTCTTTCCCCCTCCCTTCACCTATACACCTACATACCTACACACCTACACACCTACACACACTCAGTCTTTTCTTTCACTTGAGAAGAAACCCTAGAGCACAGGGAAAAGTTCTACCAGTAAGCACCATGCCAGGCCCTGAATGACCTGGAGCTTAGGAGAGGAGAGGAAAAGCCATGTCTAAATCATAAATCCACAAAGGTATTTTAAAAATGGAGGCCCTCAGCAAGTTTGAAATGATCTTGTTAAGCTCTTGCTATGTAGTACTATAATCTCTTGCTATATAGTAACAAAAATGTCATATAAATGTACAGCAATAGTGAGGTATTTTTTGGTCTCAAAAGACAGAAAGGGCCAGGTGCCAGTGGCTCATGTCTGTAATCCTAGCTACTCAGGAGGCTGAGATCTGAGTATGGCAGCTTGTAGCTAGCCTAGGCAAGAAAGTTCATGAGACTCTTATCTCTAATAAACCACTCAGGAAAAGCCGGAAGTGGTGTTGTGGCTCAAGTTGTAGAGCATTAGCCTTGAGCCAAGCTCAGAGACAGTGCTGAGGCCCTGAGTTCAAGCCTAGGACTGGCACAAAAACGCAGAAAGGAAATATAAAATGTAAGATGAATGCTAACTGATGCAATAAGACAACTGCTAACTTACACAATGACAAGATAAAACACTGAAATTCCTTGTAAGCAGTTTTCAAAAACTGCCTTCAGTGTTTGGCCTCTTGACTCATATCAGGGTTTTCTGCATTCAAAATTATCCAACTGCTGATCAAAAGATTTTTCTGAAGTGAAGATTGTGCTAAGGTGACTCATCAGACTTCTTTAAATAATTCTTCAGTGCCTGGACCAAGTGCTAAATTAGGTATTTCCAAGTATATATATATGAATATGTATATATGCATGTATATATATGAATATGTATATATGCATATATATGAATATGTATACGTATATATATATATATATATATATATATAGGATGCTTCTACTATGCAAAGTGAATTGATTCTCTAGGCAAAATTCTTCACTGGGAAGGGTAATAAAAAGGCCAACTATATTTCTTAATAGTACCTAAGTCACTCAAAACATGTTTCTCCAATAAACAACTCCTTGACTTCATTTACCATTTTAAGGAAAACCATCTTCAATGAGATATATGCCATGTGTCACATATCATGCTAAGTGCTTGGGATAAAGGATATATACTTGTTTTTTAAGGAGTTCACATTCTGGTTGAGGAGAAAAAAAAAGATGTAAAAAGCTGAGTGCCAGTGGTTTGCACCACTTCTAGCTACTCAGAAGACTAAATTTTGAGGATTGAAGTCCAAAGCCAACCCAAGCAGAAAAGCCCATGATACTTTTATCTCCAATTAACCGGTAAAAAGCCAGAAGTAAAAGTACGGTTCAAGTGGTAGAGAGCTAGCCTTGAGTAAAAAAAAGCCAAGCAAAAATATGAGGCTCAATTCAAGTAACAGTACTAGCACATACCACACACACACACACACACACACACACACACACACACACACACACACACACACTGTTTAAAGAAACAAATGCTAGCCAGTATTAACACCTGTAATCCCCACCTACTTCAGAGACAGAGGCCCAAGAATCCAAGGTCAATGCCATACACTTTTCATAGTAGACACTGAAATGATAACAGTCTAGCAACTGAGAAAATGAATAAAACAAAAATGAGCTGAACACTGGTGGCTCACGCCTGTAATCCTAGCTATTTAGGAAGCCAAGATCAGAAGATCTTGCTTCAAAGCCAGCCCAGGAAGAAAAGTCCACAAACTCTTATTTCTCCAATTAACCACCAGAAAACTGGAAGAGGCACTGTGATTCAAACTGGTAGGTCAATAGCCTTGAGCAAGAGCTCAGAGACAGCACTCAGACCCCAAGTACAAGCCCATGACAGACAAAGAACCAACAAGAGCTCGAAATGACTCACAACTCAGATAGGACATCTAACAAAGTCATTGAATATTTGAGGATATTCCAGCTCAAAAGAATGTATTTCTTCCTGGTGGGGTGCATTCACGATTATAATCGTAGTTACTCAGGAGGCTGAGATCTAAGGATCATGGTTCAAAGTCAGCCCAGGCAGGAAAGTCCCTGAGACTCTTTTTTTTTTTTTTGGGGGGGGGCTCTGGTTGTGGGGCCTGAACTCTAGGCCTGGGCGCTGTCCCTCAGCTCTTCAGCTCAAGGCTAGCGCTTACCACTTGAGACACAGTGCCACTTCCGGCTTTTTTCTTTTTGCTTATGTGATGCTGAGGAATCAAACCCAGGGCCTCAGGCATGCAAGGCAAGCGCTCTACAAAAGCCACCTTCCCAGCCCTCCCTGAGAAACTTATCTCCAATTAACCACCAGAAAACTGGAAGTGGCACTGTGGCTCAAGCGGTAGAGTGCTCACTTGGGTTGGCTTTGCCCCACAACTGACGGAAAAAAAAAAAAAAAAGAATGCAGTTTCTACGTATCTTATAGGAAACAGAATTTTGCAAACAATTGCTGAAATGCCTTCTGAATTCTAGTTATTAGTTTGTTGGATTTTTAAAATTGCCATTGATCCACACTCTCACTTTAGTATGCTCTTGTCTGTGGGCCCTGATAATCTTTAAAAGTAAGAAAGGTGACAGGGCCCTATCTATGTATTGACCTCAAAACCTCCTGGAAGAAAAAAACTTATTAAGTGTATATTAGCTAGATGTTGATGGCTCATGCCTGTAGTTCTAACTACAGGCTGAGATCTGAGGATTGCAGTTTGAAGCCAGCTCAAATAGGAAAGTCTGTGAGACTCTTATCTCAAATTAACCACCAAAAAGCTGGAGGGGGAGCTGTGGCTCAATAGGTAGAGTGCCAGCCTTGAATGAAAAAGCTCAGGGGCTGCATCTGGACCCTGAGTTCAAACCCCAGTTCTAGCACACACACACACACACACACACACACACACACACACACACATACATGATTGTGTATGTATGTGTTTCATGTTCATGAGACTCAGTGCTTTTGTACTTAGCTAGCTTGTCGATAAGTACAAAAGCTCCAAATGGTTCTCTAGAGAACTAGAGAGAAAGAGGCCATATACATTCAACATTGACTATCAATTACTTGAAGTTTATATCAAATCTGATACAGAGACTACCCAAAATTTCCAAAGACATAGGAAGAGCAGCTTCAGTTTCCCACAGCAAAAGGAAAAATGCAGGATTTCCTGGAAGCTCACTGGGAGGAGTTGACTTACTTGGGCTAATCTCTAGTTAATCCTCTGTTGAGAAATGTTCCTAAAGCAGAGATGATCCCTTAGTGATCACTAGGGTAGCCGTGATGCGCTCTGCTGAGTTCATAGACCCGAATATGGCAGTAGCCTTCCACTGACCCCAAACCATCTAGGGCAGGGACACTGCTCACTGGGAAGCCTTCCTAAACCACGCCCTCTCCTTTGTCAGCCGGGACTAGAGCAAGATTATATTAAAGCACTGAACTGAATCGAGCACCTTAAAAGGGCCCAACCCTTAGAGCTCTTCCCTTCTTATTAGATGCTAGTCTTATTTGAGGTGATTTCGGAAACAATGGCTCTAACTTGTCTTAAGCGAATATGGTTTAACCCTAGTAAAATGAATATGATTTCAGTTATGCAGGAAGAAAACATTCTGGAACTGTGACACACAGTATGGCAATTAGCAGGCACCTTAGCTAAAGTGCTTACTTTGCTAAGAGAGTAGACCTTACATGTTCCCAGGAGGAAAACAAGTGCCAGGTAAATTGTTGGATATATCCATTAGCTTGATTGTGGCAATTATTTCACAATTGTAGTTATACACACACCAAGTTATACACCTTAAATATATAAAAGTTTTATTTGTCAATTATGATTCAATAAAGCTAAGGGAAAGGGAAAAAAAAGAATGAGTATAAAATCCACTTAGGAAACAACTTAGATCTTAAATACTCTGACCTCATTTAATGCCACACAGAAACTGTAGTTCAGATGTTTTTGCATACCGTGATACAATCAATCAAAAAATGCCAATGTCTCCACACTGGGAGTAGTCCTGAGGTCTGGTTTTTCTGGCAGAACAGGGTGTCAATATGTCCACAATCCATGCATTTGGTCAAGAGGCAATACCATTCAACTTGACCTTGCCAGGAGCACATGCGAAGAGTTATAGGCCCGAGATTCTGAGGCTAGTTTTTCTGTCTGGTGCTAAAGCTGTTGGCAAATTTAAATGAAATGCTAAAACATTAAAATTACATATTCCAGCAAAAGTTGTAAACTTGTTGGGGGCTAGGGAAGTCATACATTTACGTGACAATATTAAATTACTTTTTAAAAAAAGTTTACAGGGAGAGGGATAGAGGACTTGAGATTGATAGGGATATATTGTTTACGTGCATGGAGATGTCATAATGAAACCCCCCTTGTACAACTCCAATTAACTACCATTATTATAAATAATAATAGGTAAACATTTATTTATAAATATATAATATATAGAATTTATACAAATATATACTACTGTAAATATAATAGGTGAACACAAGTATATATAATATAAGTTGTGCAGCCTGAACTCTGGGCCTGGGCACTGTCCCTCAGATCTTCAGCTCAAGACCAGCACTCTACCACTTGAGCCACAGTGCCACTTCCGGCTTTTTTCTGCTTATGTGGTGCTGAGGAATCAAACCCAGAGCCTCATGCATGCAAGGCAAGATTCTGCCACTCAGCCACCTTCCCAGCCCCATAAATATATTATTTATATAAATATAAATATTTATTTTAAAAAAGCTCTCATGGACTTTCTGTTCAGGCTGACATCAAACCATGATCTTCCAGGTCTCAGCCTCCTAGCTAGCTATGGTAACAGGCATGTGAACCACTGGTTCCTGACTGTGATGACCTTGCTGACAGAGTACCAAGGAAACTCAGATACTACATGCATATATGTGTCTCAATACAATAATTACTTGATGCTTATGGAAGAATTGTAACATGTTCTGCTTCCATTGAGTTTATGAGCTCATTCAGTATGCACACTGAAACGATCAAAATCTGTTTGGAAAGGATGAAAACTAAGAGTCTAGTCATTGGTTGATATCTTTCTATTAGAAACCCAAGACTTGTGAGATTAAACTGCATAAACTGAATTTTATTGATTGATTGATTGCTGGTCCTAGGGCTTAAACTCAGGGCCTGGGTGCTACCCCTGAAACTCTTTGTGCTCAAGGCTAGTGCTCTACCACTTGAGCCACAGTGCCACTTCCAGCTTTTTCTGAGTAGTTTATTGGAGATAAGAATCTAATGGACTTTCCTGCTCTGGCTGGCTTCGAACTGTGATCCTCAGATATCAGCCTCCTGAGTAGCTAGGATTATAGGAATGAGCTATCAGGGTCCAGCTTAAATTGAAATTTATATCTGAACTTTGTGTGAAAGGGAAAATATTTCAACATCAAAAATAAAGATAGAGCTGGGCGCTGGTGGCTCACGCCTGCAATCCTAGTTACTCAGGAGTAACTGGGATCTGTGGATCGCAGTTCAAAGCCAGTCCAGGCAGGAAAGTCCGTGAAACTCTTATCTCCAGTAACCCACTCAGAAAACTGGAAGTGGTGTTGTGGCTCAAGTGGTAGAGCACTTGCCTTGTGCTGAAGAGCACAGGGACAGTGCCCAAGCCCAGAGTTCAAGCCCCACGACTGACAGAAAGAAAGAAAGTACTGTAGCATCATTTTGCAGAATGGGTTGGTCCAGAAATCCGCTGTAATATCTAGGGACTATGGTTTTAAGGTCTATAAGGAGGCCAGAGACTAAAGGATGACAAAATTATCACTAAAAGAAAAAATATACCTTCAAAAATCTATAATTTCATTTCTGTATATGAGATGTATTCATGGGTCCCAGGAGAAATTGTAGAATTCTAATTCAATAATTGAAATTATAGAACAATTAAACAATAATAAAAATACTAACTAACAAAACTAAAGGTGTCAACGTCTTACTCCTATAATCTTAGCTACTTAGGAGACTAAGATCTGGAAGACTACAGGTAAAGGCCAGCCCAGAAAGAACAAATTGCTACACTTCATCTCCAAAATAACTATCAAAAAGCAGGGCTGGAAGTATAGCTCAAATAGTAGAGCTCCAGCTTTGAGTAAAAAAACCCCTACTGAGAATATTAGCTATTTGGAAGGCAGAGATGGGAGGATCCATAGTTTAAGGCTAGCATAGGCTAAAAGCTAGGAAGACCCTGTCTCAAAGAGCAAGCTAGGGGCTGGGAAGGTGGCTCAGTGGTAGAGCGCTTGCCTTGCATGCCTGAGGCCCTGGGTTCGATTCCTCAGCACCACATAAGCAAAAAGAAAAAAGCCGGAAGTGGTGCTGTGGCTCAAGTGGTAGAGCACTAGCCTTGAGCTGAAGAGCTGAGGGACAGCGCCCAGGCCCAGAGTTCAGGCCCCACGACCGGACACCCCCCCCCTCAAAAAAAAGAAATATTTATACCAGGGCTCAGGGCATATTGTAAGTGGTAGAGCTCTTGCTAACAAGTTCAAAGGCCTGGGCTCAAAATTATACCAATGCTTTAAAAAAAAACTTTTTGAAAAGTAGAGAAACCAGGCATGCTAAAAATTAATTTGTAAGTCAGGCGCTGGTGGCTCACGCCTGTAATCCTAGCTACTCAGGAGGCTGAGATCTGAGGATCACTGTTCAGAGCCAGCCCAGGCAGGAAAATCCATGAGACTCTTATCTCTAGTGAACTAACTACCAGAAAACCAGAAGTGGTGCTGTGGTACTACTTCTGGTAGAGCACTTGCCTTAAGCTGAAGAGCTGAGGGAAAGTACCCAGGCCCAGAGTTGAAGCCCCACAACTGACCAAAAAAAAAAAACAAAAAAATTAATTTGTAAATTACCAAACTGACTCAAGATGGACTAGATATATACTAATTTAAACTGGAAGGTAGGAAAACTAAAACATTATTCTAAAGGTTATTTCCTGTGCTGTGAATAAGATTCATTGGTACTTTGTTCTAAATAGGGTAATGCCAAGACAATCTGGTTGTTTACATCTATTTTGTTTGTTTGTTTGTTTTTGGGGTCCAGTTTGTTTGTTTTTTTGGGCCTGGGCGCTGTCCCTCAGCTCTTCAGCTCAAGGCTAGCGCTCTACCACTTGAGCCACAGCGCCACTTCCGGCTTTTTTCTTTTTGCTTATGTGGTGCTGAGGAATCAAACCCAGGGCCTCATGCATGCAAGGCAAGCGCTCTACCACTGAGCCACCTTCCCTGCCCCATTTACATCTATTTTGGAGTCTGGTTACTTCTGTAATTCTCAGGGAGGCTGAGTCTTTCTGTGCTAGGTTCTATCTGCTAAAAGCATACAGCAAGCATCATAAATAGTAAAATGTTAGAAACAATCTCTTCAAAGCCAAGAATAAAACCAAGAGTCCTTCTATCACTATACCTATTCCTTACTGAACCGTTAAATGATTATCTAAAAAAAAAGCAAAAAGGTTAAAAAAAATCCAAAATATAAACTATTAGAAATAATTAGAGTGCATCTTTTGTCAATATTGCTGTATTTAAGATTAATATATAAGCCAGCTGAGCATAGAGGCATGTCTTTGTAAGTCCAGTTGCTTGGGAGGCTGAGGTACAAGGATCATTTGAGCTCAACAGGTTAAGATCAGCCTGAGCAAAAGGCCCACTAAATAAATAAATAAATAAATCAGCCTAAGCAACATATCAAGATTCTGTTTCAAAAAAACAAAAACAAATATATATATATATATATATATATATATATATATATATATATATATATATATATCTGTATTTCTACTCACCAGAAATGATAACTTTGTTGTTGTTGTTGTTTGTCGGTTGTGGGGCTTGAACTCTGGCCCTGTGTGCTGTCCCTGAGATCTTCAGCTCAAGGCTAGTGCTCTACTACTTGTGCCACAACACCACTTCTGGTTTTCTGATAGTTAATTGGAGATAAGAGTCTCAAGGACTTTCCTATCCAGGATGGCTTTGAACTGTGAGCCACCAGGTGCCTGGCAAAGTTATTTTTTTGTTTTTTGTTTGTATGTTTGTTTTTAATTAAATCCTGTTCTAAATTAAAAACTAATGTCAAGTCCAGCACCATTTGCTCACACCTGTAATCCTACCTACTCAGGAGGCTGAGAACTGAGGATTGCAGTTCAAAGCCAGCCTGGACAGCAAACTCCATGAAACACTTATCTCCAATGAAGCATCAAAAAGCAGGAAGTGGAGATGAGGCTCAAATGGCAGAGTGGAAGCCTTAAAAAAAAAAATAAACCTCAAGCAGGGGCTGGGAAGGTGGCTCAGTGGTAGAGTGCTTGTTTAGCACCACATAAGCAGAAAAGCCGGAAATGGTACTATAGCTCAAGTGGTAGAGTGCTAGCCTTGAGCTGAAGAGCTGAAGGACAGCGCCCAGGCCCAGAGTTCAGGCCTCATGATCAACCAAAAAAAAAAAAAGGGTCAAGAACAGTTCCCAGGCCCTGAGTTCAAGACTCAGTACCAGAACAAAACAAAACAAAAAAAAAAACTGGCTATGATATGTATGAAAACAAAACAATGAAAGCTGTTGAAATTGTTTTAAGGGCTGGGAATGTGGCTCAGTGGTAGAGTGCTTGCCTAGCAAGAAGCCCTGGGTTCCATTCCTAGTACCACATAAAAAGAAAAAGCTGTAAATGGTACTGTGGCTCAAGTGGTACTTGAGCAAAAAAGAAGCACAGGAATAGTGCCCAGGCCCTGAGTTCAAGCCCCAGGACTGGGGAAAAAAAGAAAGAGAAAGAGGGAGAGAGAGACAGAGACAGAGACAGAGAGAGACAGAGACAGAGACACAGAGACAGAGACAGAGAGACACAGAGACAGAGACAGAGACACAGAGAGACACAGAGACAGAGACACAGAGAGACACAAGAGAGGGAAAGAAGAAAGGAAAGGAAGGAAGGAAGGAAGGGAAAGAAAGAAAGAAGAAAGAAAGAAAGAAAGAAAGAAAGAAAGAAAGAAAGAAAGAAAGAAAGAAAGAAAGAAAGAAAGAAAGAAAGAAAGAAAGAAAGAAAAGAAAGCAGGAACAAGAGAGAAAATTGTTTTAAGAAGTGGGGCTCAGAAGTAAGGTAGAGGGCTAGCGGGGGTGAGGTTGCTCAGGATGCATTGCATGCAGGTCTGGAAATGTCACAATGAAACTCCCCTCGTACAACTAACTATACTAATTTTTAAAAAATCAACAAAAACACTATACTAAAATAAGTAATGCTTTTTTGTTAGCTGCAGTGGTGTAACTCAAGGAGCTTAATGTTTTAGGCACCTTTCAGGTGTTCCTAGAGGTGTTGATACAGATACCTCCCTGTCCTGAACTGTCCTTTCCAATCATAATCAGGTCTAGACAGGCTCTCAAGTACATCTGTATTTTTAGGTTCAAGTTAAGTAGCTCAGAAAGAACATTTTAACATGTTTCAATCAATTTCTGATGTGTATATTTAGCACATTGTTGTTATTATAATCTCCCTAAAGCAGTGTAATTAAGAGAGATTCTTTGTTTTTGAAAGGTTTAAGCCTGTCAAAAATTTTAAGTACACATTTGTTTTTCAATTTATCATCCATAAGCAGAAATTACATGGTTGACTTCACTCCAATTCACTATTACGAAACACTTAACTTACTTGTATAGAAACTGGTTTCCGGTCAAATGTACACTTGTAACAAAAAGAGTAAAAAAAAAAAAAAAACTTACGCTTTGTGAATAACTTTTACAATGACTTTATTTCTCTTATTTGTTTGTCTGTTTTGATGCCTGGGTGCTGTCCATGAGCATTTTTGCTCAAGGTTAGTGTTCTACCACTTGAGCTATAGTTCTGTCCAGCTTTTTTGGTAGTTAATTGAATATAAGAATCTCACAGACTTTCCTGTTTGGGCTGGCTTTGAACTGTGATCCTCAGATCTCAGCCTCCTGAATAGCTAGGATTACAGGTATGATCCACCAGTGCCTGGCTTTCTCTTTTTCCAGGTAAGATTTCCACAATACTAGCAATGAAAGTCAAGGGATGCTGATGCCCAGTTTTCTTGGAATTTAGCCTCTAAAACAGTCCCTTAATAACTTTTTTTTTTTTTTTTGAGGCAGTGTCTCACGTTGGAGCCCAGGCTGTGTTAAATTGGAGATCCTCCCACCTTATCCTTCTGAGGGCTGGGACTATAGGCTGAGCCACCACTCCTGGACATTAATAATCATTTCAAGATAATCTTATAAGAATATAACAGAAGCTGGGAGACATGAAAGAACAGTGTTTTTCAATGAATGCTCAATTCCATGTGATAAATAAATAGAAATGAACCAACAGATATTATGGCTAGGGTGGCTAAATAGTAGAGCAATATGTTCATTTCCCAGCATTATAAAAATAAAAAGGAGGGGCTAGGAAGGTGGCTCAGTGGTAGAGCGCTTTCCTTGCATGCATGAGGCCCTGGATTCGATTCCTCAGCACCACATAAGCAAAATGAAAAAAGCCAGAAGTGGCGCTGTGGCTCAAGTGGTAGAGTGCTGGCCTTGAGCTGAAGAGCTGAGGGACAGTGCCCAGGCCCAGAGTTCAGGCCCCACGACCGGACCCAAAATAAAATGAAATAAATAAATAAAAAGGAAGAAAGAAAGAAAAAAAGACTATCATTGGAGTAAATACCTATAATTCCAGCTACTGCAGAAGCAGATATCAGGATGATTGGAGTCCAAAAGCAGTTCAAGTCCAGTCCAGACAAAAAGTTATTAAAACCTCTATCTCAACAATACCAGCTACTGAGGGAGAGTACTATGATCTGAAGATAGTCCCTAGCAAAAACTTAAGACCCTAACTGAAAAATACTAAGCAAAAAAGGGTTAGAGGTATGGTTCAAGTAGTAGGGCACCTATCCAGCAAGCCTGAGACCCTGGGTTCAAACCCTAGTACCAACAAAAAGAAAGGGAGGGAAATAGGAAAATGTAAATATTAAGTAAACCTTTAATGGGCAAAATATGGACAAATATAAGACCCTATTGTACACGTATGGATGGTAGGAGGGGAAAAAAAAAAAGAAGAAAGCATGCATTCAGGATATTTAAGGAGCAAAGGAGTAAAGAAGACAAGAATTAACAAATGCTGGGTGCCACTGGTATAGCACACACCTGTAACTCTAGCTATTCAGGAAGCCTAGATCTGAGGATGGAGGTTCAAAGCCAGTCTGGGTAGACACAGCCAGGGTAGACAAATGTGACTCTTATCTCCAATCAACCAACAAAAGCTGGAAGTGGAGCTGTGGCTAACATGGTAGAATGCCAGCCTTCAGTGAACAAGCCAAGCAAGAGCACAAGGTCCTGAGTTCAAGTCCCAGTGCCTGTGTGCACGCACATGCACGTGCACACACACACACACACATTAATGATGAGACACTTATTAACAAGCCGTACTAAGAGAAGACAAAGAAATACAGTGCCACAGACCTAAACCACATGTACCTCAGGTATTATGGCCTGGGTGAACTTTAAATGCATGGATCAGAAGTGAAACTGTTCCCCATAGTCATTGTTGACCATAGGCCCTGCTATTCAATTTCTGATCAACATGCTTTTGATCAGTAGTGAAATATTGTAAAGGCAGGAAAAGGCAAAAAGAAGAGGAATGGAGGAGCAGAGTAAGGAGATATCATGAGGGCTATGAATCAGGAATGGGACCGTTGGCAGATACTGAGGGCCAAGAGTAGTGTAAGGATCCCAAGAGCTCACCCAGATAAGGCTGCACCCCACTGCAGGCTGGACACTGAAGATGCTCCTGCATGATGAGCTCAGGGCAAGTAGGGTACAGGAGCTCCAGACAGCATCAGTCTGTTCCTTGGTATGTTAATGTACCGGGCGTGGTATCTACCCCCAATGAAAAGGGATGCAGTAAACACTGGTTATTTCCCAGGATTCCTTGCAAATTCTTTCAATGGTAAAGTGCCTGCCTAGGAAGTACTGGATTCAAACTCAGGTACAGCCAGGGCCTGACTATTCCCAAGGCCTGAGAGTTCTAGGAATGCATGTAAAAGTCCCAAGAGAAGCTTGGTGCTGGTGGCTCATGCCTATAATCATTGCTCAGGAGGCTGATCAAGGTTTAGCCAGAATGAGACTCTTCAGTTAAGAAGCCAGAACTGAAGGCCTGTTAAGTGATAGAACACCAGCTGTGAGTGAAAAGGCAGATTGAGAACCAGAGGCCTTGAGTTCGAGTCTCAGCACCAAACAAAATAATCTCATGGACCATGAGGTATATTGCTACACAATAGTTATAACTGATAAATGCACAGATGCACAGCACAAACTTGTTTGCATTATACTCATTTTGCTTAGCCAGAGAGACAGTAAGATATCAATCAAATAATACCTTTCTACTCAAACACAAGGGGCCATTCATAGTGAGCAAAAACTCAATCCAGAATGAAAGCAAGTGTCATTTCATTTCTTTCTCTTTCAAAAAACCTTAGGTTCCTTAGTTGTTAAGGAATCTAAGCGGGACTGTCCTTCACCCAATGGTGCCACTGATTTGTGAACAATCTCATGGCCAAAATCTTGTTATCTTTATCTATTGTATTCTATAGAGGAAAAAAAAAGTTCATGTTCTACAATTATGATTGAATTAATAATTAGAACGTCATGGTTGAGGGCCTGAGGATATAGCTCAGTGGCAGAAAGCCTGCCTAACATATGTGAGTAAAAAATCCCCCTGGCTTTGATTTCCTATACCACAAAAAAAAGAAAAAAGAAAGAAAAGAAAAAGAAAAACCTTGTGGTCATTCTCTAGTCATCTGGTCTCCTCTACTCTTTGCTTCCTATGCACCACCCTCCCTTCTTATCATTGCACCCCTCCTGGTTTTTGTTTTTGTTTTTAGTTTAATTTAGTTTAGTTTTGTTTTTTGTCAGTCCTGGAGCTTGAACTCAGGGCCTGGGTACTGGACACTAGGCTGGGGCTTCATACATGTTAGGCAAGCACTCTATCACTAATACCACATTCCCAGCCCCTTTGTTTGAGGTAGGATTTTGCTGTACAAACTTTCCATCTCCCCACTTCAGCTTCCCAAATGCTGGGATTACCAGCATTTACCACCATGCTCAGTGTTCTTACTTCTTTATTCTGTTTATTTGCCTCGGTATTTTTTTCCATCCTGTGAGAGATGACAAGAAATTAAGACAATTGAGAAGATATTACATTAAGAGAGGAAGGAGATTCCCATTTTTACCAGAGTTGCCTTCAACTTTTACCAAATAGCTGTTTACTATCATGTGTGTGCAACAGGGTGGTTGAGGGCAGACTTGAAGAGTGAGGGGAAGTTCTGTATACCAAACCAAACAAAAACACAGCCTTGCTCATTCCAGCCCCTCTACCTTCCCCCCAGCATCAATGCCCCTGCCAAACAGATTTTTCTGGATGACGACCCATCCCAGCCAGCCTTCCCTCATGTCCAAAGGTGGTAATTAGCTAATGTGAGGCACCTATTGGAATATGCAGCGTGGATGCTGATTCCTGACAGGTGAGCCACATCATGCCATTGTCTACTGCGATCTAACACATGGCAGGGCCCATGTGGCAGGGCCAGTGAGTGCAAGCACAGAGCAGGAACAGAGGACAGTTCTGCCCCTAAGCTTCAGTGTAGTTCTTCTCAGGTACCAAAGCCCTTGTATTTCTTATTCTCAGACCAAGGGCTTCTCAGGCCACCCTCACTTCTTATGGCCAAAAAGCCCTCATTTGTTCCCTCCCCTTTAAATTTAAATTTTATTTATTTATTGGTTGTGGGGCTTGAACTCTGGGCCTGGGCGCTGTCCCTCAGCACTTCAGCTCAAGGCTAGCGCTTTAGCACTTGAACCACTGAGCTACTTCCAGCTTTTTCTGCCTATGTGGTATTGAGGAATCGAACCCAGGGCCTCATGCATGCAAGGCAAGCACTCTACCACTGAGCCACCTTCCCAGCCCCTTTTCCCTCTCTTTTTAAGCAGATCTTTCATCCATGCTTAAGGCCTGTGTGGGAAGTGGTGCCCCATCCCCCTTTCCTGTGTATGAAAGGCAAATGAGAAGATTAACTCCTTTAGCCTCTTTTCTTCCTTCCTTCCTTGTTTTCCTGTGTGTTAATATTTTAATGTGTCTTTCCACCTAGGGTTTAAAGCATGTTGTATACAACCTCACTGTGTGAATTCTACTAATTCTACCTGTTCTACAAATCATCCCAATCCCGTGCTGATGTTCTGTGCATTTTCACATCCATTTCACACCCATTTATGAGCCCCTTGCAGAATTGCCTTTGATTCAGATAGCTTCTAAATCAGTATTAGGGACTATGAGAAATAATCCCAAGACCTGTTACTTAGTTCATTTTAAGAGATTGTTGCTATCACTCTACCTCATAAAATTCTCTCTCTGAGGCTGCCTTGGGGGATATTCAGTTTTGACCTTGAAGAAGTGCTCTAATTCTCTCGATCTTCCTCTATCTCATTTTGCTGAGAGTACCAAAAAACTCACAGCCACATTTGCATCCATCCTTCTACAGGTGGGCCATTATGGCCAGCTGGTTTTGCTTTAGCCTTATTAACTTGGTTCCATCCTTCCCTTCTTTTGTATCATTCGTAGTGTCCTGTGTCATGTCCCCTGGTAAACTCCTTGAAATCTTACTCCATTGAGAAACAGTTACAAAAATAAGAAAGAAGGGGAACAAAACAGTAGATAAAAATGAGAGCATTTCCCTTCTTTCTTAAATCAGTGTCAATAGCAAGCCTACCTTTGTCCCCTTTTGAGAAGTGGTCAGCAGGATGTAGCTTAGTGGTGGAGCACCTGCCTAGCATAGAAGAGGCTCTGTGTTCAATCCCTAGCAAAAACTCCACAAGAAGAAGAGTCCCACATGTCTTGTGGGATGTCCCTGGCAAGGTGCAGTGGGGTGTCTAGAGCTTTGCCTTAGGTCAGAGTTCACACTCATGCTATTTCCTACCCTAAATGAGGTTCCACTGGTCACCCACCATGAGCAGTCAGAGTTCTACAGGTGGCTTTTCTACGCAGATGATCAGTTGGGCTGAGCGCAACACTCTGGTACCTGGTAGCCAACACTGCACACATGTGCAGTGAGAAATGCAGGTCATGAACAAGGAAACTTTTTTTTTTCCTCTGTGCAATACTGATCAATTACACACTGGAAAGATAGCCATAATTCCAACCTCTTTGGCCCTATGTACTAATCATGCAAACTCACCAGCCCAGACAGTCATCGCTCAGTGGCTCAAAGTAGTGTATACATTCTTTAGAACCCCTGAGAGATGACATATGAAAGATTAAAAAAGGAAGTTATCTGGGGCCAACTTGCCAAGTGGGAAACAATAGATGTGGAAACAAAGGCAAGATCAGAGGAAATCACATATCTGTGTCAGAGCCTTGTTAGAAAGCCAGTCACACCAGCCCCGGGTGTTCCTTTTGCATTATAGTCTCTTAGAAAAGAAAGCTCAGCCTTCTCAAACTATTTTTTCTTTTTTACCTTTACAATTTTTTACTTAGCATAATTAGTTGTGCAAGGAGGGTTTCATTTGACTTTTCATACATGTCCATAACATACTTTGATTTACCTCACCTAGTTAAATCTCCCTTACCCCCTTCCCCACTTCTTAAAACAATTTAAACAGATTCCATTGTTCTTTTTTCTTTTTAAATTTACAATTCACTATTTCTTTATTTTTTTTTGGGGGGGGGAAGGGGGCAGAGGTTAGTCATGAGGCTTGAACTCAGGACCTGAATGCTATTCCTGAGCTTTTTTGCTCAAGGCTAGTATTCCATCACTTTGAGCCACAGTTCCACTTCCAGTTTTCTGGTGGTTAATTGGAGATAATCCTGCCTGGGTGAGCAGCAAACCTCAATCCTCAGATCTCGGCCTCCTGAGTAGCTAGGATTACAGGCACTTGGCTTAATTTCTTTTTTAAATTGTCATTATAAAGGTGATGTTCAGAAAGGTTGCAGTTGTATACGTCAGGTAAAGAATGCATTTCTTTTTTGGACAATGTCACCCTCATTGTTATTTTCTTTTTTTCTCTCTCTCTCTCTTTCCTTTCTTTCTTTCCTTTTCCTTCCTTCCTCCCTCCCTCCCTCCTTCCCTTCTTTCTTTCTTTTTTCTCTCTTTCTTTCTTTCTCTTTTTTGCCAGTCCGGGGGCTTGAACTCAGGGCCTTGGCACTGTTCCTGAGCTTCTTTTGCTCAAGGCTAACACTCTACTAGTTGAGGCACAGCAATACGTCCAGCTTTTTCTATGTATGTGGTACTGAGGAATTGAACCCAGGGCTTTGTGCATGCTAAGCAAGCACTCTACCACCATGAAGCCACATTCCCAGGCTTGTTCCATTTTCACACATGCAGGTCAACTACTTTGTCCATATTCAGCCTTTCAGCCCTCTCCTCTCCTGCTGGTTGGTACCCATCCTCATTCTCCTTTTTTTTTTTTAACTTTCCTGTCATTCTTTTGTTTTTAGAGTATATTAATTGTACCAGAAGCTTCACCATGTAATTTCAGATGTGCATATACTATATTTCCCCCAGAATAATAGTCTATTGCTTTTTCTTTCTTCACCCCATTTATCTCCCTATTGATCAACAGCTTTTACTGAAGTTCTTTATGTCATTTTCAAATAGTGTCAATGTATTTTGAAGTAATTCAGTTCCATCACCTTTTTTTCTGTTTAGCCTCCAAAACTATTCTTTTTCTTTTTCTTCTTTTTTGCAGAAACTGGATCTTGAACATAAGGCCTCACATTCTTACTTAGTTACTGTTTTAAATCAAGGCTGGCACTTTACGACTTGAGCCACACTTTTTCTAATTGGAGATAAGAGTCCCTGGAATTTGCTTACTTGTGTTAGCTTTGAACCTCATCCCTCCTATCTCAACCTTCTAGGTAGCTACAATTATAGGCATGAGGCACAGACACCTGGCCTCAAACTATTCTTGTGAATCTAGTCTATATGAATTTCATTTACACATTTGCAGATATAAAAAAAACACTAAAATTTTACACATCTGCTATAATCTGGTTGTAGAATACATGATTACTTATGTAAAGGAGAAGTTTGAGACATGTCTTAAAATATAAAAATTACACCTATGACCTTTCCACATACTTTTTTTGTGTGTGCCAGTCCTGGGGCTTGAACTCAGGACTTGGGCACTGAACCAGCGTTTTTGTTGTTGTTGTTGTTTTGTGGTTTTGCCCATGGCTAGAGCCACATCTCCACTCCCAGCTTTTGATGATTAATTGAAAAGAAGAATCTAGGGAAGAGGTAACATTGTCAAAAAAAAATTTACTCCTTACCCAACTTGTGTAACTATAACCCCTCTCTTGTATAACTATAACCCCTCTGTAAATCGCCTGTGTAATAACAATTTTAAAAAAGAAAAAGAATAGAGTCTCCCAGTCTCTGAATTGTAATCCTCACATCTCAGCCTTCTCAGTATGTAGGATTACAGGTGTGAGCCACTGGTGGTGGGACTTTTCACACTCTTTTTTTTTTTTTAAGCCCATAAAATTCTACCTTCATGACTATGTCAAATTGATTTCACAACATCCTTTCCAAAAAAAGCTATGTGAAGAGTCTGTCCACCATTAGGAAAACAGAGGAGATGGAAGAAGAGAGACAAATTCAAGGATCAGAGCAGGTCTATTTGGGACCCTCTGCACCAAAGTAGAGACAGTACCTTCCTTACAGGCCAAGGGGATTTTATAGGATGTATGGGGAAAGCAAGGCCAGGTATGGGACAATGAGGTGTGAGGGGCTGACCTAGACTAAGAGAGATTTAGTTGAGTGAGACCTTATACCCAAATACCATTCTCTTCCTAGAAAAGGTTTTAGACCTGTCCTGATTTCATCACCTGTGTGATTATTTATCTACCTTCCATGGATGTAGAGGCATAAAAAATGAACGTAAGATTTCTCATTGGGCCTATTTGGGTATCAATAAATTTGTAGTAAAAGATTACATAATAGCAATGAGCATGATACAAGGAAGAAGGATTCTGAGCTCAAGGTCAGCCTCAGATACCTAATGAGACCCTGCATAGAGACACAGACAGACAGACAGACAGATTCACTGTGTTCCAGGCTGGCCCTGAACTTTTTTTGTTTTTTGTTTTTGTGCCAGTCCTGGGGCTTGAACTCAGGCTCTGGCACTGTCCCTCGGCTTCTTTTGCTCAAGGCTAGCCAATCTACCACTTGAGCCACAGCACCACTTCTGGCTTTTTCTGTTTATATGGTACTGAGGAGTCAAACCCAGGGTTTCATGCATGCTAGGAATGCACTCTACACTAAGCCACATTCCCAGTCATGACCTTGAACTTCTGAGCTCAAGCAATCTTCCCATCTCACCTAACTATACCTAACTTAATATTTCCACAATAAAGTTACAACTATATCTTTGTTAGATTCTGGCCATCAGTAATACAGAAGCCTTTAGTATACATTTAGCTTTTAGTATCAGCATAAATGTTAAAAAAATTTAAACTTCTGTAAATATATGAAATAGGAACTAAGCACAAAGAGATGGACATATTTTTCTACTAGAGAAAGAGAAACTGGTAGAAAGATACATTTTTTTCACCCTATGATGATGCTTTTTGAACTCAGGCTCTTGAATATGCAAGAGAAGTTTTCATCTATCACTCAGCTACACTTCCAGCTGCAAAAGATTGTTTAAAAGTAAACTTTGTAGCCAGGTGCTAGTGGCTCACACCTGTAATCCTACCTACTCAGGAGGCTGAGATCTGAGGATCTCAGCTTGAAGCCAGGCTGAACAGGAATGTCTGTGACGCTCCAAATAACTACCAAAAAGCCAGAAGTATAACTGTGGCACAAGAGACAGAGCACTAGCCTTCAGCAAAATGCTCAGGGACAGCACTCAGGCCCTGAGTTCAAACCACAGGACACACACACACACACACACACACACACACACACACACACACACACACACACACACACACGAAAACAGAATTGCAGTGGACGCTTCTCTCACAAAGGGCAATGTGCAGGTTAGGGTGTAGCTCAGTGGTACAGCCCTTGCCTCAAGGGCTACGTGATTAGTGTGGCCATCTGTCAACCTGCAATTCTGACAAGTGACTGCGTGTGTCCTGTCACCCGGCCTCCGAGGTCTAAGCTCGCTGCCCCTCCCTGGCTGCCCTGCCACATGCCATTGTGTTTACAGGGAGACAAAGTTGCTGGACTGAGGGGTGCTGGGTTTCTTAGTATCCCTCTGCAGTGTCCCTCAGTGGGGTTTCCTTCTAGAAGGAAAGGCCTATTGCCCTTCCCTTGGCACTCTTTCAGGCTATCCTTTGGGGGTGTGGCTTTGGCTCTACTGCTGGGACCAGTCTGTAGCAGCCCTGCCTATGGCCCTCAGCAGTGCCTGTCCCACTAGACTGAGACACTCCGACTTTCAACCACCTGAGGGCTTTCTGGTTAGCAGGGACCCACATTGTGTAAGACAGGAAATGCCAACAAAATAGTACACTACTGGAGCAGTCCATTGTGGGCATTGTGGCCTACTTCCTGCCACTTGAGGTAACATAGCTCTGAGTGCCACAGGAAGTCCAGATCTTCTAAGGGGATTAACCTCCATTATCCAGCCATGGAACTGGCATGGTAATTCTTCTCTTATGACTGCCTTCCCTTTCCTGCCCAACTTCCTCACTCCCTACAGGAATTTCCTGTATCTACCTTAGACCTGAATCCCAGTCACAGTCAGCTGCTGGAAGAATCCACCTAAGACCAGTTGCTCAGGACCTTCCTTGCCTGATAAAATTACCTTTCACAGGGTATGAATTCAGTGCTCAGGACTGGCAGCCACGTAACATCTGTCTTGGTCTCTCCCACATTCAAATAAAACACAACATCTGCCAATGGATCACTAAGAACCTGTAAGCCCTCATTTTCTATCATTGAGGGAGCTGAGCTCTAAAGAGCTGATATGATTTATGTTAAGGTAACTCAGGCAGGAAATAACAGCACCAGGAGCAGAATTAAAACAGCCATAGCTCAGAGCTGAAGTCTTTGGGTCTCAAATCAATAAAGAAAGCACTTTGGGATTTTAAAAAAAATATTTCAAATATCAAGACATATGACTACACAGAAGACAGATGTAAGATTTCCTTCTCCCTCCATCAGTCTCCCCCCCCCCCCCCCCCCCCAGTCATGGGGCTTGAACTCTGGGCCTGATCACCGTCCCTGAGCAATTCAGCTCAAGGTGAGCGCTCTACCACTTCAGCCACAGCACGACTTCCGGGTTTTCTGATGGTTACTTGAAGATAAGAGTCTCATGGACTTTCCTGCCCTGGCTGACTTTGAACTGTGATCCTCAGATCTCAGCCTCCTGAGTATCTAGGATTACAGGTATGAGCTACCAGCGCCTGGTTCCATCATTTTTGTGCCTGCCTGCCTGCCTTCCTTCCTTTTTTCCTTCCTTCCTTCCTTCCTTCCTTCCTTCCTTCCTTCCTTCCTTCCTTCCCTCCTTCCTTCCTCTCTCCCTTCCTTCCTTACCTCACCTAGTTAGTCTTCCTTACTCCCCTCCATTAGCCCTCCCCCTTCTTTCCTTCCTTCCTTTCACTCTCTTTTTCTCTTTCTCTCTCTCCCTCTGCCTTCCCTTTTCCCTCTCCCTTTCTGCCTCCCTCTCTTTCTCTTTCTCTCTCTCCTCCCCCCCCATGGAAATTATCCAGGCTGGCCTGGTACTCCTGATCCTCCCATCTCAGCCTCCTGATTATCTGAGACAGTAGATGCATGCCACTGCAGCATCTCTAATTCATTTCTGAATTCTTATCATTAGTAAGGATTAGGCTACAAATAGGAGTGCCTGGTGTATATTCATGAGTATTTTGTAACATCATGCTGAATTAGTCAAATAAGGAGTAAACACAAAGACACATGCGCATGTTGTATGGGATCCCTCAAAACAGCACACAGATGTTTTACTCCTTCACATTGCACCTGTACATTAACAGCACAACTTTCGCCATTTTTTCTTATCTCTTTTGCAATCATCCAAGATATGCAAGGTTTTCACTCAAAGGAGTGTACAAACTCTAACTTGCCAGCTAGTCTTGTAATTTTGATGGATCTCTATGCTTTGTTAAGGGGCCCTCAATGAAATTTCAGAAGTAACTTCACTAAAACCAATTCCATTTCTATATGCCTTAGACCTTGTTGTATTTACAAAATGAAAAACACTTATGAAAATTACACTCAATGGGAAGGGATGAGAAGGGTAAACAAAGGAGGAGGCTGCAATGCTTGGTAAGAAATGTACGCATTATCCTGCCCATGTAATTGTAACCCCTCTGTACAGTATGTTCACAAATAAAATAAAATTAAATTTAAAAAAAAAAAAAGAAAATTACACTCAAATATGTAATCCAGAGGACTTTAAGACTAGAACAAGGAGTGAGCATAGTGGTAAATGCATGAAATCCAAACTACTCAGAGGCAGAACTGTGCTTTAAGGCTAGTTGAGTAAAAGATTTTTAAAAAGTTAGCAGTACTCTATCTGAACAAGCTGGGTATGATAGTTCACATCTGGAGTCCCAGCTACTCAAGATATAGGTAGGAGCATCTCAGTTTGAGGTAAAATGGGCAAAAGCATGAGACCCTATCTGAGAAATAAATTATAGCAAAAAGTGCTGTGGGACAGGATTTGAAAACTAAAGGCTTGCATAACAAGTACAAGGCCCTGAGTTCAAACCCTAGTACCACAAAACAAATCAAACAAAACAATTAGAACAAAACTGAATTAATCCTTCCTATTATAAGTGAAGAATCAAAGCTATAGGAAAGCCAAGTTATGTTTTGAGTGAACAGATTCAAGGCTTTAGACTACTGGTCTCATTTTTTTTCCTTCAAATCTCATTTTTTTTTTTTAGTTCTTCTACATTATTGGTACAAATGAAATCCAAAATTAACCTCACCATACAGAGATTGGTTAATAAGTCATCAGCTTCATTTGCATGGCTAGGCCGCAGTTCTGTGGTCTACTGCCAAGCTCTGGTGCCTCAGGGAACTGAGATTCCAGCTCCTCAGGATTTCTGTCCCTAGACCAAGGCCTACCTGGCTTTTGAGCTCCAGAATCTTTTGCCTAGACAGTGACCTTTTCTTTTCTTTTTTTTTGGGGGGGGGTGTCTGGTCGTGGAGCCTGAACTCTGGGCCTGGGCGCTGTCCCTCAGCTCTTCAGCTCAAGACTAGCACTCTACCACTTGAGCCACAGCGCCACTTCCGGCTATTTCTGCTAATGTGGTGCTGAGGAATCGAACCCAGGGCCTCATGCATGCAAGGGAAGCGCTCTACCACTGAGCCACCTTCCCAGTCCCTAGACAGTGACCTTTTCAAATCACATATTCCCCGAAGACATTACTCTAAGGATATTTGAAAATCGCCCAATATTGGGATTTTCTTTTTAGTTCTTTATTTGCTTGACACAGGGTCTCATTATGTAGCCTAGGAACTCACTGTCCTCCTGCCTCAGTCTCCCAGGAGCTGGGATTACAGGTGTGTGCTACCACACCCAGCTCAGTATTTGAATTTTCCAACTATGTGTTCTATACTACTGAAATTTTCACTTTATAAAAATAAGTAGGGGCTGGGAAGGTGGCTCAGTGGTAGAGTGCTTGCCTTGTATGCATGAGGCCCTGGGTTTGATTCCTCAGCACCACATAAGCAGAAAAAGCCAGACGTGGTAGAGTGCTCGCCTTGAGCTGAAGAGCTGAGGGACAGTCCCCAGGCCCCAAGTCCAGGCCCCATGACCGACAAAAGAAAAAAAAAAAAGTAAAGATGCCTGCTGGGGCCTGAAGGTAAGCAGCTCTGCTGAGAAAGGTGGTTCTAATCAGAAAGGTGGCTGGGAAGGAATGACATTAAGTTTTTGTTCTGATGAAGTCCTACAAGTTAGGGCATAGTCTTGGGTTATCAGACTCCAAGAGTGGAAATGCCCTCGAGAGGAAAGACTTTCAAAAGAGCTGAAGGAGGGAAGAGTTAAATTGAGACATCAGTGGCCAGCCACCCATTTGCTGCTAATAAAAATCCATAATTTTATACATTTAGAATTTTTTAATGTGCTAAAAAAAAAAAGATTCTGTTGAAAGTGGGGTAAGCTAAAGTGGGGTGAGGGTAAATAAGGATGAATATAGCCCAAGGAGTTTATGGTCAAAGCAAGTTTGTTTGCATGTATGAAAGTAGAACAGTGAAACCTGTTCAAATTGTTTTAAGAAGAAGGAGTGAGGTGAGAGTAATAGGTGAGTTTGCTTGAAATGGGTTGTATACGTGGGTGGAAATGTCACAATTACCTTCCCCTGCCTGGTACAACAAATACATGTTAATAAAAGTGCTTTAAAAAAATGAAGTGTGTGTGGGGGGGAGGGGTTGGGCTGGGAAGTTGGCTCAGTGGTAGAGCGCTTGCCTTGCATGCATGAGGCCCTGGGTTCGATTCCTCAGCACCACATAAGTAGAAAAAGCCAGAAGTGGCACTGTGGCTCAAGTGGTAGAGAACTAGCCTTTAGCTAAAGAGCTGAGGAACAGCGCCCAGGCCCCACAAACAGAAAAAAAAAAAGAAGACAAAGAAATAGTTTTTAAAAAATGAAAGAGAAGAAGAAAGAAAGAGATTTGATATTGCAATACACAAGTTAAGTGAGAGGCAGAAAAGTCCATGAGGAGGCGTGAGAGAGGCAGGCCTCTTCCCTTTCTGTAAGCACAAGTCACTGAAGTACTCAAAATCTCTTTCCCCCCCATCCATGACTTTAAAATCCCAACTGAAGGCTGGGCACAGTGTCTCATGGCTGTAATCCTCATGACTCAGGAGGCTGAGATTTGAAGATTGCAGTTCATAGCCAGCCCAGACATACAGAAGACTCTTGTTTCCAACTAACCAGCAAAATACTGGAAGTGAAGATGTGGCTCAAGTGATAGAGCACCAGCCTTGAGCAAATACGCTAAGGGGCAGCACCCATGCCCCAAGTTCAAGCCTTAGTACTTCAACACACATACACCACCCCCCCCACACACACACTCCTATAAAGCTATCCTCTATAGGCATTATATTCCTTTATCTCTCAGCCTCGCTCTTGTTCATGTCCAAACTTCTTTATTATAAAAGTAAGTGCAGGAACTTCTTATCTGAATGCTAATGAGCTCAGCTTCTCTGGAAGACAGCAGAGTAAGACTATTTTCCAACTATAGAACTTTAACTGGCTCAGCGGTGAACACACCAGAATCTCCCCTTGCCAGGGCCTCCCACGCCAGGGATCCCTGCCAAGCACACATTCACATCGTGTGTACAGCAGATGGACTAGCCTCATCCTACACTTCTACTTCACTAAACCTGCCAGTGAGGCAGACACCACACACTTACGAGGGAGGTACCAGTGCTCATCTACTTGGGTCATGAATAAAAGGGGCAAACCCCATGCTCCAACTACTATTGCCACTGGGTAACTGTTTTTTAGAATTAAAAGACCATTAAAAAATATGTGATTTACCACAAAGAAGCAAATTTCCAATGGTACTCTGCAAACTGTACAATAGGAATGACTATCGCAATTTATACCTCAAAATAATTACCTTAAATCAAACATACTTTAGCAAATATTCAGTAGAGTATATTATGAAAAGAAATGGGCTTACTCTCTTTTATGACCTACTGTTAGTCCTATGCATAAAATATTCAGACAAATTAATGAGTCTTTCTAAATGTAGTGATTAAAGTCAAGGTCTACTCAAAAATCAAAATAAATTTGGGTGTGTTGGTACACACCTATAATCCCAGCACTCAGGGGGTAGAAGCCAACCTCACTCATATAATATTGGAGGCCAGCCTGTGCTATGTCATGGGACCTATATCTAAAACAGGTGAAAGTACAATTTAATTTTGAGAGAAACAGGCACTAAAAACGCCTTACTAGCGCTGATTTTTAAAAAAATTATGTACCTTGCCCATGTAATTGTAACCCCTCTGTACAGTATTTTCACAATTTAAAAAAAAGATTATGTAAACAATTGTTGTAATTCTTTTACATCATATTCTCCAGATTTTAAGCCAGAATCATTTATAGTGGGTCATTTATAGTTTCTTCTTTTGGAGCTATAGTTAATACTGTGCAGAATGAAAAGTTTTCACTGAGAGTACTTTGCATACTCTCTAAATCAGCCAAGCAGCAGAAGAGAAGATTCTGTGACTTTGGGGTTTGATTATAAATCAGGTGCAACTAGTGAATCCTTGAGGATCTGAGTCACATTCCTCTACACACTCATGTGTTTGGGTTTCTCAGGTATAGGATGCCCGCAGACCTCCCACAACACATGAATTCTTTGCTCCTGTATATTCCCTTTTCTGCAGCAGAGCCAGGAAATGTTCAGATAATCAAAACAAAGGAAATTCTCCTTCCTGGGGTTGGATGGGTTGTTTGTTTGTTTTTTCAATACTGTGGTATTTCCCTACCAAGCAATTTGGCCAAGCTCTATATTGTGTTGGTCATTTTGAGTTTGGGTCTTGCTTCCTGTCTAATCACATGACCTGGACTTCAATCTACCTATTTTAGGCTTCTTGTCATTGCCAGGATGACAGGTATAAGCCACCATGTTCAGTTTCCTCAACCTCCCATATTCTTGGGATTAAAGGTGTGTGTTACTGAGTCTAGCCAGGAGCGGAGTAGGTGACTTAGGAACTTTTCTTTCTAGGCTGCCCTGGAAGCATGATCCTCTCATTCTCAGACTTCGAAATAGCTAGGATGACAGGCTTGAGCTACCAGCCCTGGGCCTTGTTGGATTTTCAAAGAGCAAAGAACAGAGAGGGATACTAAGATTTCTTTTGGATGTTTCTCTGCTTTAGTTTCAAATGCATACACATACCTTCTACCAACTACTCATTCAATGAGCTTTAGTTTTATAAATTTTGAACTGGGTTCAAATATGGCTCCATTATGTACTCACCCCTTTCAGGTTGTTTCCTTAACTGTGCATGTCGGGGTAAAATGGTTTAATTTCTTGGAGTCATTATGAAGATAAATGAGAAGCATTGAACAGGAAAGTAACTGTCAATAGAAAGTGCTCAGTAATTGTTCGTGTTCTATTTCTTGACAAAGGTTCCTTATGCTCATTTAACTTAATTCTGGCTGAAGAGAATTTTCTTCTTCCTTGTCCCTTGCAGGTCCCTTTTCCTCAGTAAATATGCACCAACCCATATAAATAGTACTTTTGTTCTTTGTTGATCAGTTATTAAGAGTGACATTAAGGTAGAAATTGTGTTCCTCTTCATTTAACTTTTGCAGGTTTGAAAAATGGTGGAGGTGTAGCCCAGAAATAGGAACTCTGTGAAAGCAAGGAAGTTGATGCATAACTTCCCAAAAGCCTCTTTGTAAGGAAGAAATACATGACTTCATTCTGTCTATACCAATAAGTATGCGACACACCTAGGGCTTGTAGGCCCCTATGAACACTAAATAAAGTTATGAAAACTGGACAGTGGTGACTCAGGCTTGTAATCCTAGCTACTCAGGAGGCTGAGATCTGAGGACATCAGTTCAAAACCAGCCCAAATAGGAAAAGTCCATGAAACTTAAAAGCAGAAGTGGAGTGTAGCTCAAGTGGTAGAGCCTTGAGCATAAAAGGGGAGAGCGCCTAGGCCCTCAGCTCAAGCCCCCAGGACTAGTGTGTGTGCGCACGCACACGCACGCATGCACGCACACACACACACACTCTCTCTCAGAGCTATTGGGGGGACAGTATTGGATATTGAAGGACTCACATTTGCTAGACAGGAACTCTACCATTTGAGACCCAGCCTCACTTCTGAAAAAAGAATTTTGTGTATATGTTGGTACTAGGGCTTGAACTTAAGAGCCTCAAGTTCTTAGTTTTTTCTACTCTTGGCTGGTGCTTTATCACATTGAGACACGCTTCCATTTCTGCTTTTTTATGGTCCATGGAAGATTAGAGTCTTACAGATTTTTTTTTTTTTTTGACCAGGCCAGCTTTGAATTATGATCATTAGATCTCAGCCTCACAAATAGGTTGCAATGTAAATGTAAGTCACTAGCATCCAGCTTTATTTTCTAACTTTAAAGATTTGTTCAAAGAGGCTTTAAGTCAACATGTTAGTTTTTTTTTAATTGTGAAAATACCGTATAAACGGGTTACAATTACATGGGCAAGATAATGAGTACATTTCTTTTTTTTTTTTTGTGAACATACTGTACAGAGGGGTTACAATTACATGGGCAGGATAATGCATACATTTCTTACCAAGCATTGCAGCCTCCTCCTTTGGTTTACCCTTCACATCCCTTCCCAGCCTCCCTCCTCCCCCCCAATCCCAATCCTTCTTTTTCACCCCCTTCCCCCCCCCCCACCAACGTTGTAAAGCTCGTTTTTGACATGACAACTTGTACTTCTCATTGAAGAAATGCAAATCAAAACAACATTGAGATATCACCTCACCCCAGTTGGCAAAAATCAAGAACTCTAACAACAACAGATGCTGGAGGGGATGTGGACAGAAAGGAACCTTACTTCATTGTTGGTGGGAATGTAAACTTGTTCAACCACTTTGGAAAGCAGTATGGAGGTTCCTCAAAAGACTTCACATAGAACTCCCCTATGACCCAGCAATCCCACTTTTGGGCATTTACCCAAATGTTTACAAACAAGACCACACTAAAGCTACCAGCACAACAATGTTTATTGCAGCATTATTTACCATAGCTAAGATCTGGAACCAACCCAGATGCCCCTCAGTAGATGAATGGATCAAGAAAATGTGGTATATATACACAATGGAATTCTATGCCTCCATCAGAAAGAATGACATTGCCCCATCTGTTAGGAAATGGAAAAACTTGGAAAAAATTATATTAAGTGAAGTAAACCAGGCCCAAAGAAACATAGGTCCCATGGTTTCCCTTATTTGCAATATCTAGTATATGTATGAGTCAAGCGGAAAAGGTCAGATAATGTGATGTTAGGAAAATGAATCCTTAGATATGTATTTTAAGGTTTTTCTTTCATGCATGTGTTTCTAACGCATTTATAAGATTATCTCTTTGTTGCTTTGTATGTCCCTCCCCCACAGTATAACCCCTGCTTTCACTATATTTGATGTCAGTATAACTTGTGGAGGAGATGGGGAAAAACCAGTACATTTCTTATCAAGCATTGTTGCCTCCTCCTTTGTTTTCCCTTCCCATCCCTTCCCATCTCCCCTGCCCCCATCAACATGTTAGTTTATGTGTACAATGCCCCTTGGCAAAAAAAAAAAAAACAAAAAAACATTTTATACATATGGCATAAGAAAGTATAATTAATTTACACACAGTAAAACCAAAGGAAGGTAATTCTTAGGAGAGGAAAATAAGGGTGCAATTCCTATGTACCCCTGATCATATAAAATAGTATTTATCAGAGCTAGGGGTGTGGCTTAGTGGTAGAGTGCTTACCTAGCATGCATGAAGCCTTGGGTTTGATTCCTCAGTACCACATACACAGAAAAAGCCATAAGTAGTGCTATGGCTCAAGTGGTAGAGCTCTAGCCTTGAGCACAGAGAGGTTCAAGGACAGAAACCAGGCCTGAGTTCAAGCCCTAGGACTGGCAAAAAACAAAAATAAAATACAATAAAAATAATACTTATCTAAAGGAACCCCAGGAAATGGAAAAAAGAATTTCTTTTCTTTTCTTTTCTTTTTGTTTTGCTTGTTCATTTATCTATCTGTGAGAGGGCAAGCGGGAGTGGGGAGGGGCATAGAAATGGAGGGACAAAGGGTAAACAAATGCAGCAGTGGTACACACTAGACACTAAGTTGAAATTGAACTATGCAACTTGTAGGTGGAGATGAGCAGGAAAAACTGAGGCAGAAAGCAGAGGAGGGAGTGACATTATCCAAAAAAGAAATGTACTTCTGTAATGTCTTCTGTAACTCTAACCCCTCTGTAGATCACTTTTATAATAACAATAAATATTTTTTAAATCACAAAAATACAATTAAGTGCCAACAATCCACTAGCTACCCAGACTTCTAGGCCAAAGAACTAGAAACTTTTTATAGGATGAGATTAAGATAGTCACAAAGGACAAATGGGAAAGAGAATAAAAGAATCAAAAGTCTGAACAAGTGCCAGATATTCTGTAATACTTCACTTTTATCTTAACAAAAAAGAAAAAAGAAAAAAAAAGTCTCAAATCAAGAGTTAGAGTAGCTTGTTTAAACCTGTTTACTAGCACATGCAGGAATACAATTGCTCTTACTCTTGTCATCCAAAGTACAGCCTAATGAACTCCTGGATGAAATTGAATCACTTCCTCAAAAAAAAAAAAAAGGTATCGGCTATTTTGAACAGCAGGAAATCATGACAAGAGTTGCAAGGCAGGAGAGCCAAGAAATGGCCGGCAAAGCCCAGTGAGCCTTTACTACCCAGGCTTGATGAGGGCCAGTGCTTACTTTCTAAACCACACATAGAAAAAGATTACAGGCGTGAGCCACAGCTCCAGCTCAACTGCATCTATCCAGCAAATCTGAATGGAAGAACATTTCCACAGATATGGTTTGAAGTCATTATAAAACACATGCTCAAGCGGGGCACCGGTGGCTCACGCTTGTAATCCTAGCTACTCAGGAGGCTGAGATCTGAGGATCTCGGCTCAAAGCCAGCCCGGGCAGGAAAGGCCGTGAAACTCTTATCTCCAATAACCCACCAAAAAACCGGAAATGGCACTGTAGCTCAAGTGGTAGAGTGCTCACCTTGAGCTGAAGAGCTGAGGGACAGCGCCCAGGCCCAGAGTTCAAGCCCCACAGCAGACAAAAAAAAAAAACCAAAAAACAAAAAAACACATGCTCTTTCTATTTGCTTATGTATTATATATAATTGTGATCCTGCACCCCAACTACAAAATACCTAGAGAGGGACTGCCAGAAGTGTTGCAACTGTTTAGTAACAAATTCCAGAACATTAAGAGGAGCATTATGCATAGTGTTTTTAAGTAATCATTCAGATCTCTTGCTTGAGCTGCTGGTAACTGACTTTGGGACACCATAATCGTAATTTCTGATGACTGACACTCAGGATTGCTGGTGGGAAATGACACACAACAATAATAAATACAGCCAGTGGCCAACTTTCTTTGCCACCAAGTATTTTTCCAAGCTTAAAATCAACTTACTCCCACTCATTTTAATTACTGTCTAAAGGAAGGTTAAAAATAGGATTTCCAGCCAAGTACAGATGGTAGCCGATGCCTATATTCTAGCTACTCAGGAGGCTGAGATCTGGGGATCATGGTCAAATCCAGCCCTAGCAGGAAAGTCCATGAGACTCTTCTACTCAATAAACTATGCAGAAAAAGCCAGAAGTGCTGTGGCTCAAGTGGTAGAGAGCTAGCCTTGAGTCAAAGAAGCTCAGTGACAGTCCCAAGCCCAGAATTCAAGCCCCAAGACTAGCTTGAAAAGAAAAGAAAAGGCTGATATTTCCTAATTCTGCATTTTATTTTTCTGTGGCATCTACAGATGTACCAGACTGACTTTGAACTGTGATCCTTGATATGGTGGAGGACATAAAGATGGAATATGATATTTGACTTGGATTGTGTAAAATGGATAATGAATGATTTTAAGATATAAACGTAAGGGTGCTGTGGATAAGACTTCCCTGGTAGCTCATAACTTTAGCTAGTAACTGTAATGGTAACTCTGTAACTCTGCTTCTGCTGTTTTTTGAGCAATGGGAGCCCTAACCCAGCGGACCATCACCACCCTTTGTTCTATTCCCCTGCTTCCCACAAGCAAAACGTTGGTGGGAAATTTAAACTTAAGGTGTGCATTTCTTGTAACAATCATTGGCTAAAACCAACACCCAGCCTTCCCCTTTCTCTACCCTAGCCCAAAATGCTTAAAAGCCCATATGGGCTGGCACTCGGGCCATTTCCTGGGATCCCAACTCCAGGTGCGGTCCTGGAGCACTTTTGGTCTTGGTCAGCACTTTTCGCTCAATAAAATCTTTTACATTTTCACTGAGCTGTCTCACTGCCCCTCCCCACTACAATCCTCAGATCTTAGGCTCCTGGGTAGCTAGGATGATAAGCACGGGCCACTAGTGACTGGCTTGGAGACACTTAAGGGACCTTTGGGACTTGGGTTCACTTCTGGCTTTCAGCTGGTTAGTTATGTTAAGAGTCTCACAGACTTTTCTGCCCAAGCTGGCTTTGAACCTAGATCTTCCGATCTCAGTCTCCCAAGTTGCTACAATTACAGGCATACAAATCCAAGAAACTTTTAAGTCCAATTTACCAGCAAAAAGCCAGAAGGGGCTGGGTGCTGGTAGCTCATGCCTGAAATCCTAGCTACTCAGGCGGCTGAGATGCGAGGATCATGGTTCAAAGCTAGCACAGGCAGGGAAAACTGTGAGACTCTTATCTCCAATTAACCGCCAAAAAATCAGAAGTGGTACCGTGGCTCAAGTGGTAGAGTGCTCACCTGGAACTGAAGAGCTCAGGGGCAGCGCCCAGGCCCAGAGTTCAAGCCCCACAACCAAAGGAAGGAAAAAAAAAAAAGCCAGAAGGGAAGATCTGCCTAAAGTGGCAGAGCAAAAATGCTGAGAAAAATGTTAAGCAAGAGCATGAGCCCCTGAGTTCCAGCACCAGTATAGGCAGGTAAAAATGAAAAAGAAAGAAAATTCAATGCATCTGACTTTTACCTAAAAGCTTATTTCCCTTTATCTTTTTTTTCTCCTCAGTACTAGTGCTCAAGCCTGGAACAAACCTCACACATGCTAGGCAAGTGCTCTGAACCCAGCCTTCACAGCCCAGTTCTAACCAAAACAGCATAGAGTGCTTTGGAAATAAAACATTCCCACCACATAGCAGGAAAGAAATACATAAAATGACTGCCCTGTCAGGCATGGTGGTGCACACCTATAAACCCAGCATGGAGGCTGAGGTAGGCTAAGGTAGAAGAATAAGCAAGATATACATACAAAAAGAGAAATCACATCCACTGATGGAGACTGAGCAGGTGCCACTGCTCATGCTGTGTTGTGTGCTTGATGTGCATGAATATGCTTATTTGTATCACATCTCTTATTATTCACATTTGGTGAATGAGGAAATTGTGCCACAAAAAGGTTACTAACCTGCCCAGCATGACAGAACTGAGTGTCACAGTAAGTGGAAGAACAGGGATAGAAACGCACATAGAGAATCCCTGCTCTGTAGCCCTGTTTACAAACTGGAAGTATTATTTAAAAACCTAAGAAATAACAGTCATGACTGTGAAGGGACCTGGCGGTAGGGTTCACCACACCCTCTGTACACACACTCCCCACTGGTGGCCTGATGACAAGAGAATAATTGGACAAAGGTAGGCCCAGGGGGATAGCAACTCTTTCTGTGAAAAGTAACAGCATATTAACCTGCATTTGCCAGGCACCGGTGGCTCATGCCTGTCATCCTGGCTACTCAGGAGGCTGAGTTCTGAGGATCATGGTTCCAAGCCACATGGACCAAAGATTGACCAGAAATCGTAATGAGATTCAGCCACAGGTATGCTCTCTCAGAAATACGTAAAATAGATGTAAAGATGATCTAGCTAGAAAGACATCCCAAAGACTGCCAGTGCATCTAGCTTCTCAGAACATTTGTTAGCACTAAGTTCATAACAGTTCTGAAGGAAAGAATGAGGTGCTTCAAGGTTGAGCTAACGTACATCTGTATGTGTGCTGTTAGATTTGATAGAAGAGAAATGATGAGATTAGGTCAGATAAGGAAAACACAAAAGTATCTAAAACTGTGGGCTCCTGTGTACGTGTGTACGCGTGTGCATGTGTGCGTGCGTGCGTACGCACACACATGTGCACATGCGCGCGCGTGCATGATCTGTAGTTAGTTGGAGGTATGAATCTCATGGATTTTCCTGACTAGGCTGGCTTTGAACCAGGATCCTAATCTCAGCTTACTGAGTAGCTAGGACTACAGGCATGAGCTACTGGTGCCAGGCCCTAAAATATCTTTTACTTAAGCAATGGTAAAGGCATTTCATGGTTAGATACCTTATTTATTTATTTACTTACTTACTTATTTGGTAGTACTAGGATTGAAATCAGAGTCTTGTACCTTCAAAGCAGTTACTCTACTATCTGAGCCATATCCCCAGCCCTTGGATACCTCATTTTGAAGTTCTATACTTTGTTGGAAATTTCAGTGTATAATTAAGCACCTTAAGTGTTTAGATAGAGCGATGTATGTTCTGTTACAACTATTTACCACTATGGTAGATAAGAGACAATTTGAGTGTCTTCTCTCCTAGCACTTCTCCAAGCCCTCACACAGGCTCATCGAGCTCTGAGCTAGTCAATCTTCTTCAAAAGTGCCATGTTCTTCCCAGTGTTAGTGATGCTCATGGTGTCCCTCTGTTGGGAACTTAGGACCCTAGTTCAAAGCTAGCTTAGGCAGAAAAGTCCTTAGACTCCTATCTCCAACCAGCAAGAAACTAGAAATGAGGCTATGGTTCAAGTGCTAGAGCACCAGCTTTGATAGAAAAAGGTAACCAAGAGCCCCAGGCCCCATGGAGAAAGAAAGAAAGAAGGAAAGAAAGGAAGAAAGAAGGAAGGAAGGAAGGAAAAAGAAAGAAAGAAAGAGAGAGAGAGAGAGAGAGAAAGAAAGAAAGAAAGAAAGCAACAGAAAGAAAGAAAAGAAAGAAGGAAGTAAATCCTAGAGCTCCTGACTCAAGCCATTCTCCTGTCTAGCCTCCTGAATGGTGCTGGGACAACAGGCAATGTCACACCGTGGTCAACTTTGCTGGCTAGTGCTTAGTACTTACTGTCCTCAATAAAAAATTGTATTAAGTGGATCTTCGTAGGTTACAAAATTAAGACTATTTTAGAAATAAAAGAAAAGCCGGGTGCTGGTGGCTCACAACTATAATCTTAGCTACTCAGGAGGCTGAGATCTGAGGATTGGTTCAAAGCCAGCCTGGGCAGGAAAGTCTGTGAGACTCTTATCTCCAATAAACTATCAGAAAGTCAAAAGTGGCACTGTGGCTCAAGTGGTAGAGCACTCGCCTGGAGCTGAAGAGCTGAGGGACAGCGCCCAGGCCTAGAGTTGAAGCCCCATGACCGACAAAAAGAGAAAAAAAAAGAAAAATGTGTCCAAAATGCAAGTTTTGTGCAATTTTATTCCGGCCCTTATTGTCCCTAAGGGTGTGGTTTAAAAACACTTATGGAAGGATCTACCGGGCACTGTCAAATGCCCACTACTAAAAATATTTTACACCTCCAGACCACACAATTGATGATTGTTCAAGTAATGCATCAACTGTGGTAGAGTAACTGAATAATGAAGTCCACCCATAGAATAAAACCACCACAAAAATCTATGCAAAATTAAAAACCAGTTACACGTTAACTACTTTTGTCTCGGACTCCAACCGAGACATTTACCCTTCGGTCCCAGTTTCTCCACCATAGACCGGGGCGGAGGAGGCGGAGGGGGGGGGGGGGGTTAACCTGACCCTTGCCACTTCCTCCTCCTCCTCGGGTTGAGATTAGCGGAGGGAGAATATCCAGACCGGGACTCGTCCGCGGTGAAGGCACCCTCAGCCGACCCGGGCGCTCGGAGCGGCCGGGGAAGCCAAGGGGCGGAGGAGGTGAGATCGCGGGGCTCGGCCGGCTTACCTGGCCTCGCCGACGGGCGCCGGGTGCGGAACGAACACTCCGCACTGAGACAGCGGAGGCGGCTGCTTCTTTTTGGGGCGCCAGAGATGGAAGGAGCCGTGTTTCTTGGGGGCCTTGGACGGGCTGGGCTCCCTGGGATCGCCTTGAGGTGGCGGCGACAGCGGCATCTTCTCGTCGACCTCCTCTCGCGGCTGCTGGGGCGCCGTGTGCGCCTGCACCTGGCCCAGCCCGGGTTGCAGCCACACACCTGGGCGCAAACTCGCCCGCCCTCCTCGGCGCGCGGCGGGACCCCGCCCCCTGCCTGCCGGTGCGGGCGACCGCCCCGGGGTAAAGCACTAAGACCGGGCTCAGGAGCAGCCCAGCAATAGGGGCGCCCTGGGCTAAGGAGAGCGCGGGATCCACACACTGCGCCTCCGCGCGGCGCCCGCTGCACGGTGCCCAGGTGAGACGCGCGCGCAGCGAGCCCAGGTAAGGCCGACAGGTCCCCCGGGCCCGGCTGCGCGGCAGCGACACCTGCTGGTCACTCTGGGAACCGCGCTCCCCTGCGTCCGTTCAGGGCCGGGAGCCAGAGCTAGCTGTCCGGTTTCCAAAATGCCTCTGGTGTCATTGCCCATTAGTCGCCCTCCTGAAGAATTTTTGGTCATTCTTGACTGGTGTCGGGTTGGCAGGATGAATGACTGCTTAGCCACGTACCCCAGTGGCAGAAGGATGGATGAGGCGTATCTCCTGGTCAGGCAGCTTGGCTCTTCCACTCGTGTTTTGGAGACTTTAACCAATGTCATCTGCTGGTAGCTTCTGTTCCTTTTCGTAAACACCAGTGCCAGCTTACCTTTTCTCAAGAGTCTGAATAATTAATCTGGATTCGCAAGTCTCATAAAGCATAAAAGGGTTTAAAAAAAATGTAGCGCATTCGGGGGTCAGTGGTTCACACCTGAAATCCCAGCACCTCAGGAGGCTGAGATCTGAGGATCTTGTTTCAAAGTCAAACCCCCAGCAGGAAAGTCCTTGAGACTTATCTCCAACCAACGACCAAAAGAAGCTGGAAGTGGAGCTGTGGCTAAAGTGGTAGAGCGCTAGCCACGAGTCAATATCAGCTTTATTTCTACTGGAAAGACAATGAATTTCCATTAATTCAATTAATCAATCAGACAAATTGGTGCTACTAACCCAGTTAGAATCTAGAATATTTAAGGAACTGATCTTCCTTTTTTTTTTTTTGAGTCTAGTCATGGGGCCTGAACTCTGGGCCTGGGCGCTATCCTTCAGCTCTTCAGCTCAAGGCTAGCACTCTACCACTTGAGCCACAGCGCCACTTCTGGCTTTTTTCTTTTTGCTTATGTGGTGCTGAGGAATCAAACCCAGGGCCTCAGGCATGCAAGGCAAGCACTGTACCACTGAGCCACTTTCCCAGCCCAGGCACTGATCTTTCTGACTACATATTTTCTTTTTTTATGTGTGTCAGTAATGGGGCTTGAACTCTGGGCCTAGACACTGTCCCTCAGCTCTTCAGCTCAAAGCAAGCACTCTACCACTTGAGTCACAGTGCCACTTCCAGTTTTCTGGTGGTTAATTGGAGATAAGAGTCTCATGGACGTTCCTACCTGGGCTGGCTTCAAACCGAGATCCTCAGATCTGAGTCTCCTGAGTAGCTAGGATTACAGGCATGAGCCACTGGTGCTCAGCTTGACTGTATATTTTCTAAGAGCAAAAGTCACATGTCTTTTTGCCACTATTCAACTCCTGATGACTAGCACAGTGCACTGACTAGCACTAAAAGGCACCAGGAAGGCATCTGCAATATAAATCATTCAATAATTAGACTTAAGCCTGCCATGGTAGTGCAGGCTTATGATCTGAGCACATGGAAGGCTGGCTCAGGAGGATCATGAGTTTGACACCAGCCTGGGCTATCCAGTAAGACATTATCTTGACAAAACAAAATAGGTTAGAACTGCTTATAGAAGAGGAAACATAGTACTCCAGAGTAATCTGGCAAAGGAGTCAGATATTTAAGCAGACATGGATATAAAATTTGGCAAGTGTTCTAACCAAGGTATTTCAGTCATTCTTTTTCAGTCAATATAAAAACAGACCTATTCAGACTTGGTTTTTGTCTCCCTCACTACCCTCACAAATGCTTAGTAAGAAAGAGTTTGTTTGAAAGAAAAGAAAAGCTCTATAAGAAAAGTGCAATGGGGCTGGGAAGGTGGCTCAGTGGTAGAGCGCTTGCCTTGCATGCCTGAGGGCCTGGGTTCGATTCCTCAGCACCACATAAGCAAAAAAAAAAAAAAAAAAAAACCGGAAGTGGGGCTGACACTCAAGAGGTAGAGTGCTAGCCTTCAGCTGAAGAGCTGAGGGAAAGCGCCCAGGCCGAGTTCAGGTCCCATGACTGACCAAAAAAAGAAAGAAAGAAAAGAGCAAAATTTCATCATCTGGAAAGGAGTTTCAAGAGGAATCCTGAGACTTGTTTAAGCAATCATTTGACTTCTTGTTTCATTATCTATTAAAAGACATTAGGTGGTTCGTGAACTGTTTACAGAAATTAGGAGGCAAACTCTGAAGCCCAAATATTCCAGCCATCCCAGAAACCGGTCAGGCAAATACCACCTTCATCGATTCTACTTCATCTAGTACTTACCAGCGGTTCTGCTACTGGCCACCCTAAAGCCCAAGGCCTGTCCAGACAGGTCTCAATAAATGGTCTGCTGTCTCACTCTCCTGGTAGTAGTTTTGTATAGGCAACTTTTTTTGATAGTTTTGATTTTTTTTGAGCTTTGCATTCAGAATTTTTATTTGGTAAAATAGATGGATTTCCAAGTACCAAATATAGATAGAATTTCTAATGAGTAGTATGGATGTAACTAATTATTTCATATTTATGTATTCTACTGCCATCACATATGTAAGATGGACATGTACAAAAAAGGTATTTAATGCCCTTTTAACACTGAGAATAGTGTTTACTTTAGAAATTTGAGCTGGGTTCCAGGAGCCCATGCCTGTAATCTTAGCTACTCAAGATGCTGAGATCTGAGAATCCAGGTCCAATGCCATCCTGGGCACATGTAAGAGGCAATTTAAAAGATCATTTTCCTAGGTCCTGTGAATGAACTAAAAAAAAAAACAAAAACAAATTTGCATCTGTGTCATTTGATCTGTACCCTTTGAAATCACCTTGTTTGTAGGCAGAAAGATTCAGATAAGCATCTTATGTAGAAGGCAAACTGCCTCTCAAATAAGCAATGTGTTCTTCTAGTCATCTTAAAGCAAACAGCCAAGAACTTGGGAGACCACCTTGTTCCTGCTTTGTTCCAGTAATAAAAAGATAACTTTTCTGGAACTCCCTCCAGAGATGAAGATTGAGCTCAAGGCAATCCAGGTCATATCTATGACATTAATTATACATACCTTAATTACCCTCTCTTTCCAGTTCTCCCTTTTTAAAACTGAAGCCAATGTCTAGACCTCTGAAGATAGCTCAAGATGCACTTAAGTGTTATCTTCCCATTGGCTACCATGTAATAAATTTTCTACCCTTCATCATGTCTCTCTGTTTGGCATATGGGGTAAATTGCCAGATCTAACTTGGGACTGCTGGACTTTGGGGTTTAGAATGGGGTCTAGGTGTGCTCGTTTGGTGCGGACGGGGGACCTCTTTTGTGAAGCGGCATCTGAGGAGACTCTGGGGCTCGCGATGGTCGACGAAAAGCCCAAGGAAGGAGTCAAGACTGAGAACAACGATCATATTAATTTGAAGGTGGCGGGGCAGGATGGTTCTGTGGGGCAGTTTAAGATGAAGAGGCATACAACACTTAGTAAACTAATGAAAGCCTACTGTGAACGACAGGGTTTGTCAATGAGGCAGGTCAGATTCCGATTTGATGGGCAGCCAATCGATGACCCAGACACACCTGCAAGGTTAGAAATGGAGGATGGAGATACAATTGAGGAGTTCCCGCAGCAGACAGGAGGTGTCTGCTAAAAAAGGGAACCTGCTACTTTGCTCCAGAACTTTGTTCTTATAGACCAAGAATACATACTTAATTAGAAAACTGCAATTTGGTTCCACCACATCCTGACTACTACAGTATAGTTTTCTCTATTCTTTCATTTTCCCCTTCCCCATTCCTTTATTGTACATAAAGTAACTGGTGTATGCGCACAACCATATTGCTTTTCTTTTTTCTTTTTCTTTTAAACTAAATGGCCAATGGTATATTTTGATTGACATCAAATGGAGATGGAATTGGGAAAAATACTGGCCCTGTGAAAATATCCACCTTCTCCATTCGTGGCATGCTCATTCAGCTTTTATCTTTATATTTCAGTTAGTTATTTTGCTCTCACTGTTTTAACAAAAGAAAAAAAAAAACAAAAATCCTTTCATACCTTGTTTGATTGGAGAATTTTAATGTTTTCATTTATCATTGTAAAACCAAGGACAATTTTATAACTTTTTTGTATGTAGCTGTTACATGTAGGGCAATCTGTCTTTAAGTAGGGGTAAATTACTCTTAAAAAAAAAAAAAGAATCCTAGATAGTTTTCCCTTCAAGTCAAGCATTTTGTTGTTTAAATAAACTTGTTTTTTTTTTTTAAAAAAAAAATAGGGTCTAAAAACTCAATTTCAGTTCTGGGGGATAAAGAAAATTCTGTGGCCTAGTGCTGGTGGTACATGCCTATCGCACATTCCTTTAATCCTCACTACTCAGGAGACTGAGATCTGAGTTTTGTGGTTCAAAACCAGTGCAAGCAGAAAAGTCCATGATACTCCAATTAACCACCCAAAAGCCTGAAGTGGTGCTGTGATTCATGTTGGTAGGCTGCTAGTCTTGAACATAAAAGCTCAGGGATGGTGCCCAAGCACTGAATTCAAGCCCTAGAACTGGTTAAAAAAAAAAAAGGTACATCTAATTAGGTACATCTAATTGGAAGAACTTGGATCATTTAACTCTTTCCTGACTACAAGAAAAATTTTGGTTCTCTATGTTCTACTTCAGAAAAATGGAATTCATGTGGCTAAAAATTGGCTAACAGGGAAGGTATTCACGAGGCTCTGTGGTCAGAATGTGAACAATGAGCACAGCCAAAGGAAAGGCCAAAGGGCTATGGGAACACAGAATGACTAAGTCTTTCTTAATGACTCAGGGAAGTCTTCAGCAGGGAGGTGACAGGTTACTGAGCTGTAATTGATGAATAAGAACTTACCCATCGGAGAAGAGAGGGCAGATAGTCTAGAGAGAATAAACAACATGGGTCAAGGCCCAGGATTGTCAACAGAAGCTGGAGAAGGTGGAGAAATGGGGGATGGGATGGGGCAGAAAGACTGGAGATGATATTGGTAAGATCAAGTAGGGTCAGATGGCTAATCATTTGATAAGCCAGACTTTTAAGGAGTTTCAACTTAGCTTTGTAGGCAATGGGGACTGCTATAGTTTGGAACATATTTCCCAAGACTCATGTGGTAAAATAGTTTAGGGACAGCTCCAGGCCCTGAGTTCAAGCCCCAGGACAGGCAAAAAATAAAGACTAGTTTTAGGGCTGACTAAAGTGTTAGAGCACCTGTTTAGTGGCTGTGACGCCCTCAGTTGAATCTGTATAGAAAATAATTTGGAATATCTAGTATATGTATGAGTCAAGCGGAAAAGGTCAGATAATGTGATGTTAGGAAAATGAACCCTTAGATATGTATTTTAATGCTTTTTTATTTCATGCATTTGTTTCTAACGCAATTATAAGATTATCTCTTTGTTGCTTTGTATGTCCCTCCCCCACAGTATAACCCCTGCTTTCACTATATTTGATGTCAGTATAACTTGTGGAGGAGATGGGGAAAAACAAGTCGTTTAAGGATACAGGTGGACCTGTTGCAACAATGAGAAGTACAAGTTGTCATGTCGAAAATGAGCTTTACAACGTTTGTGGGGGGGGGGGGGGAGGGGGAGAAGGAGAGGGGAAGATTGGGTGGTGGGGGGTAGAGGGGAGGTAGGGAAGGGATGTGAAGGGTAAACAAAGGAGAAGGCTGCAATGCTTGATAAGAAATGTACGCATTATCCTGCCCATGTAATTGTAACCCCTCTGTACAGTATGTTCACAAAAAAAAATTAAATTAAATTAAAAAAAAAGAAAAAAAATAATTTGGAAGACTAATTTTTGTTTTATGTAATATATATTTATATATTTTAAAAAGGAATGAACTAGAACAAAGTTTAAAAAAAACAACACCACAAAAACAGCCAGGGTGGGTGCTGGTGGATCAGGCTTATAATCCTAGCAGCTCAGGAGGCTAAGATCGGAGGATCTAGGTCCAAGCCAGTTCAGGTAGAGAAGTCTATGAGCTTTTTGTTTGTTTGTTTGTTTTTTAAGGTCTGAGATAGGATTCAAACTCAGTACCTCACACTACTGCTCACTGGCTAGTATTACACCAACAAAGCCATGCCTCAGAACCCTTTTTTTTTTTTTTTTGAGATTCTTATTTCCAATTAACCACCAAAGCAATAACAACAACAATAATAATAGCCCACCAGCATAGGAACTGTGGCTCAAGTGGTAAGGTCCCTTGAGCACAAAAGCCTAGGGACAGCATCCAGGCCCTGAGTTCAAGCCCCAGTACCCCTACAAATGAAAACAAAACAAACAATAAAACCAGCCAACTCAATTTGAATGGTTGATCAGCGGATCAATTTTCTGTTTCCTATAAGATTGGGACACCAAAGATTTACTGTCTTGTCCCTACTTCCTCATTCTTTTGCTCCTTTTACTTCTCCATTCTTTTTTGATACCCCTATCCCTCCATTTTGTTGTCTGGCAGGTTTTGGTTTCTCGGTTTATCCTGCCATCTGCAAACTGTATAAGCCTTAATACCCTAACTGCAGGCCAACTCTACACTCCTTTTAAGATTAAAGGGAATCTGACTTTTCCACCTGAGCTAGTTTCTAACCACAATCCTCAAATCTCAGCTTCATGAGTAGCTAAGATTATAGGTATGAGCCAGCCAGTGTCTGATTTTGTTTCTTTTGTAAGAACTTATGAGCAGTAGTTTGATTTTTTTTGAAATATAAATACAAATGTGATAGCAACTAATAGTTTTGAAAAATAAGCCATAGACCATGGAATTTTCCCTACCTTTGAGCAAAAACTTTTACCCTTTGAATAAGTTTTTTGCTTTTTGTTTTCAATCCTGGGGCTTGAATTCAGGGTCTGGGTATTGACCCTGAGCTTCTTTTTGCTCAAAGCTAGAACTCTACCACTTGAGCCACAGTGCCACTTCTGGCGTTTTTCTGTTTATGTGGCACTGAGGAATCGAACCCAGTGCTTCATGAATGCTAGGCAAGCACTCTACCAAAAAAGTCACATTCCTAGCCCTGAATAAGATTTTTAATGCCATGCCCTGCCTTATAGAATAAAAGTCTTACTCAAATCTAAAATAATTTTTAGGGCTAGGACAGGTAGGACAATTACTAGCAAACTTTTTGTTTTTTGGGGTCCGGTTATGGGGCCTAAACTCTGGGCCTGAGCACTGTCCCTCAGCTCTTCAGCTCAAGGCTAGCACTCTATCACTTGAGCCACAGTGCCACTTCGGGCTTTTTTTTTTCTGCTGCTCATGTGGTGCTGAGAAATCGAACCCCAGGGCCTCATGCATGCAAAGCAAGCGCTCTACCACTGAGCCACCTTCTCAGCCCCAAATACTAGCAAACTTTTTAAGTTCAGGAAACTTTGTGATTTGTGGGGTGTGTGTGTGTGTATGTGTGTGTGTGTGTGTGTGTGTGTGTGTGTGTGTGTGTGTATGTGTATTGTGTCAATCCTGGGGTTTGAAATCAGGGCCTGGATACTGCCTTGAACATTTTTTTTTCTCAAGGCTAGCATTCAACCAGTTGAGTCATGGCTCCACTTCCGGTGTTTTGGGGCATGAGTCTCAGAGACTTTCCTGCCTGGGCTGGCTTTGAACCTCCATTCTCAGATCTCAGCCTCCTGAGTAGCTAGGAATACAGGTGTGAGCTACCGGCACCTGGCTAATGGAGGTTTTTTTACTTTTTGTGGTGGTTGTTGTTGGTTGTGGGACTTGAACTCTGGGCCTGGGCTCTGTCCCTGAGCTCTTCAGCTCAAGGCAAGCTTACTCTACCGCTTGAGCCACAGCACCACTTCCGGTTTTCTGGTGGTTCATTGGAGATAAGAATCTCATTGACTTTCCTGCCCGGGCTGGCTTTGAACCACGATCCCCAGATCTCAGCCTCCTGAGTAGCTAGGAATACAGGCTTGAGCCACCGGTGCATGGCTAATAGTGGTTTTTACTTAAAAGTAGCCAAGAATGATCAAAGACAGATATGGGGCTGGGAAGGTGACTCAGTGGTAGAGTGCTTGCCTTGCATGCATGAGGCCCTGGGTTCAATTCCTCAGCACCACATAAGCAGAAAAAAAAAAGCTGGAAGTGGCGCTGTGGCTCAAATGGTAGAGCACTAGCCTTGAGCTGAAGAGCTCAGGGACAGCACCCAGGCCCAGAGTTCAGCCCCCACAACCAGACCCAAAAAAAAAAAAGCCAGATATGGTGGATAAAATAGATAGTGGAAAAGGAGGAGATCGTTGACATTTATTATTGTGTGTGTGTGTGTGTGTGTGTGTGTGTGTGTGTGTGCGCGTGCGCGCGTGCACGCGTGTGCACGTGTGCCTCATGAACTAATCCTGGGGCTTGAACTCAGGGGATGGGTTTTTTTTTTTTTTTTTTTTGGTCAGTCATGGGCTTGAACTCTCTTCAGCTCAAGGTGAGCACTCTACCACTTGAGCCACAGCACCACTTCCGGTTTTCTGGTGGTTAATTGGAGATAAAAGTCTCATGGACTTTCCTGACTGGACTGGCTTTGAACTGTGATCCTCAGATATCAGCCTCCTGAGTAGCTAGGATTACAGGTGTGAGCCACCAGTGCCAGGCTAGTGTGTTTTTTTTAACTGCTTTAAAGGCAATCACAAGAGTTTTGTTGATGCTTGAGTAATTACATTATTATTTGACAAGTATGTAGTTTCCTGGCATTCAACTTTGAAGGACAATGTAATTTATGTTCCTTATGTTTGCTTAAAAGTAAGTACTTAATCACTATCCCATAATACTGTGAAATTTATGTAATCACTTAATCTCAATAAAGAAAAAATTTAAAAAGTCACTTAATTTAAATCACTTATGAAGTTATTTTTAAGGCTTTAATTACAAATATGTTTTATAAATGAGGCACTGTGGTACACATCTGCAGTACTAGATAGGCTCAGGTATGACGTTTGAGTGAGCCTAGGAATTTAAGGCCAGCTTGGGCAACATAGCAAGAGCTTACCTAGGAAACAAAGGAGTCTCCTACTCCTACCCCGACCGCCCCCCCCCCACCCCTCCCTGCTCATGCCTGTAATCTCAGTTACTCAGGAGGTTGAGATATGAGGATCATGGCTTTAAGTCAGGCTAAGCAGGAAAGTCCATGTGACTTTTACCCCAATTAACCACCAAAAAGTTGGAAGTGGAGCTGTGGCTCTACTGGTAGAACATTAGCCTTGAGCAAAAAGCTCAAGTCTCAGGACAATCACACATGTATACACACACACATACACACACACACATACATACACAAAAACACACACAAACTTACTTTGCAATTAATAAGCAATGCTAAGGGTATACGAGACCTAAAACATCTTTTTATGTAGTAGATTTTGAACCCAGGACCTCATGCTTTCTAGGCAGGTACTCTACTACTGAGCCACAGCTCCAGCCTTTATTACTGTAATTATTTTTGAGATAGAGATTATTTTTTGCCTAGCTTGTACCTGGACTATGATCCTCCTATTTTACACTTGATACCGTAGCTAGGATGATAGGTATATGCTATTATGCTCACTATTCTAACATATCTTTTGTTTTTGTTGTTGTTGCCAGTCCTGGGGCTTGAACTCAGGGCCTGGACACTGAGCTTCTTTTGCTCAAGGCTAACATTCACCACTTGAGCCACAGCGCCAGCTCTGGCTTTTTTCTGTTTATGTGGTACTGAGGAATTGAACCCAGGGCTTCACACATGCCAGGCAAGCACTCTACCATTGAGCCACATACCCAGCCCCATGCTTGCTGTTCTAATACATAAAAATTGTTCAATAGTTTTATTTCTATGCAATAGATAAGTATTATTTTCTTGGCCATACTTTAGTACACTCTTATTCTTCTCTTTCTACCTTGGCCTAAATGACCAGAAATCAATTCCTGATTTATGGAGACACTGAAATTGCTTGGATGGAATATTATCCTGAAACGAAGACATGACATAGCTACATACCACACAGGCTAAGAACTGCCTACTCATAGTAAACTCATTATATAATTCTTCCAGATGAGTGAGGGTTTTGCAAGAGAGGACATGATTATTACATGAAGAAATGAAAATAACCTTTCTCTCATTTGCAACACTTATTAAGTTGCATAAATAATGCATTATTGGATTATTTATTCATATTTGCCTGTTGCATAAAAAGGATTTGAAGCGGGGAAGTTAAATATAGATAACATATAAGCAATGAGCTATGTGAGTTCATTTTCCTACCCAGATACATGGAGTGTAATTTCATACACTGTTGTAATAGCATAGTAAAGGTAGCTTCAGTACTTAAGTAGCTACATCCAAACATTAGCTAATACTAGCTATGGGTAATTTACCCAATGGGATAATCTATCCCATTAATTGCTTTATTTGCTATCCAGCGCAATTGATGTAGACTGATTGTTCTGACTCAATGGGCCAACCATTTATTTTAAAAAATACTAGTTAATATTAATATTCTTCTACTGACTAAACACTGGCTATATTGTACCAACTACCTAAATTATGGAATTCTAAATTCAAGTCCATGGGTAGATTTTCATCTATAAAAGAAAAATTAATACCAGCTTCACTGCGATAAAGGCACAACACTGATGCAGAAGGCCAATAGCAAGCATAGCTGTTGGGAGGTGTTGACATAAAATATCTAATTCTGCTATAAGAAATAAGAAAATATTTATTCTCAGCCCTGAGCAGGCCTAGGAACACAAATTCAAGTTACTATGAGTAACACGTCTCACTATGTTACAGAAAAGAAAGTCATAAATCAATATATTTATAAAAGAAAATAGGTGGGGTCATTAGGCAGGCTAACTATAGTAGATTGGGTCTCACTGTGTAGCTCAGGCGGGCCTAGAAGTTGCTGTACAGTCCAGGCTGACTTTGAACTTGTAATTCTCCTGCCTCAACCTTTCTAAATCCTGGGGGTAGAGGCACACACCACCATGCCTGAATGTTGTCTTCATCACTTTCTTAGGTTGTAAAGGATAGGAGAGTGTCAAATTTGACATTCCAAAAATTTAATCTAAAAGTCAAGAAGTTGTTATAGATACAGAAGCTAATAGCAATGGCTTGTAGCACTTCTAGCTAAGCTAATTTCAGCTTTTAACCTATTACTTCTCATCTCTCTACATTCACCAGGTCAACCAAGATCCAGTTCGCTGCAGGATCTTTAATGGAGAACTTTAGTTCACAGGGACATACAGAGGAGATACAGAAGCTATTCTTTCCACTTAATTTTCTTGTGGACATAAATCTACTCTAAAATATAAAACCTATTAATTTGCACGTGTGTGTGTGTGTGTGTGTGTGTGTGTGTGTGTGTGTGTGTGTGTGTGCGTGTGTGTATGTGTGTGTGTGTGTGTGTGTGTGTGCTTATGCATATGTGACCCACTGGGGTTTGAACTCATGGTCTCTCAGTCTTGGTTGGCTTTTTGTTGTTGTTGTTAAATTCTAGTGTTCTATCACTTGAACCTCCACTTTCTACTTTTTGTTGGTTAATTGGACATCAGAGTCTCTCAGAAGCTGGGTATTGGTGGCTCAGGGATGTAATCTTAGCTATTCAGGAAGCCAAGATATGATGTGAGGTTTAAAGCCAGTTAAGGCAGGAAATTCCATGGGACTCTGATCTCCAATTAACCAGCTAAAAGCTAGAAGTGGAGCGGTGGCTTAATGGTAAATTCCAGCCTTGAGGAAAAGAAAAAAGTTTAGGGACAGGTCCCAGGCCCTGAGTTCAAGTCTCAGGGCTGGTACATGACTGAAACTGGGATCCTAATCCTTCTATGTATCTAGAATTATAGGCATGAATCACCAGCATTCAGCAAGCCTTTCTTTCTCTCTGTCTTTTTTTCCTTCCTCTCTTCTCCTTTCTTCCTTTTTACTTTTTCTCTTTTTCTTTTTTTGTTTGTGCCAGGCACTGCCCCTGAGCTTTTGTGCTCAAGTCTAGGTAGGGTCACTTGAGCCACGGCTCTCCTGGCTTTTTTTGGGGTGACTAATTGGACATGAGAGTCTTAAGGACTTTCCTGCCTGAGATGGCTTTGAACTGTGATCCTCAGATCTCAGCCTCCTGAATAGCTAGGATTATAGGTGTGAGCCACCAGCAGCTGGTTCTAGAACAATTAAAAATTTAAAATGACACTGCTTTCCACTTTCCTTCTTTCTTCCCCTTCTCATACCCCTTTTCTCCCTCTCTTGAGACAGTCTTATTATGTAACCCAGGCTGGTTCCGGACTTGCTAAGTAGCCCAGGAACCTCTAAATCCTACTGTTTCAGACTCCTGAATGCTAGGATTGCAGGGCATGAGCCACCATGCTGAGATACCTCATCTCTTCAGTTTGGGTATTCCTTAAAAATATGAATTATATTTTTGGAAAACTATCTAGAGGTTTTGAAACATATAACATATAAGCTCTATGTATAACATAGTAAACATTCATAACTGAGAAGAACTGTGTTTTGAAAAGGTTGATGTCTGGTGGCTCACACCTGTAATCCTAGCTACTCAGGAGGCTGAGATCTGAGGATCAAGGTTCAAAGCCAGCTCTGGGCAGGAAAGCCTGTGAACCATCAGAAACAAGAAGTAGAGCTATGGCTCAAAGTGATAGAGCACTAGCCTTGAGCACAAAAGCTCAGGGACAGCTCCCAGGCCCTGAATTCAAGCCTCATGACCAACAACAACAACAACAAAAATAGGCTGATTTCAGATGAGTACTGGTAGCTCATTTCTGTTATCCTAACTACTCAGGAGGCTGAGATCATGGTTTGAAGCCAGCCCAGAAAGGAAACTCTGTGAAACTCTTATGTCCAATTAATCAGCAAAAAAACCTGGAAGTAGTGAGGCTGTGGCTCAAGTGGTAGAACAGTAACTAGCCTTGAGTCAAAAAATTCAGAAACAGTACTCACAACCCTGAGTTCAAGCCCCAGGACCAGAACCAAAAAAAAAAAAAAAGAAGTGACCATGAATGAGGGAATGTGGCTTAGTGTTAGAGAATTTGTCTAGCATGTACTTCATGTCTAGCATGAAGCCCTGGTTGGATTCCTCAGTACCTCATAAACAGAAAAAAGCCAGAAGTGTTGCTGTGGCTCAAGTGGTAGAGTGCTAGCCTTGAGCAGAAGTAGTTCAGGGACAGTGCCCAGGTACTGAATTCAAGCCTCACGACTGGCAGGAAAAAAACCAAAACAAAAAAACAAAAACTGGAAGTAGAGCCATGGCTCAAGTGGTTGAATGCTAGCTTTGGGCACAAAAGTTCAAGGACAGTCAGGTGCTGGTACCTCATACCTGTAATCCTAGCTACTCAGAAGGCTCAGATCTGAGACCTCTTAGTTCAAAGCCAGCTGGGCAGGAAAGTCTGAGAAACTCTTATCTCAATAAACCACCAGAAAACCAAAAGTAGTGCTGTGGCTCAAATGGTAAAGCACTTGCCTTGAGCTGAAGAGCTCAGGGACAGCGTCCAGGCCTAGAGTTCAAGTCACACAGCCAAGAACAACAAAAAGAAAGTTCAAGGACAGCTCCCAGCCCCAGAGTTCAAGCCCCAGGAGCAGTGCTTGGCTCTCTCTCTCTCTCTCTCTCTCTCTCTCTCACACACACACACACAGGCACACATACACAGGCACATATACACAGACACAGAGTCAATTTCACAGCTGGGGATATAACTAGTATAGACCTGTTGGCTCAACACCTGTCATTTCAAGTGTCATTTCAGTTATGACTTCTGGCTTCTTTAACCGTTTATATACTTTTTCTCTTGACTACTCCCACCTGAGAGTTGCCAAATCTCTTATGCAATGTTCTCTCAGATTAACATGTAAGCAACTGTAAGGCAGAACTACAACTAAAAACCCAGAATGTCCTCCATATTCATTTTGGCAGAAGAACAGTAGGATAGCCTAAAGAGAGAACAGGGAGTAAGACAGATGATCGGAAAACCAAATTAGAGTTAAATTGAGAAATTTAGATTCTGTTCCATAGGTGGTGAAATTATACACACACACAGAGAATAGGGCCATAATGAGAACTATGCTAAAGGAGATAAAGATGTCAGCAGATTTTCAAATGGTTTGGTGCAGGTCAGGAGAGGAGAGTCTAATGAAGGGGTGAAACAACAGGAAGAGGTGTGGCCAGGTTGGGGAAAGATGTGGCCACACTGGATCTGGATGTGACCTCAGAGCCTGGGACCCTCCTATGGTCAGATAGGAGGCCAGGGAGGCCTAGTATGTGACCTAGCAGGTGGGGGAGGTGACTGCTTCCAGGTGTGCCAGTTACCTAGGTAACACAGATACTGGATGGAAACTTAGCTACAAGGCAGGAGGGAAGTGTCTGCAGAGAGCCTGGGTGGCCTATGGCAGACCTTACACTTCTTCCTCCTCCTCCTCCCCCTCCCCCTCTCCGTCCTCCCTCCTCCTCCTCCCCCTCTCCATCCTCCCCACCTCCTCCTCCTCCTCCTCCTCTTCCTCCTCCTCCTCTTCTTTTGGTCTGCGTGAGGCTTGAACTAAAAAATAAAGCTCAGGGTCCCTGTCCCTGAGCTTTTTTGCTCAAGGCTAGTTCTCTACTTTGAGCCACAGGGTCACTTCTGGTTTTCTGGGAGTTCAGTGGAGATAATTATCTCATGGACTTTCCTTGTGGGGCTGGCTTTGAACCATAATCCTCAAATCTCAGCCTCTGGAGTAGCTAGGATTACAGATATGAGCCTCTGGTTCCTGGCTGTGATGACTATTTCATATGCAGCATCCAGGTTGATCTATCCAAAATTCATGAGGCATGTGCTGTCCTTATCTTCATTGTACCTTGAGGAAAATAGAGAAGTGACGGCTTAGGAGAAGGGTTAAATCAAGTAATCTATGAAATAAGGAGTTTCTAGAACAATTACAGATGTAACCAAAGAAAGGACCAGATTTTGAGATATGGTTCTACAAACTATCAGTAGCAAGGCTAAGTAGCAGTCAGGAAAAAAAAAAAAGTCTGCTAGAGTTAAAAAGGCTGAGTATTTTTTTTTTTTTTGGGGTGGGGGGTCCAGTCGTGGGGCCTGAACTCTGGGCCTGGGCGCTGTCCCTCAGCTCTTTAGCTCAGGGCTAGTGCTCTACCACTTGAGCCACAGCGCCACTTCCGGCTTTTTTCTTTTTGCTTATGTGGTGCTGAGGAATCGAACCCAGGGCCTCAGACATGCAAGGCAAGCTCTCTACCACTGAGCCACCTTCCCAGCCCCAGCCTGAGTATTTTGTAATGGAACTTTTGGGGCTGGCCTCAGTTGTTTATATTGAATTTATCTACATGGACTATAGATAAGAGAAGAGTGGAGAAAGCTTTGGGGTAGTAGGAAAGTCTATAAGGAGAAGTACTTGTGGATTGGTTGGGGTTACCACTGAGGGAAATTTGTACATAAACAGGGCCCTGGTAGTAGCTATAATGGGATTTAAGTCATAGTTCCAACATAACCAGTTCTGTTAACTAATTCATTTCCTTCCTTTTTTTCTCCATCCCTTTCCAGTTGTAACTGGTTTTAGGACAGCTCAATTTTTCTTTTAATAGTTTTCTTTTAGTAAGTTGTATAAAGCTGGGTGCTGGTGGCTCAAACCTGTAATCCTATCTACTCAGGAAGCTGAGAACTAAGGATCACAGTTTGAAGCCAGCCTGGACAGAAGAGGCCTTGAGACTCTTATCTCCAATAAACGACCCAGAAAAAAGCTGGGAATGGCACTGTGGTTCAAGTGGTATAGTGCTAGCCTTGAGCACAAAGAGGCTCAGGGACAGGGGCTGGGAAGGTGGCTCAGTGGTAGAGCGCTTGCCTTGCATGCTCAAGGCCCTGGGTTGGATTCCTCAGCACCACATAAGAAAAAAAAAGCCGGAAGTGGCGCTGTAGCTCAAGCTGAAGAGCTGAGGGACAGCGCCCAGGCCCAGAGTTCAGGCCCCATGACCGGACCCCAAAAAAAAAAAAAAAAAAAAAGAGGCTCAGGGGCAGTACCTGGGCACAAAAGCCAGGTTCTTGGAAATGTGACTGTTCAACTGCACAGGGGCTGACATTTGCTTTATGGCCCTGCCCTTGTCCTCTTTAGGTTTGTATTTTTTCTGATCTCCCTCTCTCTTTTTTCTTCTACCAGTTCTAGGGCTTGAATTCTGAGCCTCATACTTTCACTTGACTTTTATGCTCATTGCTGATTTAATTTTTAATCTTAATCCTTTTTTTTGGGGGGGGGTCCGGTCGTGGGGCCTGAACTCTGGGCACTGTCTCTCAGCTCTTCAGCTCAAGGCTGCACTCTACCACTTGACCCACAGCACCACTTCCGGCTTTTTTTCTTTTTGCTTATGTGGTGCTGAGGAATTGAACCCACGGCCTCATGCATGGAAGGCAAGCGCTCTACCACTGAGCCACCTTCCCAGCCCTCTTAATCTTTTTTTAACATAAGGAACTTTTAATTTTGTACAGGACATTTCAAGTTATGTAGCTAGTCCTAATTAATAATCTTCTCTCCTAATAGATATCACAGCAAGGATTTAATAAGAGTCTAGGTCTCAACCATTCTATGCTGTACTAGCCTACAGAACAAGTGAGAGAATGTGAAGGAGAGGGAAAGGATTTGAAAATCGGAAGTGTTTGAAGGTATTTTTCCTTTATTTTTCAAGTGAAAATAATGTTTTTTCTTTTCTTTTTTCTTTTTTTTTTTTTGGGTCCGGTCATGGGGCCTGAACTCTGGGCCTGGGCACTGTCCCTCAGCTCTTCAGCTCAAGGCAAGTGCTCTACCACTTGAGCCAGCACCACTTCTGTTTTTCTGAGTGGTTTATTGGAGATAAGTCTCATAGCCTTTCCTGCCTGGGCTGGCTTTGAACCTTGATCCTCAGATCTCAGCCTCCTGAGTAGCTAGGATTACAGGCATAAGCCACTGGTGCCTGGCTTTCAAGTGAAAATAATGTTGATGTGAGAACTTGTTGTTGAACATCACAAGATACCTTCAAATAACAAGTGGTTTCCTAATCAAAGCACAGTTTTATCTCCAGGGTGCTGCTGACTGGCCAGATTGTGACACCTGCTGACAGCAACAAGATATTGCAAGGACTTGCTTTGATTTTTTCAGTAATGCCTACTCCCCCACCTTTTAAGATGCACATTTTCCACTTCTGTGTTCACTGAAAAAAAAAAACAAACTGAAAAGCTGATTTGTCTTACTTCTACTTTTTATTTTCATTTGTTTATTTATTTTGAGAAAGAATTCTGCTATAAGGCCATGTTGGCCTTGAACTTAAAATCCTACTGGCTCAGCTTTCCAAATGTTGGGATTACAGGTATAATCTAGCACAGAAGTCTGACTATTTATATATTTATTTATTTACATATGAATTTATTTAGTTATTTTATTGGTAATAGAAATTGAATTTAGGACTTGTTTTTCTCAGGTTGCCTTGAACTGTGATTCTCCTGATATCCACTTCCTAAGCATTTAGGGTTACAGCAAGAGCCATTGAGTCCAGCCTTTGATTTATTCCTTTTTTTTTTTTTTAACAAAAAGATAATTTTATTGAAAAGAATTACTTTGAATTTTGAAAGCACCCTACGTAGTAATCAAGTGGCTCTTTTAGTAACAAGGCCAGAAAATAAATGTGTCATAAACTTAGGCCTAGGGTTGATCACAAATTAAAACTTTAAAATTTAAACTGACCAAAGCAATTACTGGGGAATAAAAAATACAGAATTAAAAAGTACTATGGTAATCTTGAAAAGATTATAAGTAAACTTGTTTATCAATAGTAAATGATTCATCTATGTATTTAAAAAAATTGATATTTCAGCTGGGCACCAGTGGCTAACATCTATAATCTCAGGAGGCTGAGATCTGAGGACCCTGGTTGGAAGCTAACCCAGGCAGGAAAGTCCATGAGACTAGTATCTCCAATTAACCATTAAAAAAAGCCAGAAGAGCATTTCTCTCTATGTGTATCTATACCTATATCTATCTATATCTATCTATATATATATTTATTGTAAAGACACTGTACAAAGGAGTTACAGATACATGAGTAAGGTAATGAATACATTAGCTATCTAGCATTGTTAGAGAGCAGTATATTTCTCTTTTCTTTCTTTTTTTTTTTTTTGGTCGGTTGTGGGGACTGAACTCTGGGCCTGGGAGCTGTCCCTCAGCTCTTCAGCTCAAGGCTAGCTCTCTACCATTTGAGCCACAGCTCCACTTCCAGCTTTTTCTGCTTATGTGGTGCTGAGGAACTGAACCTAGGGCATCATGCATGTGAGGCAAGTACTCTACCACTGAGCCAACTTCCCAGCCCCAAGAGCATTTATGGTCAGAGATGTTAACATTTCTTCATGTGTCTATTGGCCATTCTTATTTCCTCTTTAAAGTCTCTTTTTTAATTCTTCAGCCCATTATTAGTGGGGTGGTTGTTTAAGGATTTATTTTTGGAGGGTTTTTGTTTGAATTTTTTTTTTGGGGGGGGGGTCCAGTCATGGGACCTGAACTCTGGGCCTGAGCACTGTCCCTCAGCTCTGCAGCTCAAGGCTAGTGCTCTACCACTTGAGCCACAGTGCCACTTCCAGCTTTTTTCTTTTTTGCTTATGTGGTGCTGAGGAATCGAATCCAGGGCCTCATGCATGCAAGGCAAGCGCTCTACCACTGAGCCACCTTCCCAGCCCTATTGTTTGAATTTTTTTGAGATTAAGTGATTACATAAATTTCACAGTATTGTGAGATAGTGATACTTAGCAAAATCACAAACACATTTTAACCTTCACAAGGTGCATGGTCATTATCATGGTCTATAAAGCTTATGAATTCTACAAACTTTGACATTACAACTATTTTTTCCAAATCGGGTGATATGTACATTTCTTTCCTTTTAATTAGCGTAAACTGTTCCCTCTTTCTCTCTCATTCCCTCCCTCCCATTGCTACCCTTGAGTTGCTTAATTCACGTTCATCAGTTCCAATGCAGCTGCTTGGGGAGTAATTCCTTTATGAAACTGATGTGCTCTCTGCTGCACTAAGAAGGCATTTGATTGATTGATTGATTGATTAATTAATTTATTTATTTGGGTCTGGTCATGGGGCCTGAACTCTGGGCCTGGGCACTGTCTCTCAGCTCTTCAGCTCAAGGCTAGCACTCTACCACTTGAGCCACAGCGTCACTTCCGGCTTTTTTCTTTTTGCTTATGTGGTGCTGAGGAATCGAACCCAGGGCCTCATGCATGCAAGGCAAGTGCTCTACAACTGAGCCACCTTCCCAGCCCCTGATTTATTTTTAAACAGTTTTTTTTGTCAGTCATGGGGCTTGAACTCTGGGCCTGGGTGCTGTTCTTGAGTTCTTCAGCTCAACGCAAGCACGCTACCACTTGAGCTACAGCACCACTTCAGGTTTTCTGGTGGTTTATTGGAGATAAGAGTTTCACGGACTTTCCTGCCCAAGCTGGCTTTAAACAAATGAGCCTTAGATCTCAGCCTCCTGAGTAGCTAGGATTACAGGTGTGAGCCCCCAGTGCCTGGCTTTAAATAGATATTTTAATAAAAAAAATTAATGCTGGAACAGTTATCTGATTCGAAAATGATTTTAGAATAATATTAATTTATAGGATGAAACCTTAGTACATAATACATAATAGTTATAAATATAACAGTCCTTCTTATCTGCAGGATATGTTCTAAGATCCCCAGTAGATGCCTAAAACCATGAAGTAAATCAAACAGTGTTTATACTCTATTTTTTTCTCCATGTGTGTGTGTGTGTGTGTGTGTGTGTGTGTCTGTGTATACATCTATAGATATGTGTGTGATAAAATTTAAAAGGTAGACACAATAAGAAATTAACAATAACCAGTAGAAGATTATAATAATATACTGAAATACCTGGGTTCTAGTGGTCTGTAATCCTAGCTACTTAAGAGGCTAAGATCTAAGGATCGTGGTTGATAGGGCAGAAAAACAGAGAGGGGAAGAGGCTGGTCTAGAGGGGCAGCTTAAGTAATGGATTACTAGCCATGAGGGAAAAAGTTGGCACAGGCTCTGAATGTAAGCTCCTGCACTGGCACAATTTATACTGGCACAATTTATAAGCTACAAGTAATAATTTAGTGGCAAGGTAACAGTGATCTGAATTGTAGAAGAGAATACATGTTCTGGAAGGAATTGTTAAAAGATGCTAAACAGGAGAGAGACACTGTTAGAGCACATTTTAGAAAAGGCATAATAGTTAAAATCAAAGCAAAATGAGACAAATGAAGCAAAAATGGAGATAGAGGAATCAGGCAGGAACCTATCCTATCAGTTTAGGTAAGAAGCGGTCAAATCCAGTACAGTGGCTCATATTGTAATCCTAGACACTTGAGGGGTGGAGACCAGAAGGATTTAGTTGAGACCAGCACAGTCAAAATTTTCTCAAGCCGTGTGCTGGTGGCTCACGCCTGTAATCCTAGCTACTTAGGAAGCTGAGATCTGAAGATCAAGGTTCAAAGCCAGCCTAGGCAGGAAAGTCTGTAAGACTCTTATCTCCAATTAGCCACTAGAAAACCAGAAGTGGCACTGTGGCTCAAGTGATAAGAGTGCTAGGCTTGAGCTGAAGAGCTGAGGGACAACTCCCAGGCCCAGAGTTCAAGCCCCATAACCACCAAAAAAAAAAAAAAAAAAAAAAAATCTCAAGCCAGTAATCCTAGCTACTCAGGAGGCTGAGATCTGAGGATTACGATTTGAAGCCAACCCAAGTAGGAAAGTCAGTGAGACTCTTATCTCCAATTAACCACCAAAAAAAAGCCAGAAGTGGAGTTGTAGCTCTAGGGGTAGAACATTAGCCTTGAGCAAAAAGAAGCTCAGGGACAGCACCCAGATCTTGAGTTCAAGCTCTAGGACCCACACCAAAAAAAAAAAAAAAAGAAGAAGCAGCAGCTAGAATTACAGGCGTCACATGGGGTTCACCTCATGGAAGTACAGATAGGAATACTGAGGTTCAAGCTAGTCCAGGCAAAAATCAAACTCCCATCTCAAAAAGAAACAAAACAAAAAGAGTTGGAGGCATGGCTCATGATAGAGCTCCTAGTACTGAAGGGGGTGGAGGGAGAAGAAGAAGGAGAAGGAGAGGGAGGGGAGGGAAGGAGAAGATGGAAAGATGAGAGAGAGGGAGGGAGGGACAGACAGAGCGGAGGAGAGAAAAAATAGTGAAGGTTGAAGGAAAGATTTTAATAGCATGAAAGAACACTTGAACACTTGTAGGCTGAAGGAAGAAACTAGTAGTGAGGGAAATTTGAAAGACAGGCAAGTTATTTAAAGCATACAGAGTAAGAAGTTAGTACTGAAGCACAACATTCATTGCCACTGTAATAATGGCCTATTAGAGTTCAGTTGTTGTTGGTGGTGGTACTGGTGATTATGATAGTGGTGTGGTGTTAAGTTGAGATATAACTTAGATTGGAGGAAAGCAAATTAGAGTAAAAATATTCCTTGGTTCTGAACATTACAAACTGTTAACAAAAATAAAAGATGTTACAAATGCAAACTATTACAGTGAGAGGAAAAGAGGGCATATTATTAACAAAGATTTCTCTGGTGTCTCTCTTTTGGGTTCGGAATTTTGGAGGATTTATGTTTGTGACATCTGTTGAAAAAGCAGGACTTTATAAAGTTCTTCAACAAGTAAAAAACAATGGTTGCTTTAGATTCTCTCAAAATGAGCTGAAGCTTTGTCAGTCATGGGGTTTGAACTCTGGGCCTGGGCACTGTCCCTCAGCTCTTCAGCTTAAGGCGAGTACTCTACCACTTAAACAGTGTCACTTCCAGTTTTCTGGTGGTTAATTGGAGTTAAGAGATTCATGGACTTTCCTGCCTGGGCTGGCTTTGAACCTCGATCCTCAGACCTCAGCCTAGGATTACACGAGTGAGTGACTGGTGCCTGCCTCAGAAAGAACCTTTTATTTTTATTTTTTTTAAGAGACTGGAATGGTGTTTATTTAGGCTTTTAACTTTATTTACAAGATTAAAAATAAACCTAGTCCTTTTTTGGGTCTAGTACATTTACTTAAGACTTCTATTCTGCTCCAATTGAGTATACATAATTGGTCAAGACATTAAACAAGTAAAATGAGGCTAAACATGAAGCCCAGGCCAAGCAACAGACAAGAGGCACTCTAACCCTTGTCAAACTCCAGAGAGGCTCAACGCAGACTGACATCTCTGAAGCAAACATGTAGTCTATGAAAATACTCCTCAACCTTTTAAAAACTATAATCTCTCTAACAGCCTCTTTAAATGTGTTTTCTAATTGTTCCCATGAAATTTTATATAAAATAGAATATTATATAACAAAAGCTATAGGCATATCCAGTGACATTCTCAATTGTGATGCATATGATACCATCTTGCAGTAATCCCAGCAGGTACAACATGACTGCTCTGTGAAGTCTAAGGAAGGAATGCTTCAGACCAGAAATGCATGATCCCCACATCATGGGACTAGTCCAGTATAAAACCAGAAGCGGCTACTGGCTACTTCTTGACGCCAACTAAATTTGGACTAAAAAACCCCAAGAACCTACACTGCAGCTATTGCCCCCAAATAAGAACTTTTCAATTAGGCATCAAAAAGAACTTTTTTTTTTGGTTGGTCATTGGTCTTGAACTCAGCCTGGATGCTGTCCCTCAGCTTTTCATCTCAAGGCGCATGCTCTACCACTTGAGCTACCATACCACTTCTGGCTTTTTTTTTTTTAATGTTTATGTGGTGCTGAGGAATTGAACCCAGGGTCACATGAATGTGAGGCAAGCACTATACCACAGAGCCACCTTCCCAGCCCCTCAAAAAGAACTCTTAAAGTTATCTTCATAGAAAAGAAATATGCAGTGTCAGTAACTGGGAGGGAAGACACGTATTAGCACATGGAAACAACAAAAAATAAGTAGGGAATTCCTTGTAAGTCCACCTTTTAGCTGCTGAAGGAGATTCAGAAACAGATTGGAAAGAATTCATGAGCTATGTGAAGGAAACAATGATAACTGGAACACCTTCAAAGAGGAAATATGGCATGGGAAGAATGGCTGAAATAACCAACAATATTTATTTCTGGGTGGGTTATGAGATACAGAGCCATGTTTTCATATCTACAATGCTGGTTTTTTTTTTTTGGGGGGGGGTCCAGTCATGGGGCCTGAACTCTGGGCCTGGGCGCTGTCCCTCAGCTCTTCAGCTCAAGGCTAGCACTCTACCACTTGAGCCACAGTGCCACTTCCGGCTTTTTTCTTTTTGCTTATGTGGTGCTGAGGAATCGAACCCAGGGCCTCATGCATGAAAGGCAAGTGCTCTACTACTGTGCCATCTTCCCAGCCACTGCAATGCTGTTTTGAAGAACAGGGATTGGATATTTCTTTTGTTGGTTGGAGATTGGAGAAAGGGAGATGGAAGGAAATCAAGGATACAGGGGGAAAAGAACATCACTAGAACTGGATTTTAGGACAGAGTAATCATTCTTTGTTACTTGGACTTGCATCAAGCTTTCCTTTAATAACTGATTAGGAAAGCATTCAACTGTATAGTAATTGAAAGAATTTTTTTGTCTTGTTTTGTTTTGGGTCAGTTGTGGGGCTTAAACTCTGGGCCTGGGCGCTGTCCCTACACTTTTCAGCTCAAGGTGAGTGCTCTACCGCTTGAGCAACAGCACCACTTCCGGTTTTCTAGTGGTTTATTGGAGATAAGTCTCACGGACTTTCCTGCCCAGGCTGGCTTTGAACCACAATCCTCAGATCTCAGCCTCCTGGGTAGCTAGGATTACAGGCATGAGCCACTGGTGTCTGGCGAAAGAATTTTTTTTTGGTAGGTGGTAGGGCTTGAACCCAGAGCCAGGGTGCTGTCCCTGAGCTTGTGTGTGTGTGTGTGTGTGTATGTGTGTGTGTGTGTGTGCATGTGTGCACGCACATACACACCTGTCCTGGTGCTTGAACTCAGGCATGGGCACTGTCCTTGAAGTTTCTCTTTAACTGTAATGAGGAATTGAACTCAGGGCTTCAGTTATGCTAGGCAAGCACTTTACCACTAAGCCACATTCTCAGCCCTGTCCCTGAGCTTTTGCGCTCAAGGCTAGTGCTCTACCACTTTGAGCCACAGCACCACTTTTGGTTTTATGGAGGTTAATTGGAGATTAGAGTCTATCATAGACTTTCCTGCCTAGGGCTAGCTTTGAACCATGATCCTCAGATCTCAGCCTCCAGAGTAGCTAGGATTAACTGAAAGAATTTTATAATGAATGTACATTTCCAGCAAATGCACACCTTGGGGCTAACATTTTCTTTCTTGTGCCAGTATTGCTGGCACCCTACCACTTGAGCCATACCTCCATGTCTGGCTTTTTGCTGGTTAATTGAAGGGTCCCCAGATTTTCCTGCTCAAGTCGGCTTCCAACTGTGATCCTCTCATCTCAGGCTCCTAAGTAGCTATGATTATAGATGTGAACCTGGCAAGATATATATTTCAAAGTCTTACCCAATGATACTACATACATACTTAAGCAAACATTTTAGAAAACAATATTTACCTTTTACCTATGTGAACTGTGTTTATATTTTCAATTACTATTTCATTTAAAATGATGCTAGCTATGCTCCCCTAACTGTGGATAGTAACCAACCATTTGAAAGTCATTGAGCTAGACAACTTTCAGAAAGATTCTAAATAATCCTGTAGTGCCAGCTAGGCATGGTGGAGCAGGTCGATAATGCCAGCACTCAGGAAGCTGGAGACCAAGGTTTTCCTTATCTGTCAGAACCTGTTCTGAGTGTCTGCCAGTATTTACTTAGCATACAGAGCATCCCAAAAACCGGAAGTAGCGCCATGGCGCAAGTGGTAGAGCCCTTGCCTTGAGCTGAAGAGCTGAGGGACAGCTTCCAGGTCCAGAGTTCAAGCCCCACGATCATCAAACAAAAAACAAAACAAAACCCAGAAACACCTTAAGTACCTAGTAAGACTCCTGGATAGACCTAATTTAAATACTCTTTAGAAGCTTATTAATTGCTTCACAAACAGTAAGAAAAAGACAGACACTTCTGGATAGGTGTGGGGTTCAGTACTCAGCCTTCAATTAAATACAGCTATTGTACCATAATTCTAAAAGAAAAATAAAATTGAAGGATTAACTGAGGACGCCCATGTCAAAGCATTTTGAAAGTTAAGGTTTTACTTTACACAAGTATTTTGTGATGAGGAGATTTAAGGCTCAGGGAAGGCAACGTCTTGGGATTTTTTTTTAATGCTGTTCTGCCTGATGCTGGTGGTTCCCGCTGAGATCGGAGGATCCCGATTCCAACCCACCCAGGAGAAATGTCCCGTGAGATTCTCAGGTCCAATTAACCAGCAAAAAACCGGAAGTAGAGCTGTGGCCAAAAAAGCAGAAGGGCTCAGCGCCCAGACCCCGAGTTCAAGCCCCAGGATTGGCACAAGAACAAAACAACAACAAAACACCGCTTTGTTATGTTACCTCAACCCCTCTAAACATCACTGACCACGTGTTGGCACTAGACCAGGGTCAGGGAAAAGCCTGCAGTCTTTGGGGACGTTCCGCATTACCCGACAGCGCCCGACACCCCGCTTGATCTGCGCATGCTCGAGAGCGGCGGGAGCCTCGCGGGGTTGGGCCGGGCTCCGAGGGCGGAGCGCAGGCCACGTGGGGTCCCGTGACGTCATCTTCGGGCGTCCAGGGTGACTGGATTCGCGGTGGGCTTCCAGGATTCCGCGGCGTCGACGCCGGTTGTAGTCCCTGAGAACCGGAGGGCGGAAGTACAGCGGGATTCGCTCGGACCTCGGTGCTGGTGCTTTCCTGCGGCTGCGCGAGCTCCCCGGACTCCTAGTCTCCGTGTTTCTGCAGGACTGTGTGGGTCAAGCAGGCAGTGCTGGGACGGTGCCACTTCACCGGTGCGGGAAGCGAGAAGGAGCCGGCGCTCGGAGAAGGTGTGTGTGCGCGCGCTGGAGCGCGGGCGTGAGGCGCACGCCGGGTCAGGGGTCACGGGCCGGGGTCCCGGTAGGGGACGGTGGGGAGGTGGGAAGAGACACCCCGGGTAGCGCTGTCGGAGCGTCTCCGGGCACCGCCTCCGGAGCCCTTGGCCCGGCCTTGTGCGGTCAGTCCTGGGCAGCGTGTCAGTGTCTTTCTAAGGTAGGGAGGTTGAGTGCCTGGCTCGACAGTTCAAATATTAATTCAAGTCGTTACTCAAACATTTCCCTGGGCATTTCGATTTTATACGAGATGAGGAAATGTTATCCTCACCTTGGTATTTCTGAAATCTCATGTTCATAATAAGATTTGATGCGACCAAAGCCATTTTCTGTTGCTAAAGCACTTTCGCAGTCGTTAGTTATACTTTGGATTGTTTTTACACTCCTCAGCCATCGAGAAGGAATCTAGGAACTGGGTGGTTCTCGATTTTTCTGAAGGGCGAGAAAGCACTGCATACTTTCAGTAATCAGAACCTAGAGACTTTATCAAGAAGCAGTTGAACCTCCAAGACCTTCCAGAGTTCACCTGATAAATCTTTCCAGTCCTTGAGGCTTGAGTACTGGATTATGACTGAAGTAATTTAATACCAGGAGTAGTTAGTTGAATTTTGAAAATAAGGGTGGGCTTTAGGGTAGTGAGAGGGATTTTACACTAGATTTAAGTCTATCTTAATTGGGAAAAAAATGAACTGAAGGAGCTGTATGGATGTGGACTTTTAAGATAGTGAATACACATCAGGTGTGGTTTTGAATAACAAATACTGAGTATTTACTGTGTGTCGTGTGAATCGAACAGTATGTCACTCTGAAGTTCACTTTGGAGATGAGGAAGAGAAAGCATTGAATCAAAAAGTACCTGTCAAGCCGGGCACTGTTGGCTGAGGCTTGTAATCCTAGCTACTTAGGAGGCTGAGATCTCGGGATCGGGGTTCCAAAGCCAGCCTTGGTCGGTAAGTCTGTGAGATGCTTGCCTCCAATTGACCACCAGAAAACTGGATATGGAGCTGTAGCTCAAAGTGGTAGAAGCTGTCTGTGAAGGAAAAAGCTCAAGGACAGCTCCCAGCCCTTGAGTTAAAACCCCACTACCGACCAAAAAAAAAAAAGTATATGTTAGATGGTGGGTGGGAGGTCAAGTGGTGGCCATAGAAACAGACTTTTCAGTGGAAGACCTAACCTAAAAGTGGTGAAGCTGTAAGTGGAATGAGCCACAGCTCTACCAAAGAGGCCCAGAGGTGGAGCAAACAAGCTTATTTGCTCCTCAAATTTGTTTGGAAAACAATTTGGCTGGAAAACAATGAGCTAGTGGAGAGGGAAGTAGATACACTGGTAGAAATAGGGCAAGATTGTGTAGACACTTGTAAGCTTTCAGAGCTGTTTTTGCTTTGATTGAGGTAGGTCTTGAGTGTAGTTTAAATCTAGGATATTAAAAAGATCAGATTGCTATATTGACTGTTGCAGTGCTAACACCAGAGCTGGTACTAGGCCTTTGCCTATCCAGTTTAAAGGTCAAGGTGACTTGGATTAGGGTGGTAACTCAAGAGATGGTCCCAACTGATAAGGCAGTTGACTTGTTTCTAAGGTGGAGCAGTCTACTGCAAAGGAATAGTTTGAGCAGACTGTTTGTGATCTGGGAAACCAAAGAGTAGAATTACCACTTAGTGAAATAGGGAGGACAACAGAATAATAGGGAAGAGGGGGGAGGAAGTTCTGAAATTCCATTTCCAGTTTTGCACAGGTTGAATTTTCCGATTGCTATGTCTGTGTGTAGTGGTGTACAAAGTAAAGCAAGCTCTACTCTGGGCTGAGGATGTAAGGATGTAAATGGGAACTGTAAATGTATAAATGGTGTTTATAATATAGCCTGGGGAATCTCCATGGGCGTGTCTCAAGGACTGAGCCCTGGGGCACTCAATGTTTAGGGAATTTACCAGTTCCATCCCCTCCCCCTCTGCAGACAAGTAAAATAGGATGAAATGAAATTGAAAGCAAGGTCTTTAGCTGTGAGTGGGTGGGGAAGGTTATTTGGAGATTTGAGGAACAAGAAAATAAGCCGTAATGCTGGTGGAAGTTTGGGAATGTTGCTGGATTAGGGAAATGTAGGTATATAGACTACTCACAACAGTTTAACTTTAAAAACAGCCAGCACTTACTATTATTTTTAGTTGCTTACAAACTTACTCTAATCTATATTTTGAAATTTCTAGGTAGCTGTGGATTTTGTTGTTGACTTTTCTTGGTAGGTGATATAGAAAGCTTACTTACACTTTTTTTGTTGTTGTTGGTTGTGGGGCTTGAACTCGGCCTGGGCGCTATTCCTAAACTCTTCAGCTAAGATGAGAGCTATGCCACTTGAGCCACAGCGCCACACTCCCTGAGCTTTTTTGCCCAAGGCTAGCACTCTACCACTTTGATCCACATTACCACTTCTGGTTTTCTGGTGGTTAATTGGAGATAAGAGTCTCACAAACTTTCCCGTCCAGGCTGGCTTTGAACCTCGATCCTCAGATCTCACTCTCCTGAGTAGCTAGGATCACAGGCATGAGCCACTGGCGCCCAGCTTACTTGTACATTTTTATTCTGGTTTGAATGATTAATTGGTTAACAGATGTCAATTGGCCACCTAACTAGCACAAGCCCTGAACTGGATGCAGAAATAGAATATTCCAGTTAGGAAGCCTTTATCCTCAAACAGCTTATTTGTGGAGGTCTGCATCATAGGTTTCTGTACCCTGACAATTGGTGGGGACAATGCTGTAAATGTATGTAAGGAAACCTTTCTAAATAACTAAATAACTTTGCTGAAATTAAAGTGTGATTGTACTGATTAAGTAAAATTATTTTTTAGGTAGTTTGGATTATATTTATTACCAAAAGTAGGGATTTTATTTATATTTAGTTAACAAAACTTGCCAAGCCTAATATTTGCTAATTGTTAATTGGAGATAAGGTAGATCTGATTTAATTTTTGTCTTTGCTATCAAAGAACTCACAGTTCAAAGAGGAGAGAGGCAAGAGACATAACTGATATAATAACTGCTATGCTTTCCAGTATAGGTTACTAAAGTAATTAGACTAGAGGCTGCTTAGGGGAAAGCTGCCCAAGGAGCTGATATTAAGCTCTTAAAAGATTAGCAGTAGTTCAAGAGAAGATTAAAGAGTTCACCAAAAAAGAGGGAAGGAGCATACCTGCCAAGGCATACCTGCCTTGGAAGCACAAGGAGACTACTTAGTGCAAACAATTATTGATTGAAAACTAGAATTGTCTGCATACTTCATGATATAGGATTTGGAAAGGACAGGTTGTTGTTCTAGGGTATACAACTAATAGGTCAGAGTTTAAACCCCTATCAGTTTGACTTAAAAGCCTGCTTTACCTTATAGCCCACTGTCTTCATTCTTCATGCTTTACAAACATCAATTTTTTCTTTGAAAGACTCATCTCATAACAGTTCACTAGGACCATTCTAGATTGAGCACTTAGTTGCAGAAATTACTTCCAAGATAGTCTAACTTGAGGCTCTCCTCTTTTTTTTTAAATAAGTTTTTTTATTGTGAAAATACTGTACAGAGGGGTTACAGTTACATGAGCAAGGTATATTTCTTATCAAGCATTGTTGCCTTCTCCTTTGTTTTTCCCCTACCATCCCTTCCCTCTCACCTTCTCAACTACACTTTGCCCCAAATTGTAAAGTTTGTATTTCAACATAGTGTCTTGTACATCTCATTGTTGCAGTGGGTCAACCTATAACCCTATTTAAACATTTTGTTTTTTCCCTTCCCTCCCCAAATGAGGCTCTCCTCTTGTGTATTGCTACCAAATGATTGTTTTTTTAGTTAATCAAACCTTTTTAGATTCTCTAGGCTTGGTGGATGAAACTGAGGACCCCCTCCCCCCAAATGAACTCAGTTTCTGAGTTCAAGCCCCTGGACCAGCATCAAAAGAGCAAAAGAGAAACAGAAAACACCCCCCAAACCAAAGAGCTGATATATGATATACTGGAATGAATTTTTACAGATAATGACATAAAAGCAAGAATTGTTTGCATTTTATATCAAATGCATATTTTTTTCAACTTTGTGACTCATTTTCATTGGTAAAGTAGGTTGTATTCATTTTCATTGGTAAAGTAGGTTGAGGCTCAGTGAAGTGACTTGCCTAAGATCATGTGTGATATTAAAATGTGTTATAATATCAGCTATTTGATTACTATTCTACCTAACTCAAAATTTTAAAAAAGTTGACAGATGATGTCATTGCCCATTTCTTGTCTTTATAGATGATATTTTACCCTGCTTGGAATATATAACAAATGTCAACTGGGTAACCCTGAATTGGATGCAGAAATAGGACATTCATTCAGGAAGCATCTGTCTTCAATTTAGGATTTTTTTTTAACTCACTGATGACTGAATCATTATGTGAAAGCAATACAGATACAGTAGAAATCATACTGAGAATTTTTAAAAGACTTATTAAGATAGATTAGTTATACAAAGGGAAGTTTCATTGAGACTTTTCCATCTGTCCATCTAAACAAGGTATCTTGATCAACCCCCTCTGTAGCCTACATTCCTCCTCCTCTTAAAACAATTTTAACAGGTTTCGTTTTTCTATTTTCATAATTCATATAAAGAACTTCATCCTTCATCTTGTTCCTTATTCACCCTGTTTCTCATTTATCGTCTTTGTTGGCTTTTTCCTTCTTGGCCTTTTCCACTCCTGCTGGTGTGTAGCGTATAGCTTGTTTTACTTTATTGTAATTCTTTTTTTTTTTTTTAGCACCTGTTGAGTATACAAAGGAGTCTTATCATGGCATTTCACATAATCATATAATTAGATTAACCTCATCTATTGCTTTCTCTTTCCTGGTCTTTTCTACCACCTATTTAAAACCTGTTGGTGAGTTTCCTTATGCTGTCTTCATGCACAGACATTATATATTTCCATTTTATTTGTCCTCTGCCCTTCCCCATTTTCCTTTGTGCCTTTAAACAGACCCAGCCACAGTTACATGTTCTTGGCATTTTGAATTCTGATTTTTTTTCCTGGTTGGCCATTTGTGTGTGGTGCTCTTGTGATACCTGGCAGCTGCAGCAAGTGCAGCTCACAGACACTATGGGATCATGAAGGTACTGTATTGCTTAGCCGTGATGTGTTCAGTAGATTAGCTATAGTAGGAACATTTTCAACTTCGATATTTTTAACTTAAGTATCTTTTAGAACATAATCCCATTGTAAATAGTTTTTATTCCTAAAAATCATACTGTAGAATTTTGATGAATGTGGCTGGAATGTAAGACTTTAAACACTCCTATTGGGTGATCTTATTTCCTTTAAGTCCATTCTTATCTCTTTTGGGGGCAGACTCTACAAAGAAAAGCAAGTGTACCACCATGCCCAGCTATTTATTGGTTGAGATAAGAGCTGGCTAACTCTAATTCTAGCTGAATGTAGTGTGCATTTGCACATCTACAATCTCAGTTACTAGGGAGGTTGAGGTCAGCCCTGGCAAAATTATCAAAACCCTATCTCAGAAATAAAACACTAAACCAAACTGGGTGTTAGTGACTCACACCTGTAATCCTAGATATGGAGGAGGCTGAGCTCTGAAGATTTAAGGTTGGAAGCCAGCTTGGGAAGTAAAGTCCAATTAACCACCAAAAAGCTAGAAGTGGAGCTTAAATGGTAGAGCACTAACCTTGAACAAAAAAAACTAAGGGGCACGGGCTGGGGGAAGATGACTCAGTGGTAGAGTGCTTGCCTTGCATGCATGAGGCCCTGGGTTCGATTCCTCAGCACCACATAACCAAAAAGAAAAAAAAAAGCTGGAAGTGGCGCTGTGGCTCAAGTGGTAGAGCGCTAGCCTTGAGCTGAAGAGCTGAGGGACAGCGCCCAGGCCCAGAGTTCAGGCCCCACGACCGGACCCCCCCCCCCCAAAAAAAAAAAAAAAAAAGAAAAAAAGAAAAACTAAGGGGCAGTACTCAGTTCCTGAGTTCAAGCCCCAGGACCAGCACCAAAAAAGAAAAAGAAAAAGAGAAAACACCTACCAAACCAAAAAGCTGAAAGTGGTAGTGGCTCTTGAGGTAGAGTTTATCTGAGAAACTGTGTTCAATCCCCAGTACTACTTAGAGTTGGGCTATTGAGGATCATAGGACATAGGTAAAAGGTTTTCTTTAGGTAAAGTATAAGACTTCTGGGCTTGAAAAGTTGATGCAAGTATAGTTGTATTTTGATTGTGCTTTACTTGATTTACTTGATTATGTAGTGAACGTTTACATAGACTTTCTGATACAGTCTCCCTAAGTTGCCTAGGGCTTCTAAGTATGAACCAGAACACCAAGCTTTGCCTATGAAGTTTGAAATGTTGACTTTTTTATTGGTGGGTCATGGGTCTTGAACTCTGGGCCTGGGCGCTATCCCTCAAGGTGAGCACTCTACCACTTGAGCCACAGCGTCACTTCTGGTTTTCTGGTGGTTAATTGGAGTCTCACTGACATTAATTCAAGTCTCACTGACATTCCTGTCTGGCCTGGCTTTGAACCATGATCCTCAGATCTCAGCCTCCTGAATAGCCAGGATTATAGGCGTAAGCCACTGCCATCTGGCCCCCATTTATTTTTTTAAGGAGATGGGGCTTCAAATGGCCCAAGCTAGCCCCAGACTCCTGGACTCAAGCTGTCCAGCTTCCTGGAGAGCTGGGACTATTGATTTGTTCTACTCTGCCTGCTCAGTCATGTAGGTTTTTGTTTTGTTTTGAGCTAGAAGTAGGTCTTGAACTCAGAGCCTGGGTGCTATCCCTGAACTTTTTTCCAAGACTAACACTGTACCATTTGAGCCACAGCTCCACTTCTCACTTTTTGGTGATTAATTGACAGTAAGAGTCTCACAGACTTTCCTGCCTAGCCTGGTTTTGAACTGTGATCCTCAAATCTCAGCCTCTTGAGTAGCAAGGATTATAGGTATTATTAGTCACCATGGCCCCACCAATTGTACAGATTTTCTTGTGTGTGTACTCATCTCGGGGCTTGAACTCAGGGCCTTGGGTGCTGTTTCTGAGCTTTTGTGCTCAAGGTTAGCACTCTATTACCACTTGAGCCACAACTCCATTTTTAGCTTTTTTTGGTTGTTAATTGGAGATAATAATCTCACTGACTTTACTGACTGGGCTGGCTTCAGATCTCAGCCTCCTGAGAAGCTAAGATTACAAGTATGAGCCACTGATCTGGCCCACGCAATTTTTTTTTTTTTTGCCAGTCCTAGGGCTTGAACTCAGGGCCTGGGCACTGTCTAAGCTTCTTTTTTGCTCAAGACTAGCGCTCTACCACTTGAGCCACAGAGCCACTTCTGGCTTTTTCTGTTTATGTGGTACTGTGGAATCGAACCCAGGGTTTCATGCATGCTAGGCAAGCACTCTACCAGTAAAACACACTCCCAGCTCCAGATTTTTTGAAGTGAATAATTTTTATTCCATTCATTTTCTTCATACACACATTTTAAAAATTATTCTTAAATAGTTTTACCAAGGGGTTTCAATTCAGTTCTTAATATAAACTTCCATTTTATACCAGGTTCATTCATACTTGCAAGGATCTGACTAATGCTCTTCATTTATTCTCAGTTTGGCTTTGATTGAAGAAAGAATTTAGCCTATATGTACTGCTTTAACCACTGGAAGAATGACAGATGACAAAGATGTACTTCGAGATGTGTGGTTTGGACGAATTCCAACTTGCTTCACTCTGTACCAGGATGAGATAACTGAAAGGGAAGCAGAACCATATTATGTAAGTATGTTGGTGGTGACAAATGAGATGTTGAATTTTGTCTGGTTTTGTAAATAACGTTCTAAGATCCTGGAGGCTGTTATCCAACATTTTGTGTGCAACTGATCTATGTTTTGGGAAAAACTAAAAGCTATAGGTCAGCAAAATAGAAAGAAGTGAAAGTCCCACATAATCCTACTAACTGTAGTGCAAAAGTATTGTTAAATAATGACATGTTTTTTTGACTTTTTTCTTTTTCTACTTTGTTTTGGTCCCAGGGGTTGAAGTCTGGGCCTGGGTGCTGTCCCTGAGGTTTTTTGCTCAGGGTTAGTGCTCTACCACTTAAGCCACAGCTCCACTTCTGGCTTCTTTAATGCTTAACTGGAGATAAGAGTCTCATAGACTTTGTTGCCTGGGCTAGCTTTGAACCACTATGCTCAGATCTCATCCTCCTGAGTAGCTAGGATTATATAGTCATGAGCAATCAGTGCTATACCGACTTTCTTCTTATGCATGTATGCATCTATCACATAAGGTAATGGAATTAGGCTAAGGACAAGACTTAGTAGAAGAACATGTATATGTAAGTATATGCAAGGCCCTGAGAAATAGGATTTTAGATATATGATAGTGGAATCCTAAGCTATGTACTATGCTTTAATAAAATGTTACTGTGAAATAATATGTTCATTTGGGCAAGGAGGGTAGCTCAGTGGTAGAGTGCTTGCCTTTTATGCATAAGGCCATGTATTCAATTCCTCAGCACCACATAAGCAGAAAAAGCCAGAAGTGGCACTGTAAGTCAAGTAGTAGAGCACTAGCCTTGAGCTGAAGAGCTGAGGGACAGAGCCCAGGCCCAGAGTTCAGGCCCCACAACTCAAAAAAAAAAAAAAAAAGGTTCACGATTGGTTTTTTTATATTTAGATAATTCCAGGCAACTAATTCCTCAAGTATTTTTGTAGCTTAGTGAACTTAGAAATACATTTGTTCATATATTCCGTTATATATGTGATATATGATATAATAGTCCATATATAGTATTGCATTAGTATATATTATAATGTAATTTAATATACTGGACCTGGGATGTAGCAAAGTACTAGATTATCTATTTAGCATATGTGAGGCCCTGGTCTCCTCTCACCTGAAACACATACTAAAATCAGTTTCTGAACTTACACTTGATATTTTTTTGTTTTTTGGGTGATATTGGGGTTTAAACTCAAAACTTTGTTAGTGTTTCATTAGGCAAATACTCTTATCATTTGAGCCATGCCTTTATCCCTTTTGCTCTGGTTATTTTATTTATTTATTTTGGTTGTGAGTCTTGAATTCACAGCCTGAACTCTGTCCCTGAGCCTCTTTGTGCCCAAGGCTAGTGCACTATCATTTGAGCCACATCCCCACTTCCTGGTTATTTTTATCATCTTAAAGTAGCTGTACAAAAGGTTTTCAGTTCACCAAATAAATAACATTGTACTTACAATGTGCTCTGGTTATTTATTTTTGTGCTGGTACTGGACTTGAACTCAGGACCCAGATGCTGTCCTTTAGTTTTTTCACTTAAGACTGGCACTCTACCACTTGTACCTCAGCTCCAATTTTGGCTTTTGCTAGTTAGTTGGAGATAAAAAGTTGCACAGAGTTTTCCTTCCTGAGTGGATTTTGAACTACAATCTTCAGATCTCAGCCTCCTGAGTAGCTAAGATTAAGGATCTGAGCCACTGGCACCATAACATTGAAAGAACATGCTAAGTACAATCAATGACACAAAGGACTCTAGATTTGTGAGGTATGTTAAGTAGTTATATTTGTAGAGATGGAAAGGTTACCAGCTAGGAGCTAGGATGGGAAAGACTGGAAAGTTAGCTGTTAATGACTAGTGTTTCTTTGGGATGGTTATACCACTGTGTGAATGTGCTTCATGCCACTGTACTTATAAGAGGCTAAAATGTTAAATATGTTAAATGTATTACTACACTGGAAAAGAAAAAGGCTATGCAGCTAGGTGCATGCCTTTACCAAGCTACTTTAACTAGCCACACAAGGCAGGAAGTCCATCAGACTCTTACTGCCGCCCATAAACTACCAAAAAGCTGAAAGTGTAGCTGTGGTAGATGCTAGCTTTAGGCAGAAAGCTTTAAGCAAAACCCAGGCCTTGAGTTGAAGTCCAGGACCAGCACCAAAAAAAGAAAATAAAAGACAATAATGTGATATGCCTGCCTGAAACAGTGAGTAATATACAGCCTGGAGATAAAAGGCAGGATAATGTTATTGTGTGACTTTCTTTTTGTTGTTGTTGTTGTTGGTCATGGGGCCTGAACTCTGGGCCCTGGGTGCTGTCCCTCAGCTCTTTAGCTCAGGGCTAGCGCTCTACCACTTGAGTCACAGCACCACTTCCTGGCCTTTTCTGCTTATGTGGTGCTAAAGAATGGAACTCAGGGTCTCATGCATGCAAGGTGAGCACTCTACCATTGAGCCACCTTTCTAGCCCCTGTGACTTTCTTTTTGTTTTTGCCCATGTAAAGATTTCCTAGGTAGGGGCTGGGAAGGTGGCTCAGTGGTAGAGCGCTTGCCTTGCATGCCGAAGGCCCTGGGTTCGATTCCTCAGCACCACATAAGCAAAAAGAAAAAAAAAGCCGGAAGTGGTGCTGTGGCTCAAGTGGTAGAGCGCTAGCCTTGAGCTGAAGAGCTGAGGGACAGCGCCCAGGCCCAGAGTTCAGGCCCCACGACCGGACCCAAAAAAAAAAAAAAAAGATTTCCTAGGTAAAAATTGTACCTGTGTATACATTATTACTGTTAATGTGAAGGGATGGTAATTTGCTAGTGTTACTGTGAATATTTATGTTACTTGTGGGTTACTCACATGCCAGATTGGAACACAAGATTACAGTTACATTGTATATGTGTTTTGATATAGAGTGAGTGGGCATTCTTTTTTTGTCATTTTTGGCTCTTTGCCTCACTTAACCTTTGATATTTGATTTATTCAGAAAATATTTATTTTGTGTCTTCTATCAAGCAGATACTATTTGGTCATTGGAAATGAAGCATTGAAACAAGAGAGACAAAAATCTGTCTAAATGGAAGTTTTACCCCAATATTGTACATCTTTATTGTGAGAATATTTCAGGAAACCATTAACTATTTAGCAACATCTAGTACAAAATCAGAAGCACTCTTTACAGTGTGTTTTTCTTTACTCCATTGCTTAATATTACTCTGCAGACTAGCTTATTAATATGTTAAGGCCAAAAGTAATTTTAAACTGAAGTTAGATTTTACTAATGTGTACTTCTTTACAATTAGTAATTTAGAAATATCTGCCTTACTGTGCTGCCACACTTTCTGTCACACTTCTACAGATTTTGTCATTTCAGAAAGAATTTGTGTCTATCTTTATTCTTGTAGTACTGAAAGTTGCCTTATTTAATTTATTTATTTACTAATTTTTGCGTGCCAGTACTGGGCTTGAACTCAGGACCTGGATGCTGTCCCTTAGCTTTTTTGTTCAAGGTTGGTACTCTACTACTTGAGCCATAGCTTCACTTTTTGGTGGTTAATAGGGGACAAGAGTATCACAAGAGTGTCACACAGACTTTCCTGCCTGGGCTGGCTTTGAAACCATGATCCTAAGATTTCAGCTTCCTGAGTAGCTAGTATTACAGTTGTGAGCTACTGGTGCCTGGCTTCTTTTTTGTTTTGTTTCTGAGGTGAGGTTTCACTAACTTTTTGTCTGGCCTGGACTTGAACTTACTATCCTGCTTCTACCTCTGAGTAGCTGGGATTATAAGTACCTAGCCACTGCCATTTATGTAATAGCCTATGATTTTGGAAAGCTATTCATGCTCTATGCAAAATTGATAAAACTACCCATAAGGAAAAAAAAAAACCCTCTACTTTAACTTATATATAGTATTAATTTCCTTTCTTCACTAATCATTTCACTAGCTTTTTTATTTTTTTTACTTTTGCTGAGATGGGACTGTTTTGCTTATTAGCTAGCACTCTACCAATTGAGCCATACCTCCAACCCCCAGTTATTTATTTATAAAGGAAAAGCATTGTGAAATCTTTAATACTATTGAGCAGTTTGCTGTTAGTATTTAATACCTTCCATTTCATCCATACTAGGGCATAACAATAATAGCACTTCCGTACCCTTGCCCTGTATCTTCTAGTACCATGTCATTGTCTTCTGCATCATTGGGTTCTATTGTTTTGGGTTTCGATGATTAAGTATCAGTTTCTTTAGTTAGAATAATTCTTTATATTATTTGCCCACCAACTGGGTCTATTGGATTTTCTGATCAAAAGATACCACTTTGAATAGGCAGCCTGAAACATGATTCAGAGTTAGACACATAAAAACAGCCACAAACAGTCATGAGTCAGGTTTATAAGCAAAAGAAGGAAGATGAAGAAACTAGAAATGGTTCTACTGCAAAGAAGAGAAAACATGAATTTTTGACAATTTCCTTATTTCTACTCATGGAATTTTTTTCATAAATGATTTGTTTTTTGTTAAATTGTATGTATAAAGGTGATGTACAAAGGGGTTACAGTTATTTAAGTCAGGTAAAGAGTATATTTCTTTTTTTGTTGGTCGTGGGGCTTGATCTCTGTGCCTGGGTCCTGTCCCTCAGTTCTTCAACTCCAGTTTTCTGAGTGGTTTATTGGAGATAAGAGTCTTACTGACTTTCCTGCCTGGGCTGGCTTTGAACTGTCATATTCATATCTCAGCCTCCTGAGTAGCTAAGATTACAGGCGAAAGCCACAGGCGCCTAGCTAAATTTCTTTTTTTTGGGGGCGGGGGGGGGAAGGTCCTGTTGTGGGGCCTGAATTCTGGGCCTGGGTTCTATCCCTCAGCTCTTCAGCTCAAGGCTAGCACTCTACCACTTGAGCCACAGCGCCACTTCTGGCTTTTTCTTTGTTGCTTATGTAGGTGCTGAGGAATCGAACCCAGGGCCTCATGCATGCAAGGCAAACACTCTACCACTGAGCCACCTTCCCAGCCCCACGGCTACATTTCTTTTTGTACAATGTTACCCTTTCCATGCTCCTCTCCCAGTTTTTCCCTCCCATTCCCTCCTACAAGTTGTATAGTGTCTGATGAGTACTTATGTATTCTTTATGTAAGTGGTAACTTGTTTTTTCAAATCTTCCTTGTTAGATTTTCTTTGAGAGTTCTGTTCCTGGGAAAACATAATGTTTTAATAGTATTCTAGTAGAGTAAAAGCTTTACTAGAATACTATTAAGATATTATGCCAGCCTAACATTTCCTTCTAAGCCTTCAAACTTGGGCTTATTGTGAAATCCTGCTTGATAAGTCTATGTATACATGAGCATGGAATTTATTGTTTCCTTTGAACAGTTTAACACAAGTGATTAATTAAAAATTTTAAGTTAACTTGATAGAACTAGTAATCCTAGGTAGTATGATTTCTAATAAAATTGAACTTTTTTTTTTTTTTTTTTGGTCGGTCATGGGGCTTGAACTCTGGGCTTGGGCGCTATCCCTGCACTCTTCAGCTCAAGGCGAGTACACTACCGCTTGAGCCACAGCACCATTTCCAGTTTGCTGGTGGTTAATTGGAGACAGTCTCACAGACTTTTCTGCCCAGGCTGGCTTTGAACTGCGATCCTCACATCTCAGCCTCCTGAGTAGCTAGAATTACAGGCATGAGTCACTGGCACCCGGCAAAATTGAACTTTTGTGTAAAGCAGTACAAAAGACTGGATAGATTTGCACTAATTATTATAGGCATGTAGACAAACTATAATTAAAAGTAATGTTCCAGGACTAAAGACATGGCTCAAGTTGTGGTGTACCAGCTATGACTGAAAATGCTGAGGGAAAGTTCAAGGCCTTGCACAAACAACCAAACAGAAAATAATGCCCCAACCAGACACATTGGCTCATGCCAGTAGACCTAGCTACTGGGGAGGCAGATACTATGAGGATTATGTATGGCTCAGGGCCAGCCCCAACAGAAACTCTATGAGACCCTTTTAGTCAGTAAAAAAGACCTGGGTGTGGTGGTATAGGAAGCATTTTGGTTCAGGCTTGCATAGGCATAAATGGGAGGCCCTATTTAAAAAAATACCTAAAGCATAAAGAGACGGGGCATAGCTCAATGACAGTGCCTGCCTGGGAAGTACAAAGCCTTGAGTGAAACTCCAGTACCATTGGTGGGGAGAGGAATAGCCCCATTAATAAGTAACTCATATTAACCATTATTATAGCCTTTGATTTTTCTATAGAAAGGGATTGACGATGTGTTGGATATTTAAATGAATGCACAGATTGTAGCTGTTTTTTCCTTAAAATTAAAACCTATTTAGTACATTTTTTTGGAAAAAATAACTGGTAAATACAGTTTTATAAATTTTCATTTCAGTTGCTTTTGCCAAGAGTAAGTTATTTGACGTTGGTAACTGACAAAGTGAAAAAACATTTTCAGAAGGTTATGAGACAAGAAGACATTAGTGAGATATGGTTTGAATATGAAGGCACACCACTGAAATGGTGAGTGAATTTCTCTATTATTAAACATTAAGTATATGCCATATAGTATAGTGCCCTGAAAACAGTTAAAAGAAGTTCCATTAAAAAAGAAACCTGGGTATGGTGGTGCATACCTATAATCTCAGCTACAGAGGTGGGGTGGGGGAGGCAGAGATACAAAGATTGTAGTTTGATACCAACTGAGACAAGTTAGTGGAACACTGTCTAAAGCACAAGTTGGACATAGTTGCAAATGCCTATAATTCCAGCTTTGCTACTCAAGTCTTAGGCTGGACCTGGGCTAAAGCTTGAGACCCTACATGAAAAATAACTTAAAGCAAACAACTAAGGAACTAGCTCAAGTGATAGAGTACTTGCCTAGCATGTGTGGGCCCCTGGGTTCAATCTCCAGTGTTGTAAAAATCAATTAAAACAAAGAATGAAGCCACTAGTATAACTCTCTGCCTTTGATTTGGATGCATCAATTATGGGACAGATTTATATATTTTCAGGAATATGTATAATATGTGTTATATATGTATCATTTGTTTAATAAATATAATTTTTTTGCTAGTCCTGGAGCTAGCTCAGTGCCTGGGCACTCTTCCTGAGGGGTGTGTGTGTATGTGTGTGTGTCTCGGTTGTGGGGCCTGAACTCTGGGCCTGGGTGCTGTCCCTCAGCTCTTCAGCTCAAGGCTAGCACTCTACCACTTGAGCTATAGCGTCATTTCCGGTTTTCTGGGTGGTTTATTGGAGATCAGTCTCACGGACCTTCCTGCCCGGGCTGGCTTTGAACTGTGATCCTTAGATCTCAGCCTCCTAAGTAACTAGGATTACAGGCGTGAGCCACTGATGCCTGTGCCAGCAATATATTTTTGATTGTCAAAAGAATATGCAACCAAGTATGTCAAAATGCACCTTCAAGTGCTGGTTGTCCATTCCTATAATCCTTACAGACCAGGCCTGTCTTGTCAAAAAACTGAGACCGTATCTTAGAAATAACTTGAATGCAAGCTCTGTCACTTGACTCAAGTTTTGCCTAGCAAACCCCAGAACGACCAAAAAAAAATTGTGTGTGTAATTTGTGGGTATATGTATGCAATATATTGTCACGTGAGATTATGACCTGTGAATAGTTCTAGACCTCAGATAGCCTAGATAAAGCAATGTTTTCTATTTCTTTTTATTTCTCAGAAGAATGGAAGTGGTATTTTAAACCATTTCCCAGAAGGTGGTTTAAAGGAAGCATAAAAGGAGCAGTGACATAGAGGGAAAGGGAGAGACAGGAAGGGCAAGATTGTGGATGAGTAGCAATAGGAGAAAAGTACTTGGCAGCTCTGTCAGTATTATAATTAGACATCTAAATTACATTTCTTTATAGGTATATAGATTATAAAGGTTTTTTAAAAATAATCAATAGCCTTCTCTTTTATCATTATAAAGGGTTTCAAAACAGGGCTACAGTTGACATTTTTTTTTTTTTTTTATCCAGTCATGGGGCCTGAACTCTGGGCCTAGGTGCTGTCCCTCAGCTCTTCAGCTTAAGGCTAGCGCTCTACCACTTGAGCCACAGGGCCACTTCCGGCTTTTTTCTTTCTTTTTTTTTTTTTTTTTTTGGGTCCGGTCATGGGGCCTGAACTCTGGGCCTGGGCACTGTCCCTCAGCTCTTCAGCTCAAGGCTAGGGCTCTACCACTTGAGCTACAGCGCCGCTTCCGGCTTTTTTCTTATGTGGTGCTGAGGAATCGAACCCAGGGCCTTGAGCATGCAAGGCAAGCGCTCTACCACTGAGCCACCTTCCCAGCCCCCCGGCTTTTTTCTTTGTGGCTTATGTGGTGCTGAGGAATCGAATCCAGGGCCTCATACATGCAAGGCAAGCGCTCTACCACTGAGCCACCTTCCCAGCCCCGACATTTTGAATTTGATAATTCTTTGTTGTGGGACTACCCTATACATTGTAGGTTATTTTACGTACCTGGATGCAGCCTTCACCTCATGGACTTTCCTAAAATACTACTAAGTCTGGATTTGAGCCACAATCCTCAGCTCTCAACCTTCTGAATAGTTAGTATTACATGCATGAACCATAGGCACTAGGCTTCCTGTAGCCCCTTCATCCCCCCTACCCCTGGTAAGATTTTGCATTGGCCAAATCTTTGGTTTGTCTATTTCAGTCCCTGAGTTCTGACATAACAGGTCACAGCATCATGCCCAGCTCTTGCTTACGATTTTCTATGTAGGCATTCATGACATCTGCAAATAGATGTAATTTAGAACTTACAGTAATATGTTGAATAAGAATAATAGGAGTAGGTGTTTTGCATTATTCTCTACTTGAGAACATCTACTTTTTTTTTTTTTTTTGGTCGGTCCTGGGGCCTGAACTCTGGGCCTGGGTACTGTCCCTCAGCACTTCAGCTGTAGACTAGTGCTCTACTACTAGAGCCTCAGCCCCACTTCCAGCTTCATGCATGCAAGGCAAGCACTGCTACTGAGCCACCTTTTCAGCCCTGAGAACGTATTGATGCTTTTAGGTAGGTTTTCCTTTTTTTTTTTTTTTAAATCAAGTAGAGAGGTGAAATGAATTTGATTTTGTGCTTTTTTTTGGTTTGTTTTTTGGGGGGTCCAGTCGTGGGCCTGAACTCTGGGCCTGGCGCTGTCCCTCAGCTCTTCAGCTCAAGGCTAGTGCTCTCCCACTTGAGCCACAGCGCCACTTCCGGCTTTTTTCTTATGTGGTGCTGAGGAATCGAACCCAGGGCCTCAAGCATGCAAGGCAAGTGCTCTACCACTGAGCGACCTTCCCAGCCCTGAATTTGTTTTTTTTTTTTTTTTTTTTGTGGGCTTAATTACAGATTAGTGTCTTTATCTGAAATACTTGACTAGAAGTGCTTCAAGTTTCAGATTTGGAAGTGTAAACACAAAGTTGATTTATATTTCATATCCACTTTATATACATACTATAAGGGTAATTATATGTTCTTATATTTAGTGTACATGAATTGTATGTGTATGTGTGTGTGCACGCTCACATGCACACATATGTGTTGCTAGGGATTGAATACAGGGCATCATGCATGTTTAACATGAACCCTACTACTGAAGCTACATGGAACTAGCCCCAGCACACCTGCATTTTGACCATGGCCTATTATACAGGATGAGCTATAGGGTTTTCCTCATGGTGTCCTGTTGGTACTCAATTAAGTGAAGGATTTTGGAGCATTTCAGGTTTTTGGATGAGAAATATTTAAATTAATATCATGTGGGTTTTCTTGAGCTTGTAACTGTTTGGCTTTCATTTGTGACTTTTTAGGGGTGGAAGGTGCTGAAGTTTGAACTCAGGTCATCAGACTTGTTGAGCATGTGGTAGAATACATGTTCAACAAATGCTATATCCATGATTTTTGATTTTGAACCATCTTGCTTAGGTTTAACCTTGAACTTATTAAATCTAAATGGAAGCCAGGCCCCCATTGCTCACACCTGTAATCCTAGCTACTCAGGAGGCTGAGATCTGAGAATTGAGGTTCAAAGCCAGCCTGGGCGGAAAACGGGAAGTGGCGCTGTGGCTCAAGTAGTAGAGCACTTGCCTTGAGCTGAAGAGCTGAGGGATAGTGCCCCAGGCCCAGAGTTCAAGCCCCACTACCTTCAAAAAAAAATTTCAAATGGAAAACTCATCATTGGATTTAATTTACTAATATATTATTGAGTAATTAAAAATCTGTTGAGATCTTTGTGTCTTTGTCTTATTTTATGAGAGAGATTGTTTTTTTTTAAATTTTGGACTGTGTGATTTGGTATTGGTATAATATTGGCTGTAAAAGTGATTTGGTGCCAGGTGCTGGTGGCTTATGCCTGTAATCCTAGCTACTCAGGAGGCTGAGTTATGTGGATCATGGTTCAGAGCCTGCACGGCAATATAATCCTGAGACTCTTATCTCCAGTTATCCACCAGAAAACCAGAAGTGGCGCTGTGATTCAAGTGGTAGAGTACTTACCTTGAGCTTGAAGAGCTGAGGGACAGCGCCCAGGCCCAGAGTTCAAGCCCCACGACTGCCAGAAAAGTGATTTGGGGCCAGCCACTGGTGGCTCACATCTATAATCCTAGCTACTCAGGAGGCTGGAATCTAAAGATTATGGTTCAAAGCCAGCTCAGGTTAGAAAATCCATGAGACTCATTTCTAACTGCTAAAAATCCAGAAGTGGAGCTATAGCTCAAGTGGTAGAACTCTAGCCTTGAGCAAAAAAGCTAAGGGACAGCACTCAGGCACTGAGTTCAAACCCCATGGTGGACAAACAAGAAAAAAAGATTTAGAAAATTGTTCTGTCCTGCTGCATTTTCTGGTAAAGATTGTTCTTTCCAGGATGCTTTTTGTCTCTCATATTACTAATTTATTCATCTTTTTTTCCTAATTTATTTTTTCTAATGGGTCACTGCTTTTGTGATTTCCTTTAGCAAAAGTGTTCATCTCTACCTTCATATGGTTGCTATACCACTGTGTAGACACTTCATATATACTTGACACATCACTGTAAAAATTCCTGCTCTGTATCACTTACTAGATAATATAGTCACTGAGCAAGGTATTTGACTTTGTGTCTGTTACATGGAGATGATAATAAAGGCCTGTGCTCCCATCAGTGTGTTTCAAGGATTATGTGAGTTAATGCATGTAAAATTCAGGGTTGTGTGCCCTCAGACTCAATAGGTCTAGCTAACACTGTCAAGGTCATACTTCTTTTCTTGTGTTAGTCTTAAATCATTTAAACATGTAGGATGCTTGAGCAGGCTATTAAGCAATAGCAAATGAAAGGTATTCAGTAAGATTTTTTTACCAAATGGATAAATGAACCTAAATGAGTCCCTTGCTCGCTTGGCCTGTCTACTTTCCTTCTTTCTTCCCTCCCTCTCTGGTTTAAGTCAGTTTATTAAACTGGCTTCATTTTCATTTTCAGAATTGAGCAAAACTTATTTCATAAAATGGAATATAGTTATCCACACTTGGCTTTTGTTTAGAAAACAGACTCAAGTACAAGCTCTTGCTCAAATAAATATGATTCAGATTTGATTTCAGGCCGGTTTCTACCATACCTGCTAATAGTTTTTTTTTAATCTAAATTTTGTGTGTTCTCTCGAATGCTCTAATTGCTTTTAAAAATATTTGTCCCAGTTAGAATAGAAAAGTCTTAGTGTACTACTATTGGTAAATAGCTTCCAAACAGAGCTATATTTACTAGGCAAGTTTTCTGCCACTGAGCTTCATTCATCCTCAGCCCTAGTTTTTTCTGTTAAGTTACTGTGTTGTTTCCATATTAGCAATGACCAGTGGACAAAGAACTGTACATCAAAAGATACATTCATTTTGAGAATTGATTCTTATAGTGCTTAAAAATGGCAAGAAGACTAAAATAGGAAAATAGAACTTACTATATAGTCTTATGTAATAGGTTATAGGACAGTAGATTGAAATTTTAGCTAGTAGTTTTCTCTTCTGGGATATATTTCAAGTTCATACATTTATCACATAATTTTCTGTTAAATTTAGGGTGAATGTAAGGAGTTTCAGCCAAATGGCTACGCTATGATTTACTTGTAGTTTTGACTTAAGTGGTTTCTGTATTGTGTTAGGAGCCTCCTATTTAAAGGAGTTGTGCAAATGAGTACATTTGAAATTCTTTTTGTAAATCCTTTATGTAAATTGTATATGAGAAGTTCAGTGTCTTTGAGTTTTGATGATTCTATTTTATAGATTCTCATGAATATTAATAGTTTTATCAGAAGGAAACAGTCTTGGAACAGATTAATTTTTGCATCAACCTTTGTAGACTTGGGGATATAGTGGTAGAGCCTTGCCTACAATGTACTGGGCATGATCACCAGTAGGACAAAGAAGAACACAGAAAAAGTTAGAATAAAGGTATAATCTGTAGCCATTTTGTTAGAAATTTATTTATTTAATACCATTTAGTAGATTTTGAAGAAAATAAATCATTTTCTTATTGTGGTGCTGGTGATAAAATCCAGGCTCTGATAGAGTTTTAGCACTTACCTAAGTGCTTTACCTGAGCTATATTCCTAGTTTGAGAAATTTTAAAAATACTGTATTTTTAATGTCAGTAAACACTAGTTAGAATGATGACTCTAATACCTTTTCCACATTTCACCATCAATATATTCCTTCCAGGTATTTTTGTGTACAATTGACCTGAAGTAATTATGCTGTACTTAAAACAAAAGACAAAGAATAATGTCATCTATCCTTTTAGTAAAATGGTCTGATTACAAAATATGCAGTGAAGTCTTATCTGTTAAATGATTTAAATTTATAAAAATACCATATTCTCCTTGTTTTATGCTGATGTTGTCTTCTTGAGTTTTAAATTTATCTAGGATATCATCTAAGACAGTCTTGAGATTTTACTCCAGTGATCATATTTCACCAGTTATTAAAACTGAGAGTACTGCCATTGCTTTCAGTTATTTGTCTAATAATTTGGCTAATCATTGTGAAACACCTTTCTGCATTTTTATTTTGCACTTTCTTGAAAGATGATGCAATATTTACAGAGAGGGAAATAGAAGAGTACATTATTGTATCATCTTCCTGACATCTAGATACCATAAGTCTGTTTTGTTTAGTTTTTTTTTTTTCCCTTACTTAGTCTGGAGCCTTGCATGAGCGATATCCTCAGTCCTTTTTTTTTTGTTGGTTGTAGGGCTTGAACTGCAAGCTTGGGCTCCATCCCTGAGCTCTTTTTGCTCATGGTAGGCACCATACCACTTTGAGCCATACTCCTGTTTTTTTGGTGGTTAATAGGAGACAAGAGTCTAACAGATTTTCCTGCCCAGGCTGGCTTTGAACTGTGATTCTCAGAACTCAGCTTTTTAAGTACCTAAGATTACAGATGAGAGCCACCAGCACCAACTCCCCAATCCCGCCCCCCCCCCCCCCCCCCCCACTCTTGCCAGTTCAGGGCCTGGACACTTGTCCCTGAGCTTCTTTTGCTCAAGGCTAGCACTCTACCACTTGAGCCACAGCACCATTTCCCACTTTTTCTGTTGATATGGTTCTGAAGAATCTAACCCAGGGCATCATGCTAGGCAAACATTCTACTAAGCTACATTCCCAGCCTGATTTTTATTTATGTACTATATGGAAACCATTCTGTAGCTCTTTATTCATGTGTTTATGTATTTGACAACCATTTATTATCCATTTGGCAGAGTGTCTGTGTACTTTATTATTCTTCATTTTGTTATCACAAAGGGTGGGTATAACAAAATGATATGCCCTTGCACATTTTTAATATGTAAGTTAAGGAATAATTGAATGTGGGTCTTACATTTAACTTGTATTTCAATCCACATAATTCTTTTTAAAGTTGTTTGACTTTTTTCTCCCTTGACATCAATTGCTTTTAAGATAGGATGTTTGATTTGGTTAGAATTAGTTTATAGTACCTTTGTGAATGATAAGGAATGCCCAAAAAACTGGAATACTAGTTATTTTTCTATGATCTCAGGTGATATTACCTGTGTAACTTGCATAAAGTTGTTTTGTGTAATTTTTTTTGTAGTGCTGTTGAAGAATTGGAAAGCCATAGACAGCAATATTTTTGAAATTTGAGTCTACTTAGAACTTTGTGTGTGTGTGGATGTGTGCACACATGTGCGTGTGCACGCGGGCGTGTTTTCACTACCTGGCATCTTCTATGGTATTAAATCCAGTGTTCACACACTATAGATAAGAGGTCTCCTGCTAAGTCACACCCACAGCCCTTATTGTTTTGAGAGAAGGATCAGAATTGAATAGAATCTGTAACTTGTCTATGGTATAATATTTTGGGGTATTTAAGACTTGACTAAGGCCAGATTTTTCCAGGTTCCCAAGTTTTCTTTAAAATTTTCTATTTATAAAGGATTAGTGCTAGTTACTTTCAAATACAGCAGTTTAAAGATTGTTGTTAAGATAACACTCAATTTTTTTTTATCATCAGGGCACTTATCATAAATTCATTCTAAATAAACATATGATCTATGGTAACCAGTGAGCTTTTCACAATTATAGAGAGGTAAACAATATTAGCTTTTGTGGGCGCAGGGTAGAGGCAGTGGCAATCTTGCAGACTAATCCTATGGCACTATACATTGTAGACAAGTATTTTACCACTAAGCCATTCCTCCCTTATCCCTTTGTAACTAATATTTAACCCCAGATAAGAGTAACTTATGAGGGGCTGGGAAGGTGGCTCAGTGGTAGAGCGCTTGCCTTGCATGCCTGAGGCCCTGGGTTCGATTCCTCAGCACCACATAAGCAAAAAGAAAAAAAGCCAGAAGTGGAGCTGTGGTTCAAGTGGTAGAGTGCTAGCCTTGAGCTGAAGAGCTGAGGGACAGTGCCCAGGCCCAGAGTTCAGGCCCCACGACTGGATCCAAAAAAAAAAAAGAGTAACTTATGAGACATATTTTCAGGTTTTGCAGAATGACTTAAAATTGCATAGGTAGAAACCAGACTGCATCTAACAGTCCTCATTTTATTTGCCTCTGTTGGAAGTATTTAATTTTGACTCATTGGTTAAGATACCTCAGTTCTTTAACAGGCTGACGTAAAAACCTTGAAACCTTCTAGAATTTTATTATTCACTTATTTGTTTATTACTAAGTAATTTGATTCACTGTAATGGCTATTTTAGGAAACATTTTCTTATTTGAGAAATCCAAAACTTAGTTTAAATAAGTTAGAACTAGTGCTTTGGAAAAAAAATGCAACATTGTATTATGTGAGAAGAGCAAGTTGTAAAAGTTAAACTCTGAATCTGTATTTAGATGTTCACATAGATAAAAGATTGGACATTTACATGCTGTAATGTCATTAGTATTAACCACAGATTTGTAGGTGATTTGTATGTTTTTCAGGTACTTAGTTTAGGATTTTGTAAAGTTTTAAGTTGGTTAAAACTTATAAATAAACTTTAAAAAACAATCGTCCTGGGCTGGGCTTGTTGGCTGAGGTGGTATGACACCTGCCATTGAGCATAATGCTTCAGATAATGAGTTGAGTCCCGGTCTGGGCTGAAAAACAAAAACGTTTGCCCATCATAAATACTGGGATGGTAATTTTATGTAACAGATTGTAATAACAATTGATAATGAGTGGCTTACTGTACTCTAATCACATATTTCTGTGGGAAATGAAATGGGTAGATGAAAAATACCTAATGCCTTTAAAGTTTATAAAATTAGTCTAGAAATGTAGCTACAATCTAAAATGTATCTGGGTCGTTTGTGTTAAAATATGTACTAGAAATTTGTTTAGTTAAAAATTATTTAGATCTATTCTCAGACTATACTCTTTCATTTTTAGGCACTATCCAATTGGTTTGCTATTTGATCTTCTTGCATCAAATTCAGCTCTTCCTTGGAATATCACAGTACATTTTAAGGTACAGTATTGTATTTCTACCTGTCCCAATTGTGGTCAGTAAGAGAGTGGAAATTTTTTTTAAAAAATTTAAACTTTATTATAAAGGTGATATACTAGAGGGGTTACAGTTACACAAGGAAATGAGTACATTTCTTTTCTTTCTTTTTTCTTTCTTTTTTTTTTTTTGTTGGTCGTGGGGCTTGAACTCTGGGCCTGGGCACTGTTCCTCAGCTCTTCAGCTCAAGGCTGGTGCTTTACCACTTGAGCCACAGCCCACTTCTGATTTTTCTGCCTGGGCTGGCTGTGAACCATGATCCTCAGATCTCAGCCTCCTGAGTAGCTAGGATTACAGGCGTGAGCCACTGGTGCTGAGCCCTACATTTCTTTTTAAACAGTGTTAACCTCTCCCTCATTTTCTCCCACTTTTCCTCCCTTTCTCACCAAAGTTGTAAAGTTCATTTCCAACAGTGTATAATGAGTATCACTGTTAATTTGATTCACCCTTTGTCCCACCAAATCAGATAAACTTATACTAGACAAAGGGTACAGAAATAAAAAAACAGTGATACCAGGAAATAGACCTAAGGAGAAAAAAGAAAAAATAACTGCAAGCAGTATAAAAGAAAACCTCTTGTTTCCATTTCTTGGAGTTCATTTTGATAATCATCATTTTATATGGTCATATGCACATAGCTATCCTAAGAATATCCTCCTTTGTTCTCAGTGTGTGAATGCTTAGAGTGCTGTTTAACTAATCATGTCCAAATGTAATTGTCCTTTACTATGCATTGGATTAACTTGTAGTTCTATAGACATATCTAATTATTACAAATGAAGTAAAACATGCAGCCTGGGCTTCTTTGAATCTGGCTTGCTTCACTTACTATATTTTTTCCAAGTCTAAGAGTGGAATCTTTTTTTTGGGGGGGGGGTGGTCTAGTCGTGGGCCTGAACTCTGGTCCTGGATGCTGTCCCTCAGCTCTTCAGCTCATGGCTAGCGCTACACCACATCTGGCTTTTTTTCCTGCTTATTTGGTGCTGAGGAATCGAACCCAGGGCCTCATGCATGCAAGGCAAACACTCTACCACTGAGCCACTTCCTAGCCCCCCCACTTTTTTTTTTAAAGCGCAATTACTTATTACTTTTTCCTTTGATTTGTTTGGTTTTTTTTTTTTTTTTTTTTTTTGGGTCAGTCATGGGGCTTGAAGTTGAGGCTTGGGCTCTTGTCTCTGAGCTTCTTTTGTTCAAAGCTAGCACTCTACATCTTGAGCCACAGACCTCTTCTGCCCTTTTCTGAGTAGTTTATTGGAAATAAGAATCTCATAGACTTTCCTGCTTGGGCTGGGTTGGAACCACCATCTTCAAATCTCAGCCTCCTGAGTAGCTAGGATTACAGGCATGAGCTACCAGTGCCTGGCTCCTTTGCTACTCTTTGAGTTCCTAGGCTTCCACTAGAATTTGTCTATAAAATGCTTATCAGTTTCTTTTTCTTTTGGTGGTACTAGGGTTTGAACTAGGGCCTCATACTTGGCTTGGCTTGCTTCCTCAGTTGGTGCTCAGCCACATTTTCAGCTCTGCCTTTTCTGGTTAGTTGAAGACAGAGTTTCCTGGACTTTTCTGCTGGGGCTAGATTTGAACCAGTATTCACTGTCACAACTTATCCACTCATCAGCTGATGGACATTTGGGCTCTTTCTACTTTCTGCCCACTATAAATAGCAACTATTAGCATACAGGTACAAGGCTTGGTGTGAACGTGTTTTCAGTTCTCTTGGTTATATTACTGAGTAGATTACAGGATTACAAGTGTGAGCCACTGACCTGCCTTTCAGTTTCTTTCTAAATTTTGGTTAGAATGACTTAGACTTAAAATGCATAAGCATTTTTATTAGAGTTAAACATACTGTGTTTAAAAATTATTATAACATATATGTACTTCAAAATAATTTGGCTCTGCCACTTGCGCCACATCTTCAGCTCTGCAAATCATATGTCTAATATGGGACTAGGATACACTTAAAAAAAAAAACAAATCTTCGGGGCTGGGAAGGTGACTCAGTGGTAGAGCACTTGCCTTGCATGCTCGAGGCCCTGGGTTCGATTCCTCAGCACCACATAAGAAAAAAGCCGGAAGTGGTGCTGTGGCTCAAGGGGTAGAGTGCTAACCTTGAGTTGAAGAGCTGAGGGGCAGCGCCCAGGCCCAGAGTTCAGGCCCACGACTGGACCCAAAAAAAAAAAAAAAAAAATCTTCCAGGGCAAGAGGTATGGCTCAGTTGTAGTGTCTGTCTGGCAAACATGAGGCCTTGAGTTCAAACACCAGTACTGCCAAAAAACAACAAAGTAAACTCTCTACTAATTAAAAAACAAAGACTAATAAGAAAACTGAAAAATGGCCAAAGGGTTTGAATAGATGTTTCCCTAAAGAAGATATATAGGGCTGAGTGTGATAGCTGTAATAGTCCTATCTATTTTCCATGTAGATATCTGGAGTAATTGTAATTGCTAAGCACAATTAGTCATTAAGGAAATTTTTTTAAGAAGACAATAATGAGTAATTCTTTGACACCTACTAGATTGATTATATCAAGAAAGTATGGATAATAACAAGTTGGAGAGAGGGTGTGTTCTAATTAGAACCTTAACGAAGTACTGCTGGTAATATGCAACTTCAGCCCTTATGGCATGTCCTCAAGTGATTAAATATTGATTTAGCCTGTGACCCATTAGTTCTACTTAGTAATATACCCAATAGATTTGAAAACAAGTTCACACCAAACCTTGTCTTTGTATGCTAATAGTTGTTATTCATAGTGGGCAGAAAGTAGAAATAGACCAAATGTCCATCAGTTGATAAGTGAGTCAATGAAATATATGTCATACAATGGAACTCCATGATACATTTCTTTCATGAAAAGCAATGAATTACTGATATAGGCTACCAACTTAACATGAATACATGTTAAGTAAATGAAGGAAGATTCACTAAATTACATATTGTATAGTTCATTTCTATTAGATATTTGGAATAGGCAAATCCATACATGGCACATTTGTGGTTTTTAGGGACTGGAGGAAGATCAGCACAGGAAGCTGCTTACACTGCTGTCTTTTTTTTTTAACCAGTCCCGGGCTTGAACTCAGGCCCAGGCACTGTCTCTGAGCTTCTTTTGCTCAAGGCTATCACTGTACAACTTGAGCCACAGTGCCACTTCCATCTTTTTCTGTTTATGTGGTACTGAGAAATGGAACCCAGGGCTTCATGCATGCATGCTAGGCAAGCACTGTACCACCAAGCCACATTCCCAGCACAGGAAGCTGCTTATGCTAATGGGCCTAGCATTTCTTCATTTCTTCTTGTGATGGATAGTGAAAATGTTATCAAATTAGATAAGTGATAATGGTTGTACCTTGCAACTACAATGAAAATCACTGAAATTGTACCTTTTCTTATATAAAAGTATTTTTGAAAAAAAATGGGAGTACTTATCTCAGGGTCTTGAGCTCATAGGCATACATTTTACCACTGAATTTATTTATTATTTTACAGTGTTGGTGCTGGGTCTTGAACTCAGCCTCTCTTTCTCCCTTGGCTTTTTTGCTCAGAGCCAGCACTCTGAGACACTTTTGGCTTTTTGCTGGTTAATTGTAGATAGAATGAGTCTCAGATTTTTCTGCTAGGCTGTTTTGAACCACAATTCTCAGCTTCCCAGGAAGCCAGGATCATAGGGGTGATCATTTAGCACATGGCTTAATGTAAATTTCTGAGTTTTTTTTTAAACGATGATTACTAGTTTGGCAGCGTGTGTGTGTGTGTGTGTGTGTGTGTACATGTAAATATATTCCTGTATATACACATAATAAATATACACTTTTGCTTGAACTCAGGGCCTGGACTCTATCCCTGAACTTGCTTGCTCAATCACAGCTAGCACTCTACTACTTGAACCACAGATCTGCTTCAGGCTTTTTTGGCAACTAATTGGAGATGAGTCTTATGGACTTTCCTTCTCAGGCTAGCTTTGAACCATGTTCTCATATCTTAGCTTACTGAGTAGTTAGGATTATAGGCATGAGCCTATAGTGAGACTGGAATAATTCTTTAATGCAGTGTTCAGAAAAAGGAGACTTCTCGTATCTTAAGCAGGATAAATTTAATTACTAAATAATTAAATATTCAATCATTTTGTTTGAGAATTTAGAAAACCACATCTAGATATGTAATTAAAGTGGTGATAAATTACAAGGAGAAAAAATTTAAAGTTGCTAAAGAAAAATGACTTAACAGGGATTCAGGGAACACTGTAAGTTGGTGGCAAAAGTCAAAAGACAATGATAGAGTGCTATAAAATATAGAAAATAGTAAGTAGTAACTATAAAAGATTCATTGTTGTCAGGTTCTTGTGATAATCCTGAGAGTTGCAGTTCGAAGCTAGCTCAAGCAGGGAACTGTGAGACTCTTATCTCTAGTTAATTATCAATAAGCAGGAAGTAAAGCTGTGGCTCAAATGCCAGCCTTGAGTAAAAACACTCAACAACAGTACCTAGGCCTTGGGTTCAAGCCCAGGTTTTGGCACAAAAAAGAAAATAAAGGAAGAAGAAAAAAAGTACATGAATAGAAAATTTGCAGAAGACCCTGTATAAATTACCAATAACCATATGAAAAGATATAACATTTCAAGTTACTTAACATTTCAAGTTATCAAGGAAATGTAAATTAAACTATAGTGAGATAATATTTTATATTCACCGGCATGACTAAAAAGACTGACAGAACTGTTTGAGGACAGGGAACCACAGCTGTTAATATTGCTGATGTGAGTTTACAATTATACCATCTCTTTGAAAGATAATTTTGAACTTTTTGAATCGTTAAACATTCATTCCAAGTATGGTCCAACATTACTTTTTGGAGAGAAGGCAGCACTGGGGCTGAACTCAGGTCCTGGGCTTTGTCCTTAGCTTTTATGTTCAAGGCTGGCATTCTACCATTTGAACCACAGTTCTACATGTGGCTTTTGTCTTCCCTGGGCTGGTGGCAAACCTTGATCTTGAGCTTCCTGAAATAGTTAGGATATTAGGTGTGAGCCACTGGCTCTAGCCCAACATTTTGTTTTCCATTTGTTATAATCCAGAAAGATGAAAATATGTCTAAAGAAACTTAAACACCGTTGTTCACTGCAGCTTTATTAGTAATAGTTAAAACCTGGAAACAATCCCAATATGTATTAACAAATTTTTGGATAAACAGTGATATTTTCATTCAGCATCATACAACTTGTCAATAGAAGGGAACTAATTACTGATACGTGCAAATAACATGAATCTCAGACATTATGCTAAGTGTAAGATGATAGATTATACAAGAATCCATGTTTCTATTTATATGAGATTTAGCACAGACAACTAATATCTGATGCTACAAATAATCAGTAATTGGTTGGGGTAGGAACTAGGGAGCTGATTGCAAAGGGCACAAAGTGAATAACTTGGTGATAGGAGGAGGAAGAATTGGTGGTGGTGGTTGTATTGTTCCATAACTTGATTGGGCTGACAGTTACTCTATCAAAAGTCAACTGTTTTCTTGAAATTCCTGCTTTATTTTATGTGAATGAGATAAATTTATTAAGCTGGGCAAGACCAAGTTAGGGTCTCTGCCTTGCTTGTAAACTTTCTGAGTATTGATCCCTATGGATAGATAAGCCAACAAGATTTGTAATACTGACAGACGTTTTTATAATTTCAAGTCTGGGGCCATTGTGAACTTAACTCTGACTTGATGGACGAATGGAAAGCTTCCCAAAGGAACTGTTTGTAGAAGTTATACTGAAACTGAGAACTTTGGTACCAGCTGTGTGTGTGTTTTGGTGATAGTCAAGGAGAAAGTGTGGTAGGCAGAGCTCCCAAATGCAAAATACTAATTAAGGAGGAGACTATGGGCATTGGTGCCAGTTACAAAGATTTTCAGAAACCATTAGTAGATGTATAGGAGAAGGTTTGTACAAGGAGAGGGCCACTAGAAATGAATTCCAGATCTGTTTAAGGGAAGGAGAAGGGTATGGATCATTGGTTCAGTTTTTGAATTTATTGAGCTTTTCATGCCTAAGAGACATTACAGATTTGTTCAGGGCTGAGAGTTATGGCAAATATCTTGTCAAGAGATAATCATTAATCTATGTTGTAGGTAACTTCATATGGGTAACTTTATATGAGAATATGGGATGAAAAAGTGAAGAAGTTCTAGACTACAAACTTTAAAAATAGCAATATTTAAAGAATGGCTTTGGAAGAGGTGAAAGTGGCTGCAAGAGAAAGGAACATAGGAAGGTTTGGTAACACAAGAACTTGTGGATGACTGCTCTATGGAATATACTCAGTTGTTAGATATTTGGCATGTGCTTTAGACATACACTGTTAACCTTGGAAAAAAACAATTGAAATGGAGATAGAAGAGTTGCAGAGGATTGACTAGGGTCAAAGGCCTTGGTGAGCTTAAATGTTGAATGTCAATATGAGGTTTTAGGTGAAGAAGATGGAAGGGGTTTGGTTTTAGTTTTGGATATCAATTTTAAGTTTGAAACTGATGGGAAACAAGAGAACTAGCTAATGATACAATCCTGGACAGGATGGGAAATTGATCTGGGTTTCAAAGATATAGCATTTGGGATTTAGAAAACAGGATGCGACATATCCTATAGATTATAATAGTAAATAAAAAGACAACTGATTTAGGTAACTTTACATTTTGTAACTTGGTAGAATTAGGAAATGGAAGGAAACCAAGAAATGTTAATTTTTGGTTCACTGATTTTAGCATTGGTTTAATTAATTTCTATTATATTCCTCTATGTATATGTGTCTTTTCTATCTAATTTATTGGTTATTAGGGATTGAACCCTAGGCTTTGGCACATGTTAGGCAACCACTTGAGCTATATCCCTAGCTTCATAATATAGTCTTTCTTATTGAGAATATTATACTTTGGAAGAAATACTTAAAAAATCCAGTCCTTCCCATATGTGTATACATACTTATATAATATTGGGAAATGTTTTTAGAATTGTTTTCAAATGAAGACTTTAGATTATGGCTTTATTTTTTCTGTGTAATCAGGGGTGGCCCTCTGTCTGAAAATTACTTGGTATATGACAGGGCTAGATCACATATGTTTCTTTTTGTTTGTTGATAGTCTGTATGTCCCTTGAATGCTTTCATAAATATGCAACTAGTCCTTGGAGAGAAGATTCCCTTCCTGGAATGCTAAATCTACTATTGGAGGTGACTAATAAAACAACATTGCTGTGAATTTCCAACTACCGAATGTTTGATCAGATGTTAGTGTGTGTGAGTGTGTGTTTGTTCATGTCTGTGTTCCTGGGGCTTGAGTGTTGGGCCTGGGTGATGTCCCTGAGGATTTTTTGCTCAAGTCTAGCACTAGATCTACCACTTCAGTTTACAGATAAACTTTTTGAGAGTTAATTGTAGATAAGTGTCTCATGGACTTTGAACCCTGGCTTTGAAGGGTTTGAAGGCTGGCTTTGAACCCGGATCCTCAGATCTCAGCCTCCTGAGTAGCTAGGATTACTGGCAGGAACCGTAGGTACCAGGCTTTTATCTTTTCCTTCCTTCCTTCTTTCCTTCCTTCCTTCCTTCCTTTTTTTTATGCCAGTTATGGAGCTTGAACTAGGTTTTTTGTTTAAGGCTGTCTCTTTCCCACTCAAACCATACCCATACCTCCACTTCCGGCTTTTTGCTGGAGGTAGAAGAATCTCATAGACTTTTCTGTTCAGTATGACTTTGAATTGTGTTCATCAGAACTTAGCCTCTTGAGTGTCTACGATTACAGACATGAACCATTGGCACCTGGCTCTGTTGCTAGATTTTGTATACATGAGTTGAAAAATACATTTTTTTTTCTGTTGCCACGAGTTCTTTGAGTTTGCAATATGGTGGATACAGTAGAGGATGAATGTTCCCACTTTCTTGTTTTTGCTTCCTTGTAAACATAAAATGTTTAATGGTGGCCAATTATCTCTAATGTTAAATGACACTTTTAATAATAATATTGAACTTAATGGATTCTTTCCAATTACTTTTGTAAAAGTGAAATTAGGATTAGTTTGTAATGCATCTGATTTAGATTAATGGAAGATAGTAAACTGAGTGTCAAACTCAAGAGAATTTGTTTGGGTTGAAAAGAAAGGCATTTATAAACAATGGCTAATGCACAGTAGAAAGGAGGATTAAAGTGTGATGAATCAAGGATTTGTTTGTAATTTCATTTTGAAGCTTAAAAAAAGGACTTTGTACTCCTACCTCCACTTACTCACGGAAAGAGGGGTTTTAGCTGAGATATCTGTCACTTTCTTTGCCAAAATTAATTCAACTGCTTTGTTTTGGCTGCACAAGGCATATCTCTTCTTTTTTTTCTTCTTTTTTTGCCCTCTCACCTTCTCCTGAGTTCATGTCACTAGGTATAGGCATTCTGTTGAAGCTTAACGGTACACAGCTATCTGCACATACCACCACCACAGCAGTACTGGGGTTTGAACTGAGGGTCATCCTATTATCTATCTGTACTCTCTCAAGACTCACCTTGCTATAAAGCTGCTCATTTATAATTGTCAGATGTTCATTGTAGGAATCAGATTTGTTAAGCTTAAGAATCTACAGTGAAAAGATGGGAAAACAGCAAAGCAATTGGTGGTTACATGGGCTACTTGCCTAAGTAGCTTAGGCTGAACACATTACTATGAGGCTAAAGAAAAGTTTCTCTTCAGTCTTTTGCAGCCACTGTTTTGAGAAATCAACTCCTTTTGTCATGCAAAGTTTTAAGGAATTAAAACAATACTTAAAAAGGTAAATAATTCAAATTATCCAAAAAACGTAATTTACTTTGAGATACAAAAAATTCCTATGTGCAGCTAATCATTTATAACAAAACTGTATAATCAACATGGAGAATTGTATACTATATGAAAGGCTATTTTAGACATTAATTTTCATCTACTTCTCCCTCCCTTCCCCCTTTTCTTCAGCATAATACTAGGGCCTTGCTTACTAAACAATGGAGCAGGTGATCCATCTATCTATCTATATCTATCTATCTATCTATCTATCTATCTATCTATCTATCTATCTCTATCATCTATTCCTAGGGCTTGAACTTTGGATCTGGGCCCTGTCTCAACTCTTTAGCTCAAGGCTATGCTCTATCACTTTGAGCCGTAGTGCTACTTCTAGTTTTCTGGTAGTTAATTGGACATAAGGATTTCCTGGGCTTTCCTGCCCAGGCTGGCTTTGAACGGCAGTCCTCAGATCTCAGCCTTCTGAGTAGCTAGGATTATAGGCATGAGCCACTGATGCCCGGTGACATTATTATTTTTTATTCTTTGCAGACCAGGGGTTGAATATAGGGCTTCATGCATGATAGGCAAGTGGTCTACCACTGAAGTATATTCTCAACTTAAGACTTTTTATTGACAAAATTAACTGTTTTATAATTGAAAACCACATTATAAATTATACCAAAGTTAACATTTTCTGGAAATTATTAATGTTGTATTCCAAATAATAATACAGTGAATATGTACCTTTAAAGGTTGATATGCAGATTTGAAATGGAAGATCAATTAACTTAAATAGAAATAATTAAAAAACTAATGCATTGAATATAGGCTAATATACATGTACTATTGTGAGTGAAGTCATAAACAAACTTAGCTGTTTTCTATTAAGTTAGTTTTGAATTTTTGTGGTACTGAAGTTTGAACTATCCTTCAGTCCAGCTGAAAAACTGTTTTAGAGTATCATTGAATAATAAACTGTTCATAATCAAAGAATATACATTAATAAAAATTAAATTTTGTGCTCTGTCCACTTTTATTTCCTGTCTTTTTTGGGGGGTCCAGTCGTGGGGCCTGAACTCTGGACCTGGGTGCTATCCCTCAGCTCTTCAGCTCAAGGCTAGCACTCTACCACTTGAGCCACAGCGCCACTTCCGGCTTTTTTCTTTTTGCTTATGTGGTGCTGAGGAATTAAACCCAGGGCCTTGAGCATGCAAGGCAAGTGCTCTACCACTGAGCCACCTTCCCAGCCCCTATTCCCTGTCTTATTGTTACAAGTAAAAACAATTGGGAACAGTATTGTGTAAGCCTTTAAAACATTTGGGAACAGTATTGTGTAAGCCTTTAGGCATAGGATTTCATTTATTTTTATTTATTTATTTTTATATTTGCCAATCCTGGGGCTTGAATTCAGGGCCTGCACACTGTCTCTAAGATTCTTTTGGCTCAAGGCTAGTACTCTACCACTTGAGCCATGGCGCCACTTCCAGTCTTTTCTGTTTATGTGATACTGAGGAATTTGAACCTAGGGCTTCATGCATGCTAGGCAAGCACTTTACTACTAAGCCCCATTCTTTGCCACTTTATTTATTTATTTATTTTAAAGATTAAAAACCTAGCTTAGGATACTGTGGCATATTGTAGGTTGTGTTTCCAAAGAATTTGTATCTTTTTACATTCCCACCACTAGTGAGTGAGAGAGAGTTCCATTCCATGTCCCTTTAAACACTTGGGAATGGCAGGTTATGGTGGTGCATGCCTGTAGCTCTTATTATTTTATAGGCTAAGAAGGGGGATTTATGACTACAAGGCCAGCCCAGTGAGTTCCAAATCCAGACTGGGCTATATAGTGAGATCCTTTATCAAGATGAAAACTAAACCAGTATCCTGTCTCTGTGAAAACAAACAATCCCCTTGGCATGGTCAATTGAAAAACTATTTTGAAAACAATTTCCCTTCATTATCTGTGTTTTTACAAGCATAGATAAGTATCATTTTGGAAAAGTACAAATTGTGCCAAATAGGTACTAATTTCTTTTCTTTCTTTTGCTGGGCCTGGGGTTTGAACTCAGTACCTGGGGACTGTCCCTGAGCCTCTCTGTGCTCAAGGCTAGTGCTCTACCACTTGAGCCACAGCATCCCTTCTGGCTTTTTTGAGTAGTTTATTGGAGATGGGAGCGTCACAGGGACTTTTCTGCCCAGGATGGCTTCAAACCACGATCCTCAGATCTAAGCCTTCTGAGTAGCTAGAATTACAGGTGTGAACCACTGGTGCCCGGCATGATTTTTAAGTTAATTAAAATAAAGTTTATGGTAAAAGATGGTTTGCTACAAATATTCGAGCAGCTAATTTCATAATGTGCATACTTGTTTTAACATACGTTTTTCCTTTAATAGAGTTTTCCAGAAAAGGATCTTCTGCACTGTCCATCTAAAGATGCAATTGAAGCTCATTTTATGTCTTGTATGAAAGAAGCTGATGCTTTAAAGCATAAAAGTCAAGTAATTAATGAAATGCAGAAAAAAGATCACAAGCAGCTTTGGATGGGACTACAAAATGGTAATTAATATACTGTATAATTTAAGAATGCTATTTTATAAAATATGATAAAACTAAGTAATTTACACATTTAAAAATCGATAGCAAGCTGGGCACCAATGTCTCATGCCTGTAATCCTAGCTACTCAGGAGACTGAGATCTGAGGATCATGGGTTTTTTTTTCCTCCTGTATTTCTTTTTTTATTTCTTTTTAAAATATTTTTAAGTAGTTGTACAAAGAAGTTCCCATATTACAAAACAGTATATAAATACAAAGTATCTGACAACGTTGTCACCCATCTCTCCTAATCCATCCCTTCTCTCACTTTTTTTCTTTAATTGAGATTAGGTGATTACATAAATTTCACAGATTTCACAGTATTGTGGAATAGTGATACTTAAAGTCACAAACACATTTTAACCTTCACAAGGCAAATTATCATTAGCATGGTCTACACAGTGTGTGAGTTCTATGAGTTTTGACAATACAAGTAGGAACATGATTTAAAACCAGTCCAGGAAAGTCCATGAGACACTTATCTCCAATAAACCACCAGAAAACTGGAAGTGGCGCTTTGACTGAAATGATAAAGGGCTTTCCTTGAGCTGAAGAGCACGGGGACAGGGCCCAGCCCCAGAATTCAAGCCCCATCACCACCACCACCAACAAAAAATAGAAAAATGGCACAAGTTAAATCTATCCTCAATGACTAAATTAGCACAGTAGGTACTTTTTACACACACACACACACATACACACACACGCGCGTCCTTCAGTGCATTTTCTAATTTTTTGGGGGGGGGGGGAGGGTGTCCAGTCATGGGGCCTGAACTCTGGACCTGGGCGCTCTCCCTTAGCTCAAGGCTAGCACTCTACCACTTGAGCCACAGCACCACTTCCGGCTTTTTTCTTTTTGCTTACATGGTGTAGAGGAATGGAACCCAGGGCCTCATACATGTCAGGCAAGCGCTCTACCCCTGAGGCACCTTCCCAGCCCCTATTTTCTAATTTTTTAACCTAGTGCTTAAAATAGCATAAACTTTGTGTTTAGCTTCCCCAGCTGTATGGTTCAAATTTCCATTGCTATATTTAGTATAAATATTTACATTTAATACAACTTTATTGCTCTTTGGTCCAGGAACTTTACATACAACATGTGTTAGTGGTCATTGTTGCATCATATCACATCTTAGTCTCTGTTGGTCCATTATGTAGACTATTTTTATTCATGTCATCTGCAGACAGCAAAATATGTAATTGTGTTGCTTGTTTCAGTTGTCATTTTATAAAATAAATAATTGGGGCCTGGGAATGTGGCTCATTGGTACAGTGCTTCCCTCACATGCATGAAGCCCTGGGTTCAATTCCTCAGTAACACATACACAGAAAAAGCTGGAAGTGGTGCTGTAGCTCAAGTGTTAGCCTTGAGCAAAAGCAGCTCAGGGACAGTGCCCAGGCCCTGAGTTCAAGCCCCAGGACTGGCAAAAAAAAAAGGAAAAAAATGGCCGGGTGTTAGTGGCTCACACCTATAATAGCTGTTTAGGAAGCTGAGATCTGAGGAAGCCAGCCATGGTAGGAAAGTATATGAGGCTATTATTTCTGATTAACCAGCAAAAAGCTGGAAGTAGAGCTGTGACTTCAGTGGTAGAGTATGAGCCTTAACCATAAGAAGAGACAGTGCCCAGGCCCTTAGGCTGGTATCACCAAAACATTTCTGGTCTGGGAAGGTGGCTCAGTGGTAGAGCGCTTGCCTTGCATGCATGAGGCCCTGGGTTCGATTCCTCAGCACCACATAAGCAAAAAGAAAAACCGGAAGTGGCGTTGTGACTCAAGTGGTAGAGTGCTAGCCTTGAGCTGAAGAGCTGAGGGACAGCGCCCAGGCCCACAGTTCAGGCCCTACGACCGGACCCAAAAAATAAAAATTAAAAAATAAAACATTCCTTTCCTTCCTCTTCTCCTTCCCATTCCTTCTCTTCCCTCTCCCTTTTTCCCCCTGACCCTTTCCTCTCTTCCTTTCCACCCTTTCTCTCTTCCTTTCTCTTCTTCTCTCTCCCCCCCTTTTCTTTTTTTGTGCCACTCCTGGGGCTTGAACTTGGTCAGTGCTCTACAACTTGAGCCATAGCTCCACTTCTGGCTTTCTGATATTTAACTGGAGATAAAAGTTTCAAGGACTATCCTGTCCTGGCTGGCTACGAACCTTGATCCTCAGATCTCAGCCTAATGAGTACCTAAGCCACCAGTGCATGGCTTAGTTTCACATTTATGTAGTACTTTATTTTCATATTAATTATCTTCAATAGATAGTGTTGGTCTTAGTTAAAAATAATAGATATCAGTTCCTTTATTGTAGTTCTCATGTCACCAGAAAACATTAAGAATAACTTAAAATAGTTAAAAAATGCTATAATAGTTGTGGAATTATTTGAATTTATGAATAAGAATTTCTTAGTTGTAAAGTCAAAGATACTTCACCTTTTTGTAGTAGAATTAATAATTTGCAATAATCAAGACAAAACAGATGGTAATTTGATTTTACTCAGTATTGCACCTGTATACTATAACAAGTAAACAGAAACTTCAACAAGTTTTGAATACTTTCATATGCTAATTTTAATTTCAGAAGCTCTCTGGGGGTGAAATAAGAAAAGCTTTTGAAACCAGGAAAACTCATTTAAGATAGACTGTGCCTTTCAGGATTTGTTGTGGGCTTTCATTTCAGATATAAAAATATACAACCTCTCTGTAAAATAGCCACAAGAAAGAAAGTAGCATTTTTATTTCTGAGGTAGTTGTCACTAATTATGCAGGCTATTTTCTACTTAATGTCATTTTTTAAAATGAGTTAGAAAATTGAGGAAATCCTTAAAAGAAAATTTAAAAAAAAAATTTTTTTTTTTTTTGGTCCAGTCGTGGGGCCTGAACTCTGGGCCTGGGTGCTGTCCCTCAGCTCTTCAGCTCAAGGCTAGCACTCTACCACTTGAGCCACAGCACCACATCTGTCTTTTTTCTTTTTGCTTATGTGGGTGCTGAGGAATCGAACCCAGGGCTTCAGGCATGCAAGGCAAGCGCTCTACCACTGAGCCACCTTCCCAGCCCCTTAAAAGAAAATTTTTAACCTGACTTATTTTAACTTAATGACTTATCCCTATATTCATGAGTACATATTTTTTAACAAAATACAAAAAAATCTTAAGTTCCATGTGCTTGTGAATAAAGACACAGCTTGACTGTTAAACATGTTAAAAGCTTATATTATTTTTAGTGGATATTAGTTTAATTAAAATTAAATTAAAAAAAATTTTTTTTGGGGTCTGGTCGTGGGGTCTGAACTCTGGGTCTGGGCGCTGTCCCTCACCTCTGCTCTTCAGCTCAAGGCTAGCACTCTACCAATTGAGCCACAACGCCACTTCCAGCTTTTTTTGTTGTTGTTCTGCTTATGTGGTACTGAGGAATCGAACCTAGGGCCTCATGCATGCAAGGCAAGTGCTCTGCCACTGAGCCACCTTCCCAGCTCAATGCAAGTCCAAGTTTTTTTTGGGGGGGTCGGTGGTGGGGCTTGAACTTTGGGCTTGGGCACTGTCCCTGTACTCTTCAGCTCAAGGCAAACACTCTAGCGCTTGAGCCACAGCACCACTTCCTAGAATTAAATTTTTAATCTTAATGCCATGTCATTTTATTTTTGAGATAGGATCTCTGATCGTGACCTTGTACTCTTTACCCTTCTGCCTCTACCTTCAGAGTTCTATGATTACATGAGGTGCCAGTATTGCCACTTTAAGCTGGTTTCTAAGGGGAAATAGTGATTATGTGTAACAATTCAAAATATTTAGAAAACAGATAGGTTTGATAGGTAATATAAAAAGATAAATGTAGGTGCCCCAGCCCTTTGCAGGCTTGTATGCTAGACAAGTATATTGTCATTGCACCTCTTTTATTTCATTATTGGTTTATAGAAGCATAGGTATTCTGAGATAGAGGGCTGGACCTCTCATTTACTGTTCTATGGACTACCTTTATTAGTCCACAGGACATAAAATCTCTCATAGGACTTAAGTTCAAGCACAGGTAAACAGTGATGACACACACTTAAAAAAGGTACCATGTGATTTTTTGTTGTTGTTGTTGCTTTGTATGTCCCTCCTCTATGGTATAACCCCTGTTTTCACTGTATTTGATGTTGGTAAAATTTGGGGAGGGCAAGGGAGAAAAACAAATTGAATTCAGGACCTTCCACTCTTGCTTAGCTTTTTTGCTCAAGCTGGCACAATAACCACATCTCCACTTCAGGCTTTTTGCTGATTAACTGGAGATAAGAGATTCATGGACTTTTCTGCTAGGGCTGCCTTCAAACTGCTATCCTTAGATCTCATCCTCCTGAGTAGCTAGGATTTCAGATATGATCCACCAATGTTCACCTGATGATTAGTTTATTTTTTTCAAATTTATTTCATGATGAATAATTACCATTATTTTCTTTCCCTCCCCCTTCTTTTTGAGGAGGATTTAGGTAGAATGTAGTTAGTAACTTGCCAGAAATAACACAAACTGTGTAGCTACTGCCTGTTTGTGTATCTTTTTCTTTATTTATTTTGTTGATCATGGTACTTGAACTCTGGACTTGAAAGTTGTCCCTCAGCTCTTCAGCTCAAGGCTACTCTACCACTTGAGCCACAGTACCACTTGTGGTTTTTCTGAGTGGTTTATTGGAGATAAGAGTCTTATGGTCCTGCCTAGGCTGGCTTTGAACTGGGATCCACTGATCTCAGCCTCCTGAGTAGCTAGGATTACAGGCGTGAGCCGCCTGGCTCCTTGTATTGTTTTTGTAGTGCTTGATTCTTGCTACTTTTCTGATGTAATAGGAGGAGGAAGGACCAGCGAATGTATTATATATGGAGAAGTATAATATATAATTTGGCCAGAACTATAACAAAAAATGATATAAATAAAATGCTAAGATTAAAGACAAAATTAGAATGAAAAGCTAGTTATTGAATGTTTCTGAGAAGCTAAGCAAAAAATGGCAGCAATTAGGAAGCAGAGATGTGGAGTTTAATGATTACCTGTGTATTGCTGAGTATGTATTACAGAAAACGTAAGAATTTCAAAACTACATAGATTTAGTCAAAAGTTAGACACAATCCTTAGATCTCATTCTCCTGAGTAGCTAGGATTACATGCGTGAGCCATCAGCACCCACTGTATGATTATCTTAAAGCTACCATTACTATGATTTTTTTTTACAGTGCCAACTAGTCTAGTTGTATTATAGGAGACTCCTTATATAATAATAGCTTTACTGTGGGGGAGGGACATACAAAGCAACAAAAAATATCACTTTATGAATACATTAGAAACAATAGCAAGAAAGAAAAAACCACTGTGTCCTTATCTTGAGGTTCATTTCGCCTAACATCATCTTATCTGACCTTTTCTGCTTGTCTCAGACATATAAGAGACATATAAGAGAAATGATGGAACCCATATTTCTTTGGGCCTAGGACACAAGTGGTGTTTTCTTTCTTGCTATTGTTTCTAATGTATTTATAAGATGATTTTTTTGTTGCTTTGTATGTCCCTCCTCTATGGTATAACCCCTGTTTTCACTGTATTTGATGTTAGTAAAATTTGGGGAGGGCAAAGGAAAAAACCAAATTGTTTAAATAGGGATACAGGTGAACCCATTGCAACAATGAGATTACAAGATGCTATGTTGAAAAATTAAATTTATAACTTTTTGGGGGGCTTAGGGGAGTGTAGTTATGGAGATGGGAGGGCAGGGATGGTAGGGGAAAAACAGAGGAGGAGGCAACAATCCTTGATAAGAAATGTACTCATTAACTTGCTCATGTAATTGTAACCTTCTGTCCGGTATTTTCACAATAAAAAACTTATTAAATAATAGCTTTATGGAGTAAAACTGTCAGTAGGAGGCATAAGAACTCTTCTTGAACTTGTTGTCTGAAAAATGAATATTTGATGTGTGTGTGCGCGTGTGTGTGCGCGCGCGCTCGCGTGCATGCGTGCTTGTGCGTGCGTATACCTGTGCACATGCTAGTCCTGTGGCTTGAATTCATGGCTTTAGGTACTGTCCCTGAGCTTCTATAGCACTCTACCACTTGGGCCACAGCTCCACTTCTGGCTTTTTCTGTAGTACTGAAGAATCTAACCCAGGGCTTCATGCATGCTAGTGAAGTACACTAACCACTAAGTTACAATCTCAGCCCTACTTTTATTTTTAAAGACTTTTTAAGACAGTCTTTGAACTTCATATCTCCTTTCCTCTGCCTTCTATTTGCTGAGTTTATAGGCATGGCCACTATGCCTGGCTCAAGAATCCCAATTTTTGATTATTTCGAATTACAGTTTTTAGTTGATGTCTACGTAGTGTCTGTAGATAGACCTTGGATATGAATGAAACAAGTCTAATAGTATAGTATGTGCTCTAACATTGAGATGAACTGAAATCTTGGAGCTGCTTACTTGCTAGAGAGAGTTAATTCTGATTACAATTTTGAGTGTAAAATGTTACTTTGTTAAAATAATATATTCATGGATTCTGCGTGAGCCAGTAAGTTGCTTTAAAACATTATATAGGAAAGGAGAAAGTACACTGTCAAATCAGAATATATATATATTAAAAAAAAAACTCTTAAAAACTCCAGCCAGAAGAGCTGAGGGACAGCGCCCAATTTTGAAAGACAAAGGATTTGATTGATACACAAAAATGCCAATAAGCACTTTAGAAGATATTCAGCATTATTAGTTCTTAGGAAAATGCAAATAAAAACTACAGTGAGTTACTTCTTCATGTCAACCAAGAAGACTATAATCAAAAAGGCAAAAAATAATTAGTGATGACAGTGATGTAGCCATATTGGAACTTTCTTTCATCGCTTCCACCAGGGAATGGAAATTGGTTTAGTCATTTTGGGAAAAAAAATCATTACTATATAGCAGTTAAACAGTTGCCTATGACCCAGCATTTCTACTCCTGAGCACTGCACAAGTGAATTAAAGCTAGACCTTCATACAAAAATGTGTACACTAATATTCCTAGTGGATGTGCAAATGTTTGTTAGCTGCTAGATAAAAACATTCTTGTAACTCCTTATTGTGAAATGCTTATTTTTTCATAAAAAGGAATGATGTTTCTTATACATGCTACAACAAGAATGAGTTTGAAAACATCATGGCTAGTGAGGGAAACAAATGGGAAATGCCATAAATTACGTGACCACATTATAAACTGCTCTGAACTCTGAATTTATTTATTATTATTATTTTTTTTTTTTTTTGGTCTGTCATGGGGCTTGAACTCTGGGCCTGGATGCTGTCCCTCAGCTCTTCAGCTCAAGGCAAGCGCTCTACCACTTGAGATACAGCACCACTTCCGGTTTTCTAGTGGTTTATTGGAGATAGGAGTCTCACGGTCTTTACTGCGTGGGCTGGCTTTGAACTGCGATCCTCAGATTTCAGCCTCCTGAGCAGCTAGGACAGGCGTGAGCCACTGGCACCCGGCTAGAATTCTTTTTTTTTAAACCACTAGATTGTGGAATTTAGTAGTTTAGATTTATAGTCTTATATAGTAGTGTAAATTTTAGTAGTGTAGAATTATAGTATAGAGTTCAGTGAATCCAAAACATTAAAAAAAAGATTAGTCAGTCTGATGTTTAGCTGTAATTGAGAGTTTGCAGTGTCAGTTCCACATCAAAACCTTTAATGCTTTTGTATTTAGTGCTTTCTTAGTCTACAAATATATAATACCTTTTTTATGCAGGTTCTTTTTTATACAAGTTCTGGCTAACATTGGTATAAGAGCCAGATCTCTGTTACTACACAGTGTTCTTTGTCTTATACAATGGTCATGTATTTGGTTTTGAGATGCTCTCAAACTCTCTTTTGTGTTGGTGGTGGGGTTTGAACTCAGGACCTAGGTCTGTTTCTGAGCCTTTTCACAAGGCTAGTGTTCTACCACTTTGAACCACAGCCTCACTTTCAGTTTTCTGGTGGTTTTGGAGATAAGCGTCTCATGGACTTTTTCTCTCTGGTCTGGCTTTGAACCGTGATCCTTAGTCTTCAGCCTCCTGAGTAGCTAGGATTATAGCCAGGAGCCACTGACACCTGGATTGGGATTCTGTGAAAAAATATCTTCTAAGAAAAGAAAATGACTTAGAAAAGCTATTGTATAAATGATGAGGAAGATGTTTCAACAAACTTCATGTCTTCATACAAGGTATTCCATTATATTGCTCATTTTTAATAATGTAATTTGTATCTTTCAGACAGATTTGACCAGTTTTGGGCCATCAACCGGAAACTCATGGAATATCCTGCAGAAGAAAATGGATTTCGTTATATCCCTTTTAGAATATATCAGGTAAGATATAGTACTTTGAAAAAGTACTTTTGCTGTTTTTATTTTGAAACAGGGTTTCATTATGTTCAAGCTGACCTCAGGCTCCAGCCTCCATTTCCTATGTTTAATCATGGGCTATCAAGTCCAGAGAAAATTACTCATTTTTTGAAAACCTCAGACTCTCTAGTCCACAACTCTTGGTTTCATAGTAGCAAATAACTCTAGGGTTTTCAGAACTGTCATTTTGGAGGTAATCAGATGGGCATTACAATGACAAATCGAATATTTGTCTTATATAGAGTTGCTACTGATTATGGTAACTTTCAGTATTGCCTGATTTACCTACTTGCTACAATTTATTTGTAATCCCTGAGTCAATACTTGAAGCTTTTTTTTTTTTAGTCTTTCACAGATGTACTGAGTAGTAAAGTAATTGATTTGCCTGATGAGCAACCATATGAGTTGGAAAAAAATAACACTTTGCCATTAGTCTCAAAATAAATGCCCTTTTCATATTTTGTTTAGTGCTTTCTTAAAACATGTATTTTTGTGGCTTGTGTGTTGGTGATTTTTCTTGTTCAAATTAGTTCTAAGCATTATGCTGTTTTTAGTCAGAAACACATAAAGCATAATCATGTGCTGATTGGGTATTGAACACATGACTCAGAAGGCTTACTTCCCCTTGGCACACTGGTTCAGTATTTATATAATACAAATACAGGACATACTGTAGGGGCAAGGAGATAGAATATGGGTGTGTGTTTGAGAATTGTTTGATTGGTTTTGAGACAGGATCTTGTTGTGTGGCACAGGCTGGCCTCAAACTCAGTCCTCCTGCTTCAGCCTCCTGATTGCTGGGATTCAGGTGTGTGCCACCTGGCCCAGCTCAAGAGAGTGTTACTGTTTTTTGTTTTGTTTTTTTAAATAAAAGTCTACCGTTAGAAAGTGGAAAAGTAGTAGAGTTCTTAAAATTTACTTGAACAGACCTGGCTGGCAGATTGAGATTCTTAGAACAGAATTGCCTGCTGACTGATGTTTCCGTTGTACAGGAGATTGGGTAGTTTCTCCTTCAACAGAGAGAGGCAGAGAGCCTGAGGTCTTCTTTGGTTCTCAGTTGACTAATAATAACTTTTCTTTTGGATCTACACTCTTTCCACTTTGTTTCTTATTTTTAAATAGAAGTCTGAATTGTGAAGAAATTTTATGGAAGTCTAAGAGCTGTAGCTTTTACTAATTTATCATTTTCTTGTTTTTCTCATTTCTCCTATTTTGCATGTTTGAGTTTTTATTCATGGCCTGACCAAAGGAAGATGACCCCTATACTCATTTTTCCTAATTGTATGATCCTAAAGTAACATCAGATTTTAGTTGCTAATTTCTGATTGGTGTGTATGGTTGAGATATTCTGTAATCAAATGTGGTTATTTATACAATTTGATTAGTTGGCATACTTCCCCCTCCTTTTTTGTTTTTGTTTTTGTGTTGGTTTTTTTTTTGTTTTGCTTTGTTTTTTAGCTGGTCGTGGGGCCCAACTCTGGGCCTGGGCGCTGTCCTCAGCTCTTCAGCTCAAAAGCTAGCGCTCTACCACTTGAGCCACAGTGCCACTTCCAGCCTTTTCTGCTTATATGTTGCTGAGGAATTGAACCCAGAGCCTCATGCATGCAAGGCAAGCACTATACTGAGCCACCTTCCCAGCCCTCCCTCCTTTTTTATTAACAGGAATCATCTGACTTAAAATATGAGGAAACTAAGAGCTAAGATTTTATATGATTTGTACTTTATACAAATGAAAATTTTAAGAACTAAGTCCAGACCTAGTTCTGGAATATGAAAGTTTAGAGTGTTTTAAAAACATAATTATCAAAAGTTGATAGGAGGAAGTAGCATTGTAGCTCAAGTGGTAGAATGCTCGCCTTGAGCTGAAGAGCTCAGGAACTGCACCCAGGTCCAGAGTTCAATCCCCACAACCGACCAAAAAAAAGTGTGATTGCTGGTATTCTGTAAGATAGACTTTCTTTCCTTCCTTTCTATTGTGGGGCCTGAACCTCAGCTCTTCAGCTCAAGGTTAGTGCTCTACCACTTGAGCCACAGCACCACCTTGGGCTTTTTCTACTTATGTGGTGCTGAGGAATCGAACCCAGGGCCGCAAGCATGCAGGACAAGCACTTTACTACTGAGCCACATGCCCAGCCCTGTAAGATGTTGGAAAATTGTTCCTTTCATCTGTTGTAGTATGTTGTCATGGGCTCAAAATAACTGTAATCAAATGAGAGAAATACAGTGATAAGTTAAATTCTTTCAGCTCTCTAGAGAAACAGACCATGTTTCTGTCATTTACATAACAGTTTAGTATGGTGTGTGAGTTTCAGATTTGTGTTCCTGAAATCCAGGTGCTTCAGTATGAGCCAGTATTCTAGAAATGAGGTTAATGACAGGAAGTGTTTCAGAAATGTAACCAAAATCTTATTTAGAACATATATCTAAGAAATGGTGATTTAATAAGGTTACCTGTCAATACAAAATGGTTATGAAGTCTTTAGTCATATGCATTTGTTTTGTAATGAAAGCTAGGTATATATCATTTCCATTTTTAATATATCAAGAAGTATAGTGCAATACATAAGTAATTTTTCAGCATTTCACCATTGTTTGTTCTCCTGAAATAGATATATTTTCTCTGTTAAGAATAAAGTATAAATCCTCATAAGGACAAACCGTATTTTATTTTTTGTGTGTCCCATAGATGTTTTCAGACTTTGTCCTAGTAAATAATTTGCTTGGTGTTGATGTGTTTCATCTAAAACTTTCACACCTTTAAAAAGCAATAGGTAAATTGAAGCCTGTAGGTGGCAGCCCAACACAGCAAGTTTTGGAAGCCATTACTGAGTACTCAGATCTATTTAGGCTTAATTATTGCCTTTGAGGGTTTTTTTTTTTTTTAATGGAAGCAATGTAAACTGTTTTGGGCCAGATTTTAAAACTATAATGTATAGGAGTTGGAACAATTTGATGCAGATGATGTGGAGTTTTGTTTTTAGAGCATTGATTGAGAATAAACATGACTACTTTTTGAGCTTTTTAAAAATTAGCCTTATCTAGTAATTTCAGAATAACCTGATGGGAAATATTATGTCTGTCTTTATAGCTAGAAAAATGTAATTGAGCCAAGTTAATGGTATTAGTCCCAATTAAAATTGTCAATGAAGTAAGCATTTTCTCCTTACTTTTTAAAAATAAGCTAGGTCATTGTTTCATTCAGTACTTGTGAAATTAAAAACAGGCATAGTAATTAAAGCTAACTATATATATGGTAACAATAATTAATATTTGTTGTACTTAGTGGTAGATACTGTTTTAATTATTTTTCCTGGATTTTTTTACTTGTTCATCACTATTGGCCTCTCGGTTAGGCACTATTATTGTTTTATTTAAAAAACTGAAATAATTGAGATTAGTATTGATAAATGGAAACTTGTTCAGGTTCACCTATCTAGTAATTAAGTGCGCTCCCCTTTCTTGTGGGTTGCCAATACTGGGGCTTGAGCTCAGGGTCCCTTGCTTAACTATTTTGCTAAAGGCTGGTGATCTACCACTTTGCCATATGTTCAGTTTCCAGCTTTTTGCTGATTAATTAGAGATAATAGTCTCTTGTATTTGTCTGTCCAGGCTAGTTGCCATTTGGGATCCTTAGATCTCAGCTTCTACGAATAGTTAGGATTATAAGTGAGATCTACCAGTGCCTGGCAGAGTAGAGTCAGTATTTGAAGCAGATTATGTAGTGTGGCTCTAGAGCTTGTCTTTTATATTTTAAAATTTTTATTTCTTTAGTTTTTCCCCTTTACTTAACTTTCATTTGAGACTGAGTTTCAGTTTTCATACCTATCAAGCCTTTTATTATCTTTCCTCTGTGTAGAGAAAATGCCTGAGCAGAAAGTAAAACCATAATGGCCTCCCTTTTTAATGTGAGTTTAATATGTAGAAGAAAGTATTTTAAAGTTTATTTTCTCACTTTTATTATCATTTATATTTCACAGCACTCACAGTTAATGTGAGACTTCCTATGGAATATTGTTAGCACTCCTATCAAATGCCAGGATAACTTGTACCTTAGATTCCTGATACTACTAGTCTCATATGATGTTAGCCATAGCAACCTATGCTTAGTCCTTGTCCAAAGAATGTTCATTCCCTCAACCTAATTCAGAAATATCTCTCTAAAGCCCAGATTAACTTCTTTATATCCTATTAACATTTTTATTTCAGTTCTTTTTATATTATGTAATGACAGCCTCTAGAATAATTCTTAGGATGATCATTCATCCTATTGACAATTTCAGGTTTCAGAAATCTGCTTAATCATTTATTTCAATAGTGAAAACAACTAATTTTTTCCTGTTCTTCTCATAAATGATTTTCATATAGCATGCCAAAACACATAACACCTGTCAGGGAAGAACAGAATTACTAGGCTTTGATTCTTAGTAGTGGTTCCTTCTTTTGGGTAAATATGAGAGTTGCTTTTGGTATAGTCATACTTTAAAAATTACTACTGCTAATACTTTCAAGAAGGTTGTATATAAGAGAATATTAGATAATGTGAGAGTCATTTGTGAATATTAGAAAGAAAATCTATTGAAAAGAGAAAGTCTAATTATCTTCTTCTTTTCAGTCTTAAGTGGATATCAGAGTTGTTGGGTCCTGTTTCTGATTTTGAATATTCAAGGTTTTATAGGATTTCATATTTACTTTCCTTTGTAGTTCCTTGCAATTTTTCAAATAATAATTACTGAGATGAAACAAGTACACTTATATGTACAGGAATGCTGACGTGTACACAGATTATATTGATACCACATACACAAAAAGTATTGACATCAGATTCAGACCATCTATAACTTGGTAACTTGGCTAGTAGCCTCTTTGCAGTTTGTGATATATTAATATCGTTAACTCTCAGTTAAGAAATACAATCTGACAAGGTATTGGCACTCTAATTTCTCTTTAGAAGAAAAAGTTAGATTTCTCATTGGAACAAAAGAAAACATTTTGGTTTTGCTCTTGCTGGGTTTGTCAGGCAGGGCCAGATGCCCCTCCCTACGCCTTTCACAAAGTCTCATGTTGGGATGGGTGACAGTGTTGTCTGACACCTTGTATTCATATGCTGTTTTGTTGAATGGGAACTTCTTTGTACAACTACTTAAAGATAATTAGCTATGTTGTCTGATTTTACAAAATGGAACATTTTATAGAGTATATTGCATACTGAATAGGATGTATTTTTCAATGTCCTCCTTAAAGACTGATATAAAGGAAGGTCAATGCTGGTTTAAGGAGCTACTTACTATTTGAGAGTATTGCTTAGAGAATTTAGAAAGGCTGAGAGAGAGAGATCCCTAGTAATGAAATCTAATTATAAATATATTCAGTAGGATTGAATTCACATTTCAAAATCATATTAAGTCAATTGCATGTCTTGTGGATGTGATCTTTTGTGAAAGTCGTCTGCCTGTGCACAAGCATGTTGGGACATACTTATGAATACATAACAAACTAATTGAAATTGTATTAGTGAAATTACATCAATTACAGCTTCAAATGATTATTGAGTTCATAGCTAAATTATATATAGTTACTGGTCACATTAATGTGAATGAACTAGAAATCAAGCTAATATAAATTACTTATTGTTGAACATTTAGCCATATTAGAATTTGTCTTCATGTCTTTGTGAAATTAGAAATTTAGAAATGTAGAAGTGGCGCTGTGGCTCAAATGGTAGAGTGCTCACCTTGAGCTGAAGAGCTGAGGGACCGTGCCCAGGTCCAGAGTGCAAGCCCCAAGATTGACCAAAACAAAAAGACTAAGAAATTTAGAAATGTAGGGAAATAATATATATTAAGAAATAGCATATTTTCAAAACTAAAGACCTAGTTACTCTAGTGTATGCTTATTAATATTGTGTCTAGTTTTGTAAAACAAATGTAAACAGGTTACTTTACATACACTGTAGGAAAGAGCTCATTGTGCTTGTTTAAAGAATCTATTTCAGTAAGTCTACCTTGGTTTTCCTTTTATCTTTTTTCCTGCCCTCTTTCTTATTTTTTGCTGCCCCATCTTTTCTTCCTCATATCATCCTTTCTTCTTTGCCTCACTAATCTGAAAAGTGTTTCTACTACTTGTAGAAAGCATTTCCTATTTTAATTAAAGTCTTGAAGTTTACATTTTAAAACAGAGCTTTGCTAAAGGAAAACTACCTCTCTTAGCTTACATTTAGCTTTTCATCAGGATGAGGATAATTATCTGTTGCTTCTAAGAAGGTAAGCCATAGCTAATTTCTGACTCTGTTCATGTTTAAAGTAACTTAGAATCAGCTTCGGAGAGTTCTGACGTCTGCTTATGTAATGTAGCATCTATCTTCACTAGGTGTTCATTTTAGCTACAGATGCTTCATATAAAACAGGGTAGAGTAGCTTTCAAAAGGATTTGCACATCAAAGTGTAACCTCTGCTTTTTCATTGCTTGAAGAATGCTTAATCGAGTAGAATTAACAAATTTGCTTTCCCCCATTGTCATTTTTAAAGAAGATATCCATACTTTTAACTTCTAAGCCTTTCTGTTCCATAGCATAAATAATGAAGCAGTAATATTAGTTTGGGATGGTTAAACAATGGTCACAATAGATATTTTTGTAGTTCATGTTTTGTGCAATGAGGAAAGTTTCCCTTAGTTGCAATTCATTTGAGCAGTGACACTGTCATTCTTGAATTCTTAAATGAAATTCTTTGAATTAAGCATCTCATTTTAAGTTTTAGTACCATACTCTTCTCATTTTTGTAGTTTGGTTGATAGTTATTCATGAGGCGTGGGTCATGAGACAGCTTTAAAGCAAGTGTTATGTTGGATGCTGTTGGCTCACCCATGTAGCTAACTCAGGAGGCCGAGATCTGAGTATTGTGGTTTGAAGCCAGCTAGGCGGGACTCTTACGTCCAATTAACCATAGAAAAAGGATGAAGTGAAGCCATAGCTCTAGTGGTAGAGTGCTAGCCTTGAGCACAAAGGAGCCCAGGGACCACACCCAAGCTAGTGTATTCTTTGCAGAATTGTTCTTAGTTCAATCCTTTTCTATTTCTCAGATGGATAAATTACATCAGTCTTTGATGTATTAAATTCTCTTAAAACCATATTTTAAAAAAATCATTGCTTTGTGGTAATAAAAAACAATTCTTAACTACTTAAAAAATTTTAATTATGGAAAAGAAACATAATATAACCTGTTGAACTGGAGTTTTGGGCTATTCTCTTGAAATAAAATAATACTATTGGGATGTATGAACTTAATTTGAATTCTATATACAGCCCCCTGTTCATATATTAATACAGGAAAGTCCGTAACTCTTTAATAAACTGCCCAAAAGACAGAAGTAGATTTTTGGCTCCAGTGGTAGAGTGCTAGCATTGAGAAAAGAAGCTCAGGGAGAGCACCTACACCCCGAGTTCAAGTCCCAGGCCTGGCACAAAAAAAGGAAAAAAAAAACCTCACCAACTTTATTGAAGTATAATTCTGATATCCAACAGGTTATTTATTTAAAGAATACTATTTGGCAGACTAAAAGCTGTAACTACTGTTCTGGTTATCAAAATGAATACCAGGAAGTGGAAATGTGTTTTTGGGGGGGAGAAGGTATAAAGCACATGTGGTCATTATAGTCAATGTACATAACGTAAGTATTGAAATATGTAACTTGAAAGTAGGGTTGGGAAAGACAAATGTGGAGAATGATGGAAAAGGGACATTGACCAAGAATGATTGTATTCATAACCTGATTAATGAATTGCATTCTTTGTAAAACTACTTAATAATTTTTAAAAAAGATACTGTTTGTTTTGTTTCTGCATATTTTTGTTATTTGTTATTTTCTGCATATTTCTAAGCAGTTAGTAATTACGATATAATGCAAAGTCCTTTGTTTCTTTCATGTCCATATATATTCAAGGTTCATTCTTATAGTAAAATATTAGTACCTCATTTTTTATAGCTTAGTAATGTCTCACTGTATGCTAATTTAATATTTTGTTTATCTTCTTAACCAGCTGGTAGACATTTGGATTGTTTCTATTTTGGGCTATTATGAATGTATGCTGCAGTGAACACCCATGTATAAATTTCTAGTGGACATTTATTTTCAATTACTGTGAGTCAATTTTTAGGAATAAAGTCATTGGGCAATTGTGTGTAATTGTTTATTAAATAATCTTTTGAAATATCATATTGCCAGTCAATTTTCCCAAGCATTTGTACTACTTTACTTGCCTAAGAATAATGAATGAAAATTCTAGCCTCCTAGCCAACACTTCCTATTTTTTGTTGTTGTTGCCCATGTTGGGGCTTGAATTTAGGACGTGGGTGCCCCTGAGCTTCTTTTTTTCCAGTCGTGGGGCCTGAACTCAGGGCCTGGACGCTGTTCCTCAGCATTTCAGCTCAAGGCTAGTGCCCTACCACTTGAGCTACAGTGCCACTTCCGGCCTTTTCTGCTTATGTGTGCTGAGGAATGGAACCCAGAGCCTCATGCATGCAAGGCAAGCACTCTACAACTGAACCACCTTCCCAGCCCTCCTGAGCTTTTGTGCTCAAGGTTTACACTCTGTCACTTTGAGCCACAAGGCCACTTCCGTTTTATTTGGTGGTTAATTGGAGATAAGAGTTTCATGGACTTTCCTGTCTGGGCTGGCTTCTAACTGATATCCTCAGATCTCAGACTCCTGAATAACTATTATTATAGGCATGAAGCCACTAGGGCCCAGATCCTATATTTTCTCTCAAAGGGTGTTTTTTTTTGTTTGTTTTGTTTGCTTCATTGTTTTTTTTAATTTATTTATTTTGTGCTGGCCAGTGGCTTTAACTTTTTTGCTTTCTTCTGGGTAGTCAACTTGCCAGAACTTCACTTTCCAATGTCACATAGCTCCTTTTAAAATTCATTTGTTTTTGTTTTTACTACTTTGATTATTTGTACAACTTAAAGTCCTGCTTAATTTGTTTTATGTAAGTATGTCCTAAAGATAAACAAGTTCTCCAGGTACCTGTGATCATGGCTGTAATCATAGCTACTCAGAGGCTGAGATATGAGGATGTAGTTTGAATCCAGCCTAGGCAGAAAGGTCCCGAGGAGGCTCTTATCTCCAATTAACTACTCATAAACTGTGGAAGTGACGCCATGGCTCAAATGATAGAGTACTGGTCTTGAGCACAAAGAAGCTCAGGGACAGTGCCTTGGCCCTGAATTCAAGCCCAACAGCTGACCCCTCCCCCCCAAAAAATATAAAAGTGTACATTCAAAAAGTTCTTGACTTCCAGAAGAAAATATTGATTACATTATTTCCCCCCCCCCCCCCTTTTTTTTGGACAGTCCTCGGGCTTGAACTCAGGGCCTAGGTACTATCCCTGAGTTTCATTTGCGCAAGGCTAGCCTTCTACCACTTGAGCCACTTCTAGCTTTTTTTGTTTATGTGATACTGATGAATTGAACCCAGGGCTTCATGCATGCATGCTAGGCAAGCACTACTACTAGGCTACATTCTCAGCCCACATTATTCTTGTATTAGTCTTTATAGTTTGATACAATAAAAACAGCAGAAATTGTTTATTTATTTGTACCAGCACTGGGGCTGTGTTCAGGGCCAGGGCATTGTCCTTTAGCATTTTTTGCTCAAGGCTGGTTTTCTAGCTTTCTACCACTTGAGCCACAGTTCCAGTTCTGCTTTTTTGATAGCTAATTGAAGATAAAAGTTTCATGAATTTTCCTGTTTCAGCTGGCTTGAAATTGTGATATTTAGATCGCAGCCTCCTGAGTTGCTCTAGGATATTATAGGCATGATCTAAATCTTAAGGCCGATAATAGTGCTAACCTGTAATGCTGTTGCTAGTATGTCACAAAATATATTTGGTATTGTCTAGACAGAATTAGAATGAATATAATTTAAAGAAGACTAAACAAACTTTAAACCAGATGTGTGGATATTATTTGCAAGAGTGCTTTTCTTTAATCATAGTGTCAATTAAGACACTGCTTCTTTGAGATTATGTGTCCCTAACTATAGTAATGACAGCTTTCCAAATGTTAATTATTATTTTTTAGTGTGTTAGGGATATTAAAAATGAACTTCAGACACTACTACTGCTTATTTTCAAGTCTACTTTCCTCTGTAAAAGATAGTTTCCTTCCCATTCCTTTCCTTGTTCCTTCATTCCCCACTACCAAGACCATTTACTGGGGCTGGGAAGGTGGCTCAGTGGTAGAACGCTTGCCTTGCATGCCTGAGGCCCTGGGTTCGATTCCTCAGCACTACATAAGCAAAAAGGAAAAAAAAAGCCAGAAGTGTCGCTGCTCAAGTGGTAGAGCGCTAGCTTTGAGCTGAAGAGCTGAGGGACAGCGCCCAGGCCCAGAGTTCAGGCCCCACAAAAAAAAAAAAAAAAAAAGACCATTTACTGTAAAAGTCTAAAAGCACTAATGTTAATTTGGTCTTTTTTTTACTATAAAAGTGTGGATATATATGTTTCCCCCCAAGTCCTGGGGCTTTAACTCAGGGCCTAGACACTGTCCCTGAGCTTTTTTTCCTCAAGGCTAGCACTCTACCACTTGAGCCACAGCGCCACTTCTGGCTTTTTCTGTGTATGTGGTAATTTAACAGGAATAGGTATATCTTAGGCCAAATACACCTGTCAGTTTGAAGTATTTATCTCTTGTGTTTTTGATGCATATATCATTGTTGGTAAAGTCTAGCAGTATATTCTGTGTAAAGCCCTGGTTCCTTTTACTTTGTACCACATAGTATTAATAAGATAACAAAGAAGACTGAAGGTTGATTTGCTCTATAATGAATTTCTAACTTTTCTGATTCTACATTTAATAGTTTAAAAGAGGAATGAAAAAGACCTAGTCATTGTTTTTTTTTTTTTTTTTTTTTTTGATTTTTTTTTTTTAATTTTATTTTATTTGAGAACATACTGTACAGAGGGGTTACAGTTACATGGGCAGGATAATGCATACATTTCCTACCAAGCATTGCAGCCTCCTCCTTTGTTTACCCTTCACCTCCCTTCCCAGCCTCCCCCCTCCCCCCCACCCAATCATACCCCCCCCCCCCCCCCGACATTGTAAAGCTGGTTTTGACATGACATTTTGTACTTCTCATTGTTGCAACAAAGACCTAGTCATTGTTGACCACTTATTTCATTAGTTTTTTTTGGGGGGGGGATGGGGGTGAGGGGTTGTAGGGCTTGAACTCAGGGCCTGAGTGCTGTTCCTGATCCTCTCTGTGCTCAAGGCTAGTGCTCTACCTCTTAAGCAACAGCTCCACTTCTGCCTTTTTGGTGTTTAATTGGAGATAGCTGGCCTTTGCTTAACTTTGTTTTTCTTTGCTCAAGCTCTACTACTTGGCCCACCCCCCAATTATAAGCCTTTTGCTAGTTAATCTGAGATAAGAGTTTCACTTGCATTTTTGCCCAGGTTAGTTTCAAACGGTGATCCTCAGATCTCAGCCTCCTAAATAGTTAGGATTAAACTCTTTATATGTATTTCTGTTATCATTTACCACTTTATTACAATATGTGTTTTTGTATTAGTCAATAAATTTATTAGCATAATGATGTTCTATTCAGTGTACAGTAAATGTTTTAAGGCTATTTTTGACATAGTTTTTGTTGTTGTTGTTATTCTTACATCAGTAGTGTGAGGTCCTGGTCCCAGATACTACTATATTTTAGGAGATTTGCCTTGTTATCCCTATGCTTTTGCTTTATGTTCCCTTTAAGCCCTTTTTAAGCAGGAAACAACAATATTCTTTCTTCTCAGTTCTCATAATACCTGTTATCACTGTTAATGGAATGTCATGTATGTGATTCAGTAAAATTCTGTATTATGATTTATAGTCTAAGTTCTGATTGACAGTGTAAGTTTTTTATTTGAAATTCGATATTCAATGAAATTTACATTCTAAGTTCTTTACTCATATTTAATAATATTCTGCATAACTCTGCCTTCCGGTGTTGGGATTAGAGGCACATACTCTCTTGGCTGCTTGTTTGAAAATCGAGTATCAAGCTGGGCATAGTAGGCTGTGCCTATAACCCCAGCCACTAGAGAAGAAAAGATCACTTTGTTTCAATGAGTAGAAACTCTTAGTGAGATTCGTTCTTCTCTTGATGGTCACTGACTATAGCTATAAATTATCATATATAACAAATCAAAATCTCTTAATTCACAAAAAAATCTCTTATCACCAAAACCACAAAAGTCACATTAATACTAAGCTAGGAATAGAGTTGACTATAGGGTATATGTTATTATAATCATTATAGTATGTAACCATCTTCTTGGTTCATACCTCAACATAAAACCTTTATTAGTGTTCTGTAAAATACTATAAAGTATCACTTGGGGGTGGTAGGGTGTTGAGACAGGAACTGGCCTGGAATTGTGCTATCACTGCCAGCTTAAAGTCACATTTAATAAGAATTATTTTGGTAGGTATGTAGTGGTAGTACATTGTGATTTTTTACTATATTTCTTTAATAATGATGTGTTGAGCATCTGCTTAAAAAAAATCCTTTGTGTTCTCTTTAACAAAATTTCTGTCCCTATCTTTTGCCAGTTTTCTAGATTGTTTTGTGTGTGAGTTTGTGTGTGTGTTTTGTAAGTCCATGAGGGGTTGAACACAGTGCCTGGGGGGGTTGAACTCAGGGCCTGGGTGCTGTCTCGGAGATCTTTTGCTCAAGGCTAGTGCTGTACCACTTTCCAACATAGTGCCACCTCCAGTTTTCTGGTGTTTAATTCCTGCCTGGCTTATTCAAACCATGATCCTCATCTCAGCTTCCTGAGTAGTTAAGATTATAAGTGTGAACCACTAGTGCTCAGCTCCTAGATTCTTTATTTTTTTTTAAATATTGAATTTTGAGCATCTGAGCATGTACCATATATTAGAAATTCAGACTTTTGTTGGAAATGTTTTTTAAAATCCAGTTTATCAGTATTTTATTTAATGGTAGTAGTACTGAGGAAAGTGCTATACCCGTCTGAGACATGCTCAGCTCTTGATATTAAGTTTTAGATGTGTTTTGGATAATGTCCTAAAATGACTTTATTTTTTTTCTTATTTCATGTAAGTGAATACTAAAATAGAAGCTGCTGAATTTCATGATTTGGTACCTTTTGTATCAAGAAAGTGAATTTAGAGTAAAGAGATTGAAACTCAGAGTATATAAAAGTTTGCACTAAATTTGGATGATGTTAAGTTATGCATAAGATAATGGTTAAAATATACACAGCAGTGTTCTAATATGGTGGTGGTCCTGGTAGTGGTATGGTCCTTAAAGTTATAAGTTATCATATGCCAGGGTTATACTGTACATTTTATTATCTCAAAAACTATACAATGTGGGTGTTACATCCATTCATATAAATCCATATGTGAGTTATTTTCAGTTGAGGAAATTGAAGTTTACATATGTTAGATATTGTGCCAATAGTTCCAAAATAAATAGTGGAACCAAGACTTTCAGCCAGTTCTTTCTGGCTTCAATGCCTGCCCCTCTTTTACAATTTTTTGTTGTAGTATATACTGAAATCAGTCATAAGACTCAGACTCCTATCTCTATTTGTGGTAATGTTCCTCTTACATTATCTATATATTTTCCAATGTTTAAATTTCTGAAGTAAGTCAGCACTTCTTGTTTTATCATCACTGATGTTAACCTACTTGGCTGTGTTTGGGATAGGCTCTTTCTTTGCACTTGCAGGCAGCCCTGAGAGTTGTCATGATACCACTACAGAATTTAGTATTGTTAACTAAGTGACTATGTTAATTGCACAAGATTGTTGATGAGCAGACCTTTTATAAATAGCTTTTCAGGGCTGGGAAGTTGGCTCAGTGGTAGAGTGCTTGCCTTGCATGCATGAGGCCCTGGGTTCGATTCCTCAGCACCACATAAGCAGAAAAAGCTGGAGTGGCGCTGTGGCTCAAGTGGTAGAGCGCTAGCCTTGAGCTGAAGAGCTGAGGGACAGCACCCAGGCACAGAGCTCAGGCCTCATGACTGAAAAAAAATAATAATAAAATAAATAGCTTTTCAGTGCAGAGACTGGAAGGAGAGGTGCTTAGAAATAACAGGGCTTTTTTTTTTTTTTTTTTTTTTTATGTAACTAGGGTGACTTGAGTATTCCTGGTTATATTGTTTTCAGGTAATTTTATAAGAGCTAAGCTACCTTACAGGTCAGACTATAGGTGGTCCATTTTGAGTGTTTTTTAAACTGAGAATGCATTTCTGCCCTTGTTCTACTGTCCCAGTTGTCATTATATAAACTTGGCTTATTCAGTCAACTTCTCACTGGCTAGCCTCATTTTACCTTTTAACCAAATCATCACACTCAGTGGGACTTGCCATTAGACCTCATCACTTCACTTCCTTTGCCTCTTCCTAGCCCAAAGTACATGGTGGCTGACTTGTTGCTACTGCAGTCTTCTAGCTGTTCCTTCCATCTGAACTGTTAACCCTTATTATCTTTACCTAGTGAACTACTTGTCTGGGCATGCTCTTGTTCTTGGTTTCAATTTGTGTGGGGAACTACGGCTTCTTAAACAAGTACACAGCCAGGCACAAGTGGCTCACGCCTGTAATCCTAGCTACTCTGGAGGTAGAGATCTCGGTTCAAAACCAGTCTCGACAGGAAAGTCTGTGACACTCTTACCTCCAATTAACCACCAGAAAGCTGGAAGTGGCACTGTGGCTCAAGTGGAAGAGGGCAAGCCTTGAGCTGAAGAGCTGAGGGACAGCACCCAGGCCCAAAGTTCAAGCCCCATGGCCGATGGGGGAAAAAAAAGGGGCGAGGTGGGCAAGAAGAGAATTTTAGGGACAACACCCAGTTCCAGCTTTCAAGCCCTAGAATGTCGCTTGAGGAGCCAGGCTTTAGTGGCTTACACAACCTACTCAGGAGGCTGAGATCTGAGGATTGTGGTTCAAAGCCAGCCTGCACAGGACAGTCCATGAAACTCTTCTCTCCAAGTAAGCATCAGACAAAGCCAGAAATGGAGCTGTGATTCAAGTGGTTGAGTACTAGCCTTGAGGAAAAAAAATCTTAGGGACAGGCCCTGAGTTCAAGCCCCAGGATCCCTCACTACATACAAAATTTGAAGTACATTAATCATACATTTAAAAAATTACCAAAAAGTTCAGTTTATGATGTGAATTATGTGCAATTGCATATTACTGAGATCTTATTTCTGAGAGAGAGTGCAAATGAATAAATTCGTGGTTAAGAAAAAGTGGTAGAAGATGAAATGCTCGTCACATACCAGTTGGCAAGACCTTGATGCCTCCATCAGTAGGGTAGTTGAGGAAAATGAAGCTATTTTAAATGTGGGCAAAGTCATGTAAACTGTATTGTAAATATTACTCAAATTCTTAGGAGACTGTCATGCCATAGAAATTTGCTTAATAAATTACCTTGAGGGGCTGGGAAGGTGGCTCAGTGGTAGAGCGCTTGCCTTGCATGCATGAGGCCCTGGGTACAATTCCTCAGCACCATATAAGAAAAAAGCCGGAATTGGCGCTGTGGCTCAAGTGGTAGAGCGCTAGCCTTGAGCTGAAGAGCTGAGGGACAGCGCCCAGGCCCAGAGTTCAGGCCCCACGACCGGGGAAAAAAAAGAAAAAAATAAATAAATTACCTTGAAATTTTATAATAGACTTGAAAATTGTTCTTTATTTTTTGAGGGGTTTGTTTGTTTTTGGATTTATTTTGCTGGGGACCAGTACTGGGTCTTAAACTCAGTCTTTATTTTTTTTTTTATTTTTTTTGGGGGGGTCTGGTCGTGGGGCCTGAACTCTGGGCCTGGGCACTGTCCCTCAGCTCTTCAGCTCAAGGCTAGCGCTCTACCACTTGAGCCACAGCGCCACTTCCAGCTTTTTTCTTTTTGCTTATGTGGTGCTGAGGAATCGAACCCAGGGCCTCATGCCTGTGAGGCAAGCGCTCTACCACTGAGCCACCTTCCCAGCTTAAACTCAGTCTTAAGCTGGGTCTTAAGCTCTTGCTTGGCTTTCTTGCTGATAGCTGGCACTCTGCCACATGAGCCACACTTGCCTCTGGTCCCCCAATGTGTTTAGCCAGAGTTTATTGTTGAACTTGATTGTTAGGTCTTACCAGACTATTACTTGCGTTATTTTTTGTCACCTTTGTCCCTTTTTACTTTTAAATATATTCTGATCAGGGATTGGGAAGGTGGCTCAGGGATAGAGCGCTGGCCTTGCATGCATGAGGCCCTGGGTTTGATTTCTCAGCACCACATAAGCAGAAAATAAAAAAAAACCGGAAGTGGTGCTAAGGCTCAGGTGGTAGCATGCTAGCCTTGAGCTGAAGAGCTGAGGGACAGCGCCCAGGCTCAGAGTTCAGGCCCCACGACCGCCCCCTCCCCAATAAATAAATCAATTTAAATAAATAAATAAATTCTGATCAGAATTTCCCTCTCTGTTCTTTTTCTGTTTTGTTTTTCAAGGCCTGGCTTTTTTGAAGAGTTTGGCCAGATATATTTAGAATGTCTTGTGCTCTCGATTAGCACAATTGTTTCCTAAGGATTAGATGTGCTTGATTTATCATGTTAAAAGTGTTACCACATCTCTGATGTTAGGTATCTTGATTACACCTTACAATGCCAGCATAAAAATGCAATGATCTATTAATCTGTAATTAGCAGCAGCAAAGGTTTCATTGTTTATTCTTTTAATTGGCTTATTTTATGTTTATTTTTTTTCAAATAGACAACGACAGAACAGCCTTTTATTCAGAAGCTATTTCGTCCAGTGGCTGCAGATGGGCAACTGCATACACTAGGAGACCTCCTCAAAGAAGTCTGTCCTTCTGCAGTTACTCCTGAAGGTAATGTTGTGCATAGCAACATTTCTGTTTTAAACGCTTTGTTACTTAGGTTAGGACAAGCTTGTTTTCATATATACCTCAAAAATATAGATAGCTTTATGGTAATTTTCTATAATATTTTTGGTGTTCCTATGATTTGAGCTGTCACATAGGGTTAGATGTGGAATTTCTCAATAGTACTATTATATTGGTTGTATTGGTATGTAAAATGTTTGTAGACATTTCATATTTGTACATTAGGGATGCTTAATCATACCCACATATGCACATGCACACACACATTTCTTCTGTTAATAATTTCCTAATGACTAGATTCTAATTCAAGCCTATGATTAATCATTATTGATTAACTTGAGGAGAAATTTTCAGTGGCACATTGCCATGTTCACTGAAACATTGAATAGCCTTGTTTATTGTATTAGTTTAGTGAAGATTAAGGCATTATTATGAAATTAATATTTTTTTTAATTTAATTTTATTTTATTTGAGAACATACTGTACAGAGGGGTTACAATTACATGGGCAGGATAATGCTTACATTTCTTACCAAGCATTGCAGCCTCCTCCCTTGTTTACCCTTCACCTCCCTTCCGAGCCTCCCCCCTACCCCCCACCCAATCATCCCCTCCCCCCCCCCCCCCACCGACATTGTAAAGCTGGTTTTGACATGACATTTTGTACTTCTCATTGTTGCAACAGGTCCACCTGAATCCTTAAACGACTTGTTTGTCCCCGTCTCCGCCACATGTTATACTGACATCAAATATAGTGAAAGCGGGGGTTACACTGTGGGGGAGGGACATACAAAGCAACAAAGAAATAATCTTATAAATGCGTTAGAAACATATGCATGAAAGAAACAAAAACATTAAAATACATATTTGAGGGTTCGTTTTCCTAACATCACATTCTCTGACTTTTTTGCTTGACTCATACCTATACTAGATATTGCAAATAAGGGAAACCATGGGACCTATGTTTCTTTGGGCCTGGCTTACTTCACTTAATATAATTTTTTCCAAGCCTTTCCATTTCCTAACAAATGGGGCAATGTCATTCTTTCTGATGGAGGCATAGAATTCCATTGTTTATATATACCACATCTTCTTGATCCATTCATCTACTGAGGGGCATCTGGGTTGGTTCCATATCTTAGCTATGGTAAATAATGCTGCAATAAACATAGTTGTGCTGGTAGCTTTAGTGTGGCCATGTTTGTGATCATTTGGGTAAATGCCCAAAAGTGGGATTGCTGGGTCATTGGGGAGCTCTATGTGGAGTCTTTTGAGGGACCTCCATACTGCTTTCCAAAGTGGTTGAACAAGTTTACATTCCCACCAACAATGAAGTAAGGTTCCTTTCTGTCCACATCCCCTCCAGCATCTGTTGTTGTTACAGTTCTTGATTTTTGCTGTTCTAACTGGAGTGAGGTGATATCTCAATGTTGTTTTGATTTGCATTTCTTTTATGGCTAGGGATGTTGAACATTTCTTCATGTGTCTATTGGCCATCCTTCTTTCTTCTTCAGAGAAGCTTCTCTTTAAGTCTTTTGCCCACTTACTTATTTGCCAGTTGTTTCTTTGAGGATTTGTTGTTGGGTGGTTTAATTTTTTGAGTTCCAAGTATATTTTAGATATGAGACCCTTGTCCGTTGTATGGCTAGTAAAGATCTTCTCCCAATCCGTGGGCTTTCTATTGATCTTGCTAGCTATGTCATTTGCCCTGCAGAAGCTCTGCAACCTTATACAATCCCATTTGTCCAACCTTTCTTTGATTTGTTGTGTTTCCGGGTCTCTATTCAGAAAATTTCGGCCTGAGCCAAGGAGACCCAGGGTTTCTCCTATTCCATCCTGTAATGTTTTCAGAGTGTCTGCTTTGAGTTCAAGGTCTTTGATCCATTTGGAGTTGATTCTGGTGCAGGGTGATATATAAGGATCTAGCTTTAGTTTTCTACATGTAGTTAACCAGTTTTGCCAGCACCATTTACTGAAGAGGCTGTCTGTCTTCCATTCTATTGTTTTAGCTCCCTTATCGAAGATTAGATGGCTATAGGTCTGTAGGTTCATTTCTGGGTTTTCAATTCTATTCCATTGGTCCTGAGGTCTGTTCTTATGCCAATACCAAGCTGTTTTGATTACTATGGCTTTATAGTAGAGTTTGAAATTTGGTATTGATATTCCTCCAGCAGTGTTCTTTCCGTTGAGGAGCGTTTTTGCTATTCGGGGTCTTTTATTGTTCCATATGAATTTTTGGATTGCCTCTTCTATTTCCTTGAAGAATGAGGGTGGAATTTTGATAGGTATTGCGTTGAATTTGTAGATAGCCTTGGGAAGTATTGCCATTTTCACGATGTTAATCTTTCCAATCCAGGAGCATGGGAGGTTTTGCCATTTTTTAAGTTCTGTGTTGATTTCCTTTTTCAAGATTTTAAAGTTTTCATCATAGAGGTCCTTCACTTCTTTAGTTAAGTTAATTCCTAGGTATTTTATTTTTTGTGGGGCTATTACAAATGGAGTTGCTTTCCTAATTTCAGCCACACTTTTCTCATTGTTGGCATACAGAAAAGCCATTGATTTTTGGGGGTTAATTTTATAACCTGCTACTTTGCCGAAGTTTTGAATCAGCTTGAGTAATTTGGGAGTGGAGTCTATGCGATTCTTTAAATACAAGATCATGTCATCTGCAAAGAGGGAGAGTTTTATTTCTTCTTTCCCTATTTGGATCCCCTTTATGTCTGCATCTTGTCTTATTGCTGTAGCTAGGCATTCTAATACTAGATTGAAGAGAAGTGGAGAGAGTGGGCATCCTTGTCTTGTTCCTGAGTTAAGAGGAAATGGCTTTAGTTTTTCACCATTGAGTATAATGCTGTCTGTAGGTTTGTCATATACAGCCTTTATTGTATTGAGGAATGTTCCATGGATTCCTAATTTTTCCAAAACCTTCATCAGGAAGGGGTGTTGGATCTTGTCGAATGCTTTTTCTGCGTCTATTGAGATAACCATGTGGTTCTTATTCTTGCTCCTGTTGATGTGATGAATAATATTAATTGATTTGCGTATATTGAACCAGCTTTGCATCCCTGAAATGAATCCTGTTTGATCGTGGTGTATGATTTTTTGGATGAATTGTTGAAGTCGGTTGGCCAAAATTTTGTTGAGAAGTTTTGCATCAATGTTCATCAAAGAAATGGGTCTATAGTTCTCTTTCTTTGATGAGTCCCTACCTGGTTTTGGGATGAGGGTTATGATGGCTTCATAGAATGTGTTCGGTAGTGAGCTTTCTCTTTCAATTTCATTGAAGAGTTGGAGGAGAATTGGTGTGAGCTCTGCTTTGAAGGCCTTGTAAAGTTCCGCTGTAAAACCATCTGGTCCTGGACTTTTCTTAGCTGGGAGGTCTCTTATTGCTGTTTCTATTTCAATGCTTGATATGGGCCTGTTAAGATAGTTTAACTCATCTTGGTTTAGTTTTGGCATGTCAATATTTGCTAGGAAGAGGTCCATTTCTGTCAAGTTCTCAAACTTATTAGCATAAAGTTTTGAGAAGTATTCCCTTATTATGTTCTGAATCTTGCTTGTTTCCGTGGTGATGTTTCCATTCTCATCTCTGAGTTTATTAATTTGGGTGTGTTCTCTTCTTTTTCTGATAAGATTTGCTAAGGGTCTGTCAATTTTGTTAAGTTTTTCGAAGAACCAGCTCTTTGTTTTGTTGATTCTTTCTATAGTTTTTTTGGATTCTAATTCATTTAATTCTGATTTAATTTTGATTATTTCTTTCCGTCTACTGGATTGGGGTTTATCTTGCTGCTCTTTTTCAAGGAGGTTTAGATGTGTCATTAAATTGTTAGTTTCAGATCTCTCCAATTTGTTGATGTAGGAGCTCAGAGCTATAAACTTGCCTCTGAGTACTGCCTTTGCTGTGTCCCGGAGGAGCTGGTATTTTGTGTGTTCATTTTTGTTGAATAGCATGAACATTTGAATTTCCTTTCTAATCTCTTCCATGACCCACTCATGATTCAGCAGTGTGTTGTTCAGCCTCCATGTGATACCGGACTTTCTTTGGTGGCTTTTGGTGTTGAGTTCTAATTTTATTCCCTTGTGGTCAGAGAGAATGCAAGGTATAACTTCAATGTTTCTGAATTTAGACAAGTTTGCTTTGTGGCCTAAAATATGGTCTATTTTAGAAAATGTTCCATGTGCTGCTGAGAAAAACGTGTATTCTGATGCTGCTGGGTGAAATGTTCGGTAAATGTCTGTTAAGTCTAGTTGATCTATGCAGCTGTTTAGATCTGCGGTTTCTCTGTTGAGTTTTTGCCGAGTTGATCTATCTAGTGGGGAGAGTGGTGTGTTAAAATCCCCAACAATTAATGTCTTTGGATCTATATGGGATTTGAGGGAAAGTAGTGTTTCTTTGATAAATTTGGGTGCTCCATTGTTTGGCGAATAGATATTTAGAATTGTAATATCCTCCTGAAGGAGAGATCCTTTAATTAGTATGTAGCGACCTTCTTTATCTCTTTTCACGAATTTTAATTTGAAGTCTATTTTATCTGATATTAGGATTGCAACTCCTGCCTGTTTATGCGGTCCATTTGCTTGGTAGATTTTGTTCCAGCCTTTAACATTGAAAATGTGTTTGTTTTTACGGGCAAGATGTGACTCCTGCAGGCAGCAGATAGAAGAGTCTTGTTTTTTAATCCAACTAGACAGTCTATGTCGCTTAATTGGAGAGTTCAGTCCGTTAACATTAGATAGGACTGAGAGGTATTTGGGAGTTCCTGCCATGTTACCTACCTTCTTGGGGGCTGCGAAAACTGGGTTCTTCCTATGGTTCTTGGATTCTCAGTTTGGGTGCAGTTTCTTGGCCTTTATTGCGGTCTTGTTGGTTTTCTATGTGTAGGACATCTTTAAGAATCTTTTGTAGGGCTGGTTTGGTGGAGATGTATTGTTTCAATTTTTCTTTGCTATGCAAGGTTTTTATTTGGCCTTCAGTTATGAAGGAGAGTTTAGCTGGGTACAGTATTCTTGGTTGATAGTTGTTTGTTTTTAGGGCATGGCATACATCATTCCAGGCTCTTCTTGCTTTGATTGTCTCTGCTGAGAAATCTGAGGTGATTCTAATTGTTTTCCCTTTATAAGTGATTACCCTTTTCTCTCTGACAGCTTTAAGGATCTTTTCCTTGTTCTGAGTTGATCCTGTGTGGATTATAATGTGGCGGTGGGATGTCGTATTCTGGTCTGGTCTATTTGGGGTTCTAAAGGCTTCTTGTATCTGGACAGGCCTATCTTTTTGCATGTTTGGGAAGTTCTCTGCTAGGATCCTGTTAAACAAATTTCCTAGACCATTAACTTCTGTTTCTAGGTGCTCCTCTACACCCATTATCCTTAGATTAGGCCTTCTGATGGTGTCTTCCAGGTGTTGGATAGATCTGTCATATTTCTTGGACTTGTCTTGGATGGTTGTATGTTCTTTCTCTATAATATCTAGGCTGTCTTCAATCCCTGAGATTCGATCTTCTGCATGGTCTAACCTGCTGTCAAGACTCTCTACTTTGTTTTTTATCTCTTTTCCTTCTAGTTGGTCAGCTTTGATGGCTTCAAGTTCTTTGTTGAAGCTCTGTTTTAGGTCTTGTATGAATTTCTTTACTTCCTTAATTTGGTGTTCAGTGTTTGTCCTCAAATCGCTTAGTTGATTGGTTATGGTTTCTTTGGGCTCCCATTCCTTCTGTTGGGTTCCATTCAGCATTCCCTTTGTGGTCTCCCTGACTTCCTTTTATGAAATTAATATTTTAATGTTGCTTGTGTGTGTTGCCAATACTGGGGCTTCAGCTCAGTTTCTTGTGCTCTAGCTTGCCTTTTTCACTCAGGACTAGAGCTCTACCACTCTTCAATTAGAAGCATTTTTGCTGGTTATTTGGAGATAAGAGACTCATCATAGACTTTCCTGCCCAGGCTGGCTTTGAACCAAGATACTCAGTTCTCAGCCCTTTGAGTAGCTTGGAATACAGGTGTGAGCCACTGATGCCTAGCTCTATTATGTGTAATTTATGGTTATTTTTTCCACAACTCTGTAACTTTTCATTTTATTTTGAAGAATAAAATATTCCTTTTTGGTGAAGTACCCTTAAGTACCAATTGTGATTTAGAAAATCTTTTGTTTTTTTTTAAACTGGTCTATTGCTGGAACTTCAAGCCAAGGCTCAATCCCTGAGCTCCTTTTGCTCAAGGCTAGCACTCTACCACTTAAGCCACAGCACTAGCTTTTTCTGTGATTAATTGAAGAGGCTCATACTTTTCTGCCCAGGCTGGCTGTGAACTGTGATCCTCACAGCTCAGCCTTCTGCATAGGTAGAGTTACTGGCTTGAGCCACTGGCACATAGCTAGAAAATCTTTCATCTCTTTGCCTCTTCTTTGGTTACATCATAGTTATTTTTAGAAAATAATTGTCATATAAAGAATTTTAAGGAAAATAGCACCAATTAACTGTTTCAGTAAAGAACTGCTCACTGTTTATGGTTTAGTACACCTAATTTGTGTACACCTATATTTAGTACTCCTATATATTATGAAGTCTGGAGCATATTGACATACTGGCACTCAAGTGTCAAAAACTTTCAACTTATGTGTATAGTAGAGATAAGAACCGGCTGTCATACAATAAAAAGAGAAAGTACTTATAAAACTTATGTGGCTCTATTGTCTACCACTCCCTACAAAAAATGATTCAAGTGTCAAGGAATTTTGTCTTAATTTATCATATGACATTAGAATGTACTAATATTTATGAAGACGTGCATTAGGTCATTGTTCTTGTGGAGTAACTCATCATGACCTGGTTTATGTGTTGTCTTCTTTTGGTTTGTAAGTGCCTAGGGGAGTTAGCCTAGTTAGAGGTAACAGGAAATAATCAAAGGTGAGCTAAGGTAAATTGTTTCTTGTGGTTTTGCTGTAATTAAAAATGACTCAGATTTAAGATTCTGTACCATACCTGAAGTGAAATACTTTATTTGTTCATTAAGAACAAATATGCTAAAGTTCCAGTAACAGAATCTTAGTGTTAGATTTCTACTTTTGACAAGATAAACATGGTAAGCTTTGCCTGTCATTTATTATTTCCCATTCTGGTAAATTAGGTTGAAATACAATTGCCCTTTTTCATCTATCAATTGATGTCAAAGTTTTGTTGGTTAGTCCTGTAAGTGTTGGGCACCTCATAACCTAATTTCATACTTCACTTGCTTTACATATGTAAAGAAAGGCTTATATTCCATGATAAATAAGTAGAAACTCCCTGTATCACACTTGCCAAGGAAAACAACATTGTGACTGTTGGTTTTCCCCTGTCCATTTCTGTCCTGCTTCATGACTCCTTGATATCTTTATCTCTAGGCTTCCTTGTGATGCTATAAAGTTCATTATCAGCCATTTTCTTTGCATTGTCTATACTACTTTGTGATATGAAAGATTCTAAGATGCGAAGGATATAATCCCTTCCTTATAAGCCTTTGGTCCAGTTGGATTAGACAGAAAAATTTACAGTTACTGTATGATCAAGACTGCATATAGGCAAAGAACATTAGGAAGAGCTTAGCATTGTCCTTACTGATTTTGGAGAACAGAGTAAGAACTCAAATCTTAAATAAGCAATGAGAGTTGGGGGCATAGCCCAAGTGGTAGTAAGAACGAGACCCAGAGTTGAACACCACTACCCCACAACTCCATTGTCACCCACACACAAGTGTCATAAATGGAAGATAACAGAAGTTAGGCAAATTAAAAAACAGTAGAGGGTCAGGTCACACATCCCACACATTCATTGTAGATCCTTCACCCAACCACCCATGGGCTGGTTGCTAGAGGGTGAATGGTGCTGTAAAATGTTCCTGTGCCATTTGCTGAAGAAGCAGAATTTTTCTGCTTTTTTCATGTGTATGTGCATAAAGTTTTCAGTAACATCAGAAATGTTTGAAAGATGCTGAGGAACTTCATGAAGTTAAGCTTTGGAAATTAGAAAACCCAGTTTGGGAATTGTAACAAAATTATTTTATTCTTAATATGCTTTATAGAAAGATCACAGAATAATTGCTATAAGTTAGAAATGAATTTCATACTTTTTTCCCCCTTTGTTCAATATGATTAGATTGTTTTTGTACAGTGAATTCACTGTATGATGGGATGTGGTGATACATTTTTTCAGGCACAAACAAGAAACATCTAAATCTCATGCTGACCATAGCAATGTTTGGACAGAATTAAAGCTAGTTGATCACATCTTATGACCTGAGATTTGAAACCTTCAGTAATCATCTGCATTATGACACTTCCCCCTCTTGCAAGCACAAGCCAAGCTTCCTCAGATTGCCGGTTTAAGAGTTAAATAATAATGGTTTTATAATTTCAGTATTTATACATTTATTTAGAATTTGAATTAGAATAGTTTCCCTTTGTACTTTCCCATATTTGAATTGAGCAGTCATGAAATGGGTCAGTGCGCGCGCGCACACACACACACATTGTCAATCCTTATTTTAATATAATTTACAATTATCTTACTGGTTTTAGTAATTCAAACAATGGAAAAAAATTGTTTTGGTAAAGACAACAGTAAGTTAAAAAACAAAATCAGCTCAGAAATTTTTCCTTCTTTGCTTGTGTCTCAGGACAAAACTTGATTTTCATTAATACTGAGTGGCAACATAGAGCTAATTTCAATCTCTTTTGTGATGTTTGTCTGGTGTGATTTCGAATATCAGTCAAATTTTCTGTCATCAGAAGCTTTCTTGCTGGTGCTGCCAATAACTGTCATTCTCGCTCTATTTTCATTAGTTGTGGGCACTTTCAGGCAGTGTTAAGTGATGTTGGGTAGATTACACTCTTGGTAATTTTGCAGCACCATCAGCATTTATATTATCATAGGTGCTCATATTCTCAGTTCTTGGAATGGTATTAAGAGAACAGATGGGCTTCTGTTGTATTGAAAATGGCAGATATAAATTGATTGGAGATGATAGTATTCATCAGACTGACATCCAGAATTTTAATAATTCAAGGGCAATGACTAAAACATCTCCAAAAGTAGGAGACTTTCTTCTCATATTTTGAATATCATCAGAAACTTGTCAGATTGAGTCTTATAAAATATACTCCTGATTTTGTTACTAATTCCAACAAGCATGACTTCTTTTTCAGCTGCCTTGAGTGTTGACATCTCACTTTTCATCAGTTTAGAAACTGAACATTAAAGAGGACTACAGTGGTATTTTCAGACACCCTTAATTAAACCAGCCTTTTCAAACAGAGTCAAAGATTTTATTCCATATATATGGGCCAGTTTGAGCTCTCTCAGTGCCTGCATGTTTTGCTGGTTGCTACAATTTTCATAGAGTTGGTCATTATTTGTGTGTTCTTGCCTGATAATAACTATCAAAGTTGCCACGTTTCAAAATTGCATTCTTTTGGGAAATAGGGCTTTAGTGCACATGTGTACTATTTTATAAAGTAAGGTTTCTTTTTACCTTGTGTTTTCCCAGTTTTATAATTAACTGTGCACTCACACATGCATGCATGTACACACCAGTACTGGGGCTTGAAATCTGTCTCATGCTCTTACTTTGCTTTTTTTGCTCAAGGCTGGTGCTCTGCCACTTGAGCCACACCTTTTTCTAGCTTTTTTGCTGGTTAGTTGGAGATAAACATGTCATTGAGTTTTCTGCCTGGGCCAACTTTTTACTAAGATCTTCAGATCTCAGCCTCCTGAGTAATAGGATAACACATGTGAGCCACAAGAACTTTAGCCTTTTTTTAATAATAATTTTTTATTCAGAGTAAATGGTTACATAAATTTCACAGTATTGTAGGATAGTAATACTTAAAGTTACAAACATTTTTTTTGGAGGGGGTCAGTACGGGGCTTGAACTCTGGGCCTGGGCACTGTCCCTGAACTGTTTGGCTCAAGGCTCGCCCTCTACCTCTTTGAGCCACAACACCGCTTCTGGTTTTCTGGTGGTTAATTGGAGATAAGAGTCTCAAGCACTTTTCCTGCCTGGGCTGGCTTTGAACCATGATCCTCTGATCTCAGTCTCCTGGGTAGCTCAGATGAGTCACCAGCTCCTGGCATAGCTTTAATATTTTTGTACAAATTGAAAAAAAAAGCTATACTCATGATAATTGCAGAGTCAGTTTATATAAAGAAGCAATTTAGACATGTTATAATCCTCCTACAAATCCAAGTTCCAGTTAATGAAAGAAAATATAATCTATAGTAAACTATTTACTGTAAGCCAGTATCAAACTCATTATGAAGATAGACTTGCTCAAAGTATGCAGAAAGATACATGCCATTTACTATAATCATGTTTAAATCTATAAAAGGCCCGCCTGTTTAGTAAGTAGTTTTCTTCAATTTATCATAAATTCTTGGCCTTAGTTGGCTCCTTCTCCTTTTTTTTCCCTATGTCTGCTTTGTCTTGACACATGGACATTATTGACTAATCTTGGTGATACAGAATCTCTTAATATCTGAGACCATTGATACATCTTTCTAAAATCAAAGAAATATAGATAGCTAATTAATTTCCTTCATTAATAGAGATCATGAGATTGCTTAACCTAACAAAAGATGCCACCGAATCCCCTCTTTAATTATTGTTCCTTATATTAAGCCCCAATGAGTTAACATTGCTTTCTTAAAAGTGGGAAACAGAGGCCTGTACATCTAATGTTCCATCCTTGCACTTCATAACAAAATTCTCTTGCTAAAATAGTAAACTATTTATGCAGGCAGTTTAAAGCAAACTCTTTATTAAAACAAGTTCTGTGGAACTTTAGTCTAGCCATGTATAAAACAATACAATTATTTTATAATCTTTACATGGCTTATAATAGTCCCAACTAGAATTATTCCTCATTTAAAGAGATAAAATACTTTGAGCATATATTTTCAAAATTCTACATTTAGTGAATAAATCTTAATATCTTAATTTTGGTGTTATGTCAAGAGGCTTTATAAAAGCTTATTAAAATGATCTTACTAAATTTTAGCTAGTTAGATTTTCAAATTTATTTCATGTCCCCATTAACAGATATAGAGGCAAATGAATTATGTTTGGGCATTGTTTGAAATTATTCTTTAAAATATTAGAAGTTAAGGCTCTGAAAATACATTGGGGCTGAAACAATACAAAATGTAAGCTAGAAGACGTATAAATAGGTAAAGGTACATAGGATGTATTTACTAGAATTTGTATTCAGTAAGTCCGTACTGCTAAGAGAGTATAGGTCCGGAAGATGTTAATGTAAGTATTTTTAAATGGTTTGTCGTTCTTTGATAAGCAGCACTCTCCTTCTGTTTGTGATCATAGGATAAAAGCTCTGTAAGCTTGTATATGTTCATTTTTACTGCTACATCGTGTAGTATGCTCTTAAGATTGAGATCTCATTCCCCAGGAAGCATTTCTGTCCAAGATTAATTGCCCTTTTAAAATCAGCGTTTGATGTATTCCTTTGGCTATATCCTGGCTTGGTTTAACCCCCTTTGACCTGACCTTACTATTACTGCCGTGGCTAAGTCAAAATCCTTCACCATGATGTATGCACTTCAGATTTCAGCCTGTGCTTTTTCATGTCGATGGATTCAATTACATGGCATTTTACTAATGAATGTATCAGAGGTTAAAAAATTTGTCACATAGAATAAAATTGTTCAGACTAATGGTAATCAAAAAGCTCACCTATTTGTTTAAATCTTCTTCAGAAGTATTACATATTTTTTCCAAAATTTTTCTCTTGACTATAATATATAAACATGAAGTCACAAAGCTAAATACAAGACTCTAGACTTTTACTATGCCATATTCAAAGTTAAGACTTTTGAAAAGAAAAAATTTAATTCATATTTTCTCATCAAAAGCTTATAATCCCTTAAAGATAATACCATCCATTTTTTTCTTTTTTAAACTAAGAAATTTTATTAATGTATTAATAATAATTATACTCAAACATGTCAATAGAATCATATGTAACTTCTTTTTACACTTTTAGGTTATTTATATTGCTTATTGAAATTTGCTTTAGTAATAAAGACTAAAGATTGCTATGAATTTAATTTCATTAGTAATAGAGATTTTTCATAGGCCAAACTCATTATGATTTCTTCAAGAATAGTGCACAGAAAGTAGGAAATATATAAAAATATTTTGCTATTTCAATTATTTCTCCCTTTATCTTCCTCTCCTTTTACATAAAACAAAATAGAAGAAATCATACATGGTTAACTGAAGCTAATAGGTAGAACATTTAGTTAGGAATCAAGCTTATTTACAATGAGGAAACATGTAAAATTAAGTTAATTAACATGTGAAACATTTTAAATCAAACACATGCTACCATGGGTGCCACTGTTTATTTACAGAATATTGAAGGGCAAGAAACAGGAAAACAAGTCACAAGATAAAAGTTTTATAGTATCATTGCAATAAATGACCTATATTATAGCTAATTAGACATCTGTTCCTAAATAGGTCACATTTATCCCGCATTTTAAATCCCCTAGAATACTACTGGAAATGTCTAGTTCCTGGAAGGGAAGCTTTCGAAGAAATGACAAAGATCTATGCAGTATTTTCACCTTTTTATTTACAGTATTTTTATTATTTGTGCAAGTCCTGGGTCTTGAACTCAGGGCCTGTTATTGTCCCTTATCTACCCTGCCCTTTTTTTGGGGGGTGGGGAGTCAGTCGTGGGGTCTGAAATCTGGGCCTGGGAGCTGTCCCTCAGCTCTTCAGCTCAAGGCTGGCACTCTACTACTTTGAGCCACAGTGCCACTTCTGGCCTTTTCTGCTTATGTGGTGCTGAGGAATTGAACCCAGGGACTCATGCATGCAAGGCAAGCGGTCTACCACTGAACCACCTTCCCAGCCCCCTTATCTCCTATTAATCACTAGAAGTGGACCTGTTGGTCAAAGTGGTAGACTGCTTGCTAGCTTTTAGCAAAAGAGCTCAAGGACAACACTCAGACCCTGAGTTCAAGCCCCCGGTCCAACAAAAAAAGGCTTAGTCTTTTAAACAATAGAATCATAATATACTAGTGCTTATTTGACTTAGGAAGTGTATTGTACTGAATTTTTACATTACAATAAGTTTATGCAGATGATTTATCTACATTTATTTTGAAAGTACTTTCAAATATTTAATTTTTATGGTTATTGATTTTTTAATTTTCTTTTTTTGTAAACGTTGTCCAACCTTAATTAATCTTTGCCAATCCTGTAATTGAATCCATGATTTTTTATATCTTTTGGTATATTGAATACTAAAAGAATTCTCATACCTTTGCTTTTTGTTATTAAGCTGTGACCTTTTAAAAACTTGTCCTTCCTTGCTCATTTGTTTTCCTAAGTAATGTTTTTGACACCTGGGAGGGATGGAGAAAAGATTTAGTCACATAATTGAAAATATGTACTAAACCAAGCCCTGTGTCATCAGATACTCCATTTAATCCCCATTGTATTCCTGGAAATTTAAATTCTGTATCCACAGTCTATGGTGAGGAATAGAGATCAGAAGTTAACTGAGTTGCCTAAGAATTCAAAACTAATAAGGTGACTGAAAGAAATATTTTACTGTTTATTCATGAAAGGCCAATATAGCAGAGCTGGAAGAATACTAGTAGTCCTTTGCACCAGAAGTTTATATGAGACTCACAGAGTATGTCAAGCAGCCATAGGTTCTAAACCAACCAGCAAGACTTGGAAGACAATCTCCATGTAACATCATCCAAAACTTCTCTATCTTTTCCTGTGCTATATACTTGATAGCTAAACGCAACTTTTAAAGAATAAAACCAGTACCAGTATATGTACTAAGACTGACTCTAGAGAACTCTATTCCAGAGATTGATCCAGAAATCCTGGAGACTTTCTAAATTTCCCACATAACTCTTATTGTAAGCTAGATTTGTAAATTGTGCATCTATACTGATAACCTCCTATTATATATAAGGAAATCATCTGAAAGAGATGATACCTGACTACAGTATTCATTATAAGAATTCTCTTAGTTCTTAAGCATACTACTATATGTCATCATGGTAATTGTATATATACCTATATAGGCATTTGTTTTTATAGTTTATAATTTTTTATTAGTAACTATGCTGGTGTACACAAGGCTGAAGGAGTGAATTCAATGTCTTGCCCCTTATACCTTCCATAATTTGAAGACCACAGGCCTACATCCTGTGTCAGCAGTTGGCCTCAAGAAATGTGGGGGATAAATTTCAGTTTAGAAATTACCCAGACATGTGCTGGTGGCTCACACTTGTAATTCTGGCTACTCAGGAGGCTGAGATCTGAGGATTGTGATTCACAGCTAGCCTGGGCAGGAATGTTTGTGAGACTATCTCCAATGAATCCTCCAAAAGTTAGAAGTGGAGCTGTGGCTCAAGTGGTAGAGCACTACTTATGAGCAAAAAAAGTTCATGGAGGGGCTGGGAAGGTGGCTCACTGGTAGAGTGCTTGCCTAGCATGTGTGAGGCCCTGGGTTCGATTCCTCAGCACCACATACACAGAAGAAGCTGGTAGTGGGCGCTGTGGCTCAAGTGGTAGAGCGCTGGTCTTGAGCTGAAGAACCCAGGCCAAGTTCAGACCCCACCACCAACCTCCCCCCCCCACCCCCCCCCCCACCCCCCCCAAAAAAAAAAGTTCATGGATCGTGTTTAGGGCCCTGAGTTCAGTCCTCAGGACTGGCACTAAAAAAAAGAAAAAGGAAGTACACACTGTAAGCTGGATGTTGGATGTAGCTCCTTGGAAGGCTTAAATCATAAGAATCATGGATTAAGGACAGTATAGGCAAAAAAGTTCACGAGACTTCTTTTCAATCAATAACTGAGTATAGTGGAGGATACCACTACATCCCATCTGTCTCTGAGACTGATATCACTCTCTCTCTCTCTCTCTCTCTCTCTCTCTCTTCTCTCTCTCTCTCTCTCTCTCTCTCTCTCTCTCTCTCTCTCTCTCTCTCTCTATATATATATATATATATATATATATATATATATATATATATATATATATCCAGGTACTGGTGGCTCACTATAATTCTAGCTACTCAGGATGATGAAGCTGAGGATTACAGTTCAAAGCCAGTTTGTGCAGGAAAATCTGAGACCCTATCTCTAAATTAAGTATCAAATTATTGAAGAAGTGCTCTGGCTCAAGAGGTAGGGTGCCAGCTTTGAACAAAAATGCTAAAGGACAGTGCCCAGGCTCTGATTGAGCCCTAGTACCAGCAACACCACCATCACAAATAAGCTATATAAAAATCAAAGCTATCCCCCAAAAGTGACATGTGTGAATGAAATACCATGTAGAACTACATCATTTGACTTTTCTCTTAAGTTACCTAATTTTATTTTATTTATTTTTCTCAATTGTTGGGCTTGAACTTACAGCCTGAGTGTTGTTCCTGAGTTGCTTTGTGCTCAAAGCTAGCACTCTACCACTGATTCTGGTTTTTGAGTGGTTAATTGGAATAAGAGTCTCACGGAGACATTTCTGCCTGGGCTGGCTTTGAGCCTCAATACTCAGATCTCAGCGCTCTGAGTAGGTAGGATTAAAGGCATGAGCCACCAGCACCTGGCTAGTTTGCCTAATTTTAAAAAGATCTTCACAGGTTAACATTTTGAAAGACACAAATGGGGAAGGGATGAATGTATAGTTTGGTGGCAAAGTGTTTGCCCTGGATTAGATGCTTATACTGTGAGTGATTACACATGTCAGGTACCATGCTAGTCAGTAGGGGTACAATGAGTAAGAACAAGACTTTAGATACAATTCCATTAAAAATGCAGTCCCATTCTAAGAATCCCTCTGTTCACAATTATGTTGTTTTGTAAAGTCAGAAAACAAATAAAAATAAATGCAGAATAAGTGTAGGCTGTGAAAAGGTAATTTTACACCTTAGAACTGTTCTGTTGGGATACTGCAGTGATATATCCACTTCTTAGTAGACATCTAGTAAATGTGGAAACTGGTGCTGGAACTTGGTATCTGATACGTTATGCTCATTAGCAAGTGCCGTATCACCTGAGCCATGCCTCCAACTCCATGGTAAAGATTTAAAAAGTAGTCCCAACATCCAGCCAGAGAATCAGTGCTCCCTATTCAGGGCTCTCAAACCATAATCTAACAGACTTGCCACAGTGTGTGAATAATGCTTATGTTGTCCAACTTTTATGCAGCTGGAACTCCACTGTCCCTTTCTTGAATTAGGATTGGTCTTTTGTCTTGCAAACACACTGTATCATTGAACTATGCCACACGTGTTCATTTGCTTTGGGAATAGTGTTTGGGGTAATGAGTTATAACATTTATTTCCGTTTCAGAGGATGCAGAGGTGCTCTGACATTCACACACAGAAACTCTTACAGCACTATACATTCATTTTTTGACTCAGTGCTAAGTAGGAACAAGATTCTGAGAATATTAAGAGTTCAAAGAAATGTGTAATAAGAATGCAAAGAGAACTATATAGTGAAATGGTTTCTGATATTCCAAGAAAAATATAGTAAAACCTTGGCAATCAAGAATTTACAAAGACTCAGGGTTTATCCATTTTGATACCAACACTTATAGTATTCTGCATGTTATAGTTTAATCTTTTGTTTATACGTGATTTATGGTATTCTGTACATAGTTTACTCTTTTATTTATAGGTGATTTGTACTAGTCTTTTAAACAGCAGTCAGCACTTTTAGAGATAGGCTTGGAGAGATTACAGAGAACAAGCCTAAGTGCCCATCCAGTTTGTCAAATACTGACCCAGTTCTTAACAATTCTAGTCACTTTTCTGTTGTGCATTTTAAAACTAGGGACATTATTTTTCATGTTCCTGTCATTTCTAGTGGCCACCTGCTTTTACTGTAGAACTAAAGAATTTTTGTCCGTGGGTTTACTGGGCTGTTTTCGCCACTATAGTTTCATTAACGTCAGTCTTTGGTAAGCACAGTAAGCACAGTAATTAGGAAAGAACAAATACTTTCACATATAGCAACTGAATTTTTTTATCAGAATTCATTGTAAGCCTCAGGTTTCTGTTTTGTGTGATACATATTGCAACATTTAAACTTTCTCCAGGCCTGCTTTTCCTGTTCAGAGGACAAAACAGCTTTAAAATCATGAAGGATTGTCAAAAGGCAAAAGATTACTATTTTTTCTTCAAAGTTTTGACTTCTATTGATTATTGTTGGGGGTTTCTTTCTTGGAATAGATGGGGAAAAGAAGAATCAAGTCATGATTCACGGAATTGAACCAATGTTGGAAACACCTTTGCAGTGGCTCAGTGAACATCTGAGCTACCCAGATAATTTTCTTCATATTAGCATCATCCCTCAGCCAACAGATTGAAGGAACAACTCCTGGCCTGAATGGAATCTCCCTGACCCAGGATTTACCAGAGCATGTCACCCTTTGCTGCAAAATCAAGTTTGGATAGAGGCAGCCTAACAACACTTGGCTGCTGCCAGCCAAGCAAGAAGAAGACTCCCTGTGAGATAAGCGACTGGGCTGGCCTTGCTTTGCATCACTGCTGCCTCTTCCACTGTGTCATTAACCCCAGCTACAGTGTGGAAGACAGACACCACAGGACCACTGCCGTCTTCTGTCTTCTTGTACAGTATAATGAAGTTGAGGCCTTCGGCCTAAGATGAAAATGGAAATACATGCCACTCAGTTTGTTTCTGATTAACAAATTAACTGGGTATTTCCTGAAATGACCATGGTTGAATTTTAGATCAAGAGAGTGGAAACATTGGTTGAATTTCCAAGAGAATTAGACTTAAAGTAAAAGAGAAATTTGGTTGTCAATACCTTATAGTAATTTTTTGTAAAAGATAAAATTACAGTAAACCCATCTTTCCTTAATGAAAATTTCCTATGTTTACAGTCTGTCTTGGTATGCAAACAATCTTGTAACTTTGATAATGAACAGTAAGAGATTTTTAAATAAAGCCTCTAAATTTGTTTTGTCATTCAGTAACATAGAATTTTACCACTTTTCAAGTGCTTTCTGAATCCCATGCAGTAAATCACTTTCTATTCTGTGTGTTACCATCTTTGGCATGGGTGGATAGAGGGCAGAGGGCAACTTGTCTCAGGAGCTGTCATCAAACTTACTGCTGTTGATTTAAAAATCTGTGTTCTTTACACACTGAAAGTATAAATAATGTTAACGGTCTTTACTGTTTTATCAGTGTAAACTTGTCAGATCATAGTATACTAAGTATCTGTATAAGAATTTTGCATTTTCTGGAAAAGCCCATTTTGTTCCGAGGTAGTGTTTTTCATTGGCTCCCTGTCTAATCTTTCACTGTGACCCCTGGCAACCAGTTTTTGAAGCCTAAACATCACCTAGGTCCTGACTGCAGTAGCTTTTCCTTACCTTTACCAAAAATATCCAGAGGTATTACTGGAGTTCTTAAAAGGAAAGTTTGCTGCACTTTATTAACAGGCTGTGGGGATTTTCCCAGTCAAATGTGTTTGTGCATTACAGTTTATTACTTGTGAGCTAGCCTGCTGTCCATATTGAATGTCAACTCATTTGAGTATGCTAAAAGAATTATACTATGATACAATAATGGTTTTAGATTCCACAATAAAAATGAATGTTTTTTCTTACAAAAAAATTATGTGAATGATCAAATGAGATCCTACTAGTTCTGATTGCTTTCCTTTCTTTTTTCCTTTTGTGATTTTCACTGATTAGCAGCAAGTTTATTCCCAGAACAAGAAAGCCAAAGAGCAAATATTCTGGAATGGGAATTCTAAAGCACAACCAAACAGAGTAATAATGTAGGGTGGTAATCACTGAAGAATCAAAGTGCAAGTATAAAAGAAAACCAGTGGATGTAAACAAAGCAAAAAGTGCGATTTTAGTAAAGGCAAGGGGAAAAATAGCACTGTTTTGAGTTATGTAAGGAAAAAAAAAATCCACTGACTTGTATTTTTGCAAAAGACGTTGGTCTGAATATGATTGTTCACATTAAAAGAATTTATTCGTCTATTGGGTTTGGGGGTTTTCCCCTTGATGTTTTGACAGACTGAAGTGAGCACCACTAGGCCAGAGGATCAGAATGCCAGGGGGTGCGGAGTGGTGATGACATATGATGAGAACGCAGCCATACAAGTTTTCCATTCACTGTACCCGGGTGAGGTACTTGCAGTGGACTTGAGTGAGCTACTGACCTGTACTTCCAGATTGGAAAGTAAATTTTATCGAACACATGTTACTTGTTCATTGTGATACCAGCATCATAACATTATTTTATTCTTCTGTAATCCCAGGTAAGTCCAACTTCCAATGTCCTAGAGGAAGAATAAAGCCAGAAATTAGTGCTGGTTTAAATTTAGCTTTTTTTTCTTTGAATCTTTCAATTTTATGGTTTATTAAAAAATGAAGGAAATGTTGTGTCTGTCTTTATTTGTAGAAGTTGAAAATAAGCATATATGATTCAAATTAACCACAGGAGAAGCCATTTAAATTTTCTTATCTTAAAACGGTGGTGCACATTTTCCAGGGGAGAAAGAATGGAGGGTAAAGAACAGAACAGCAGAGGACCTCAGATCTCAGTGTTTGGCTCATCCTTGGCAGTCATCCCTCTCCCTCATATACTCTTTGGAAAACTGAAAAAGTTTTCCAGTTTCTGGCATTTTTGACTAGGAATAAATCAGGCTAAAGTAAATCATTGACCTTCATAATGCTAATATTGTTATCTCAGTTCTTGGCATGGATATAGTCAATTGATAAAGCATCATAGTGGTTGTGTATTTTGCTTTGGATTTTTTTTGGGGGGGGGCTTGATTAGGTGTCCATTGCTGCACATATTATTGGACATTTGCTAAGCAATCATACTGTGTACCACTTGAACTATCCTCCACTCCTTTTTATTTTTTGAGATAGAATCTTGCTAACTTTCATCCAGGATGGAATACAACATGAAATCTAGCTTTCTTGAGCAGCTGGGTTTATGTTGTTAGTCATCACCCCAGCTTTATTACGATTTCTTTATGTATCTAAATACCTGCAGTAACCTACTTACAGTTCAACTAAGCTGATCTAGTGAACAAGATAAGATTATGGTATGTGGAACACATTTCACTCTGAGTATGAAAGGAGTCTGAACACTAACTAGTCTTGTTACACTTACCCTATTCCATGAAGTTGATTGATTTTATAGGAAAGCATTATGTAAGATTTGATACTGAGTGACAGGACTGCAAAAGTACTAACTGGGATTCTGTGTGTTGAATGCACTTTTTTTCTTTTGGTTTGGGTGGTTTTTTTTTTTTTTTTTTTGTAATAATTCTAATTTAGAAAATTTATTTAAGGTGACCTTTGTAGGATGCAAGTTCAAAAGTAGTAATTAAATTGATAGAAGATCTTATACTTCTCTGTCAGAACAATACCTCAGGCATTCCTATTATTAATGAGATAGTTTCTCTTTATAAAATATTCTAGAGAACCAATATAGAAAGTAACAATGTAGTAGCACTTTGCAAGTCCTGCTGACTGTGTAGAGTTACAAGAAAGTAGATGACCAGTTCATATATATATTCCAGTGGTAGTTCACAACATTTCTGTAGTAGCTTTGTTTAAAATACAATAAAACTTGAAATTACATTAAGCCTTAAACACTAATTTATAGAAAACACAGGTTAAGGGAAACAATTATATTTTTTGCTTAATTAATTTCATTTTAGTCTTTAAAAATTGTATCCATTGGAACTTCAAATAATTTCACTGGTTTATTTTCAACCTGACTGTAAAAGTCAAGGGGCATTTCTGTAAAAATTCTTTACTGTGTATTCCAGTGCAGCCAAAGGATTGTTCAGGTTCTCTCCAACAGGAATTCCACGTTAAGTTATCCAAACTTAGTAGCAGATGTGGTACCACTATGGAATATAGTCATTAACAATAACCACAGAGTGACAGGCTCATTTTCTAGATCCTTAAGATGGTTTACTAAGCACTTAGGGTTTTTAAGTACCTCACTGTTTTTGTTCACCCAGAATGTGTTAGAGCGGTAAACAGTGAGCTAAAGATAATTGGGAAGATTTAGAGATGTCCACATTCTCTGACAGCAGTGAATTCCTCTGAAGTGATGAGTGTTCCTTTCCTCTGCCCTCCCCTCTCCTCCTTTAAACCACAAAAGTACAACCAAGCTTCTCCTTTGCTTTCCTTAAGTCTTTCTTAGTGAGGTAACTAGCACATGTCTAGTGCTTAGGAAGTATGAGAAAAAAACAAAAAAACATTTTAAAAGTTGGTCTTAGCTGGGCGCCGGTGGCTCATGCCTATAATCCTAGCTACTCAGGAGGCTGAGATCTAAGGACTGCAGTTCAAAGCCAGCCCAGGCAAGAAAGTCCATGAGACTCTTACCTCCAGAAAACCAGAAGTGGCACTGTGGCTCAAGAGGTAGAGTGCTCACCTTGAGCTGAAGAGCTCAGGGATAGTGCCCAGGCCTAGAATTCAAGCCCTGCAACCGACCAAAAAAAAAAGTTGGTCATACATACATACATATGTATATATGTGTGTATATATATATACACACACATACCAGCTATAAAAATAGGAAGGGCCTTGTCATTTAGAAATCGATATACAAAGTTCAGTTGGTTCGGGTGGCATCACTGACGGGAGACTTGCTTACTCAAATCAGCCACTTTCAGTAGGAACCACTGAGGACTGGATCCGTGCGTCAGTCCACATTTCACTTGAGCTGTAGTGTAGACCGCAACACATCTTTGGTTGAACGGAGCTCTAATTTAAGCTGCCCCTCAAGTTGGAGCCATTCTTACCAAGCATCTGGAAGTATTTATTAATTCTGACCTTTTCATAAATGGGTGGTTTGTGTCTTGCTTGCTTCTAAGACCTCACTTTGAAAAATGAGAGCTGTTTTAACCCAACATTTCCCAAACTTTCCTTGACTAGATTTCTTTTCCCCCTCAAGTATACTTGAACTCAGCTTGAGAAATACTACATGGAGATTCTTAGATGCTAATGGTTTCAGTTTTGCAGCATTACTTTTATTCCTCCTTTTTGTTGTTTTTGGTCGTGCGGCTTGAACTCTGGGCCTGGGTACTGTCCCTCAGCTCTTCAGCTCAAGGCTAGTGCTGTACCACTTGAGCCACAGTGCCACTTTATTCCTCCATTTTTGACAACTATTTGAAAGAAGCTCCAAAGCTGGTGACTCATCTCCAAACAAAATCATTTCTTGTCTGTCTGTTCTTTCATCCAGATGTGTCCCATTTTGTTAGTATGACTCTTGAAATTTTTTTTTTTTTTGCCATTTATGCTATGTCATACTTGCATATAATGGATTAAAGAAAAACCTTTCCTAGTCCTTCACGAGGAGAGTAAACAGGAATTAAATGGGAATGTTTTGCTTTTATTTTTTTTTTATTATTATTATTATTTTTTTTTTTTTTTTTTTGGTCCGGTCGTGGGGCCTGAACTCTGGGCCTGGGCACTGTCCCTCAGCTCTTCAGCTCAAGGCTAGCACTCTACCACTTGAGCCACAGCGCCACTTCTGGCTTTTTTCTTTTTGCTTATGTGGTGCTAAGGAATCGAACCCAGGGCCTCGAGCATGCAAGGCAAGCGCTCAACTCCTGAGCCAACTTCCCAGCCCATATTTTGCTTTTAGAGAGTCCCTCATAATGCAAATTTGGAGAGTTGCTAAGCTGGGAATCAAGAGCACTAGAACTGAAGTTATAGTCATACAGGGTCAGCTCTTACAGTGTGGGTCTCTGGTACTACCACATACAGCAGGTATTTTTTCTTTTGCTTTTTTTAATTTAGTTTGACAAAGTTGGTGCCTTTTAACAAAGCAGTTTATGAATACAATGCATTTTGATCAAGAGTCACTCCCTTCAACATAACTCGTTCTTCCCTTTTCTTAATTTTTTTGGTATGTTGCAATCTTTTTTTTTTTTTTTTTTTTGGCCAGTCTTGAGGCTTGAATTCTGCCTGGACATTGTTCCTGAGCCTCTGTGCTCAAGGCTAGCACTCTACACTTGAGCCACAGCACCACTTCCGGCTTTTTCTGTTTAGTGGTACTGAGGAATCAAACCCAGGGCTTCTTCATGCTTGCTAGGCAAGGACTCTACCATTAAGCCACATTCCCAGCCCACAATGAATTCTTGACTACATTCTCCTCTTTCTTCCTTCTTTACTCTTTTCCCCTTAGTCCCAATCCCCCCTCTTGCATGTATCCATTTCCTGATGCTGATTTTGTTGGGCTTTGACCTAGTCTAAAAGATTATACTATTTGAGATTTTTCATAGACTCTATTAGTCTTTGGTTAGGTAGCCACTTGAGTATCACCTAATGTGTTTACTTATACATTTATAGATTCTTTCTCTCCTCTCTCTCCCCCCCCCCCCTTCCCATTGGTCGTGGGGCTTGAATTCTGGGCCTGGGTGCTGTCCCTGAGCTCTTCAGCTCAAGGTGAGTGCTCTACCAGTTGAGCCACGGCACCACTTCTGGTTTTCTGGTGGTTATTTGTAGATAAGAGTTCCAGGGACTTTTCTGCCTGAACTGGCTTTGAACCGAGATCCTCAGATCTCAGCCTCTTGAGTAGCTAGTATTACGGCATGAGCCACCAGCTCCCGGCTTTTTTGGTTCTTTCTATCAAACACAAATAAGGGAAAACGTGCAAACTTTTTTCCTCTGGGTCTGGCTTACTTAATATAATTTTGATTTTTTCCAAGTCTTTCCATATGAATGGTCAACATATGTTTCTGATCTCTAGCTAGATAATGAATTTTTTTTCTTTTTGAAGATGCAATGGCTATTTTCTGTTTTGACTAGTATATACATTGCATATAATCTATGTTTTAAAGAGCTAGAAGGAATTCCAGAGCTTACGTGAGCTCTGTTTGAAGCAGTTATTGGTAACTGTGTGAGGGAATCTGGCCTGAGCTGTATTCACAAGCATGCCAGGACTGTCAGTAACGTCTTCTTATTGACTGGAGGACTGTTGTGCCCATAACAACTGCACTCCAAAGAAGATCTGGGAGGTTTTTAGACACTAAAAGGAGTGGAAGAGGAAGAGCATGTTAAACACTGAGCAGAGACCTACCGCTCATCAATTGCTTATCACCAGTTAAGATGTTTGGACACTGTCCTGAGCATTGAAGACCCTGGAGATAAAATGATGTTAATGGATGTGCTTACCATGATTTGGCTCTCAGCTGTAACCTCTGATAGCCTCCAATCCACTTTGGAAGGGTTTTGATATTTGTGTTACTTTTACAGAGATATCTAACTCATTGGCATAAATTATGTCTGATCTCTATAGTTTTGTGCAAGGCTAGAGCAAAAATTGTTTTCCTGATTATGCCATCTTAACCATATTGCTTTTAAATATTTTGTCATTCCTAGTGCTTATTTCTAAAACTCTATAGCATCCTAGTCATGATTTTGGAATTATATGAAATGTCACCCTATCCTGGTGTCTCCGATGTACATTAATTGTGCTGGTATTCATGTGGCAGAGATAATGATAACCAGGTCCTAGAGCAGATTTTTTTTTTGCACTAGTATTTTTTAATTGCTATAAAGGTGATATATGGAGGAGTTACTGCTATATAAGTCAGGTAATAAGTACATTTCTTTCTGGGTATTGTCACTCCTTCCCTCATTTTTGCCCAGTTTTTCCCTCCCTTCCCTTTCCCTATATACAAATCGCATAGTTCATTTTCAACATAGTGTCTAGTGAGTACCACTATAAGATCAGATATTAAAGTGGAGAGAACAGATTGTCATGGGTCAAAGCCAAATTGACTTGGACTCAACAGTACATGAACCACTGAAGTTAATCAAGCCATCATAACTAGCAATAGTTCAACTAATATATTTGGTGAACAATGATCATTCTAGGCAGAATAAGGTCTATACACTATTCTTTCTTTGTTTTGGAGTTTAGGTAGGGTAAACTGGCATTGAATTCCTGATCCTTCTGCCTCAATCTCCTGGGTACTGTGATTACAAGTGTATATTATACTGTTAAGATATAAATGACATCATGTCAGTTCCTTGGTCAAAACATTCCAGTGTCTTCTTACCAAGAAGGTTGTAGATTTCCTACCAAGTTTTGCTTCCTTTGGTCTCTGAGAATGCTGCCTATTTCTCATTCCCTCAGTTACTTTGTTATCTGATTTTGCTCATCTTATCTCTTGATGTGGACCAGGTAATTCTTCCTGAGGCTTTCCTTGATTTCACCTCTCCCTGCAGGCTTGCTTCCTCACTCTCTCCAGATATCTGCTAGTATGGTGCTCATTCATAGAGGCATTTTCTGACAACTTTACTAAAATTATGTCCTACTCCCAGGCCCCTCTTACTGTCACCCATGTATTTCTCCTTCATAGAAATTCTTTCTCTGGGGGCTGGGAAGGTGGCTCAGTGGTAGAATGCTTGCCTTGCATGCATGAGGCCCTGGGTTTGATTCCTCAGTACTATGTAAGCAGAAAAAGCTGAAAGTAACACTGTGGCAAGTGGTAGAGCACTAGCCTTGAGCAGAAGAGCTGAGGACCAGTGCCCAGGCCCAGAGTTCAGTCCCCATGGCCGACAAAAGAAAAAAAGAAAAATTCTTTCTCTGAAATGATGTGCCTCTTGACATATGGCTATATAAACATCATTGAATACTTATAGTGGCCCAGGCACTGTTCTAAGTGCTTTCCAAGTATTAACTCATTTCATTTTAGAACTAAATTAGTTACTAATATTTCCCCAGAGAGAAACTGAGACACAGGACAACTAAACTTGCCCTGTATGATGAATGATAAAGTCAGGATTTAAACCCAGACAGAGCTCCTGACAGGCTGAGTCAGGTGGGTCACAAGGTTGAGGTTAACTTGGGCTGTACAGCAAGCCTCTGACAAATAGAAGACCCAGGAACGAAAGTCCAGAGTCTACCCTTGTACCCACTTCCTGCAGTTACCTCGGCTTACATTTGTTCTCTCAACAGACTGCTGTTGTTCATGTTGTCTTAGGAGAACTGAGGCTTTATTCTTTTTGTGTCTGTATCACCAACAATACCAGTGGTTTATTAAATATTTGCTGAGTACATGTTTCCACAACTTTCTTGTTTGTTTTTATTTTTTTTATTTTTTGTCAGTGGTGGGGTTTGAACTCTGGGCCTGGGCACTGTCCCTCAGCTCTTCAGCTCAAGGCTAGTCCTCTACCAGTTGAGCCCCAGGGCCACTTCCGTTTCCCTGAGTGGTTTATTGGAGATAAGAGTCTCATGTACTTTCCTGCCCCAGCTGGCTTTGAACTGGGATCCTTAGATCTCAACCTCCTGAGTAGCTAGGATTAGAGGTGTGAGCCACCAGTGCCAGGTTGTTAACTCAACTTTGATGTACATTAGGAAATGCTTTTTTGGGGGGGGCCTGAACTTTGGGCCTGGGCTCTGTCCCTCAGCTCTTCAGCTCAAGGCTAGTGCTCTACCACTTGAGCCACAGGGCCACTTCCTGCATTTTTTCTGCTTATGTGGTGCTGAGGAATCGAACCCAGGGCCTCAGGCATGCAAGGCAAGCGCTCTACCACTGAGCCACCTTCTCAACCCCGGAAATGCTCTTTTGAAGTGGCTTTTGAACCTGGTAATGAAGAAAGGTTGAAACTGGACAGAGGGAAGAAACAGTGATAGTGAGCTGGAGAGAGCCACCTGAGCGAAAGCTCAGAGGATGGGTTGTCCTGTCCAGGCAGGAGATATTACTAGAATATATAGCTTGTATTCATTCCCTGTTTGGTCTTCTCCAAGCCACAGGAACAATGCCTGCAGCATAGAAGCTCTCCATTTGTTGAATGAGTAAATTACATAGTTGTGGGAAAGATGGAGAAAAGTGAGTGTCATACCTGGAATATGGTAAATCTAGCTGATACCCAGGGTGTAGAGGAATTGAGGATGGGAAGAGGAATTCCCCCACTTTATACATTTAACCCCAGCACACTCATTTATGCTTTCTTCTCATCATTGGAGTACAGAGGATAGTTGCAAAGTTCTTTTAACTGTGCTTAGTCATATTGGCCAGGAGTGGAAATAACAGAATTTTTCAAGAGAAACTGAGATTGAGTAGAATCACAAAAACCAGTTCACATATTACAAACCTATAAACTATATTGTAGTGTGAAATATGTAGACCTCTTGGAAAGTCAACCACCAACATATAAATATCGTCAGAACCGTCTCAATCACAGAGGACTGGTGAGGTAATCCTATATGTTCCAAAAACCTGTTTTTACATCGTATTACAAATATAAGCTAGCCACTGATGGCTCTCACTTTTAATCCTAGCTACTCCAGAGGCTGAGAGCTGAGGATCATAGCTCAAAGCCAGCTTGCTTAGGAAAGTCTGTGATACTATCTCCAATTAATGGGCAAAAAAGTCAGTAATGGAGCCATGGATCAAGTGGGAGAGTGCCAGCCTTAAGTGAAAAAGCCAAGAGACAGTGTGCAGACCCTGAGTTCAAGTCTAAGTACTGATGTGTACACTTTTACATGTACGCCCATCCATATCTACACCCATACACAATGTATTGTGGGAGAATCCATCCTGGAAACTACTTTTCTTGTCACTGTGCTGTCTGCCATCTGCAACTGACTGTCTGTACCCTGCTGATTTCCTCAGTCAAGTCCAGCTAACAAAGCCAGATGTCAGAATAGAAATCTCCAAGTCTCTGGAATATCAGGAAGAGATCAGGGATGAGTGTGCTCTAGAAATGCTGATGGATTTTGAGGGGCTGGTCATTTTGGTCAAATGAGTATTAGTTATCTAGAAGCCAAAACAAATCAAATGTTTTTAGGAGTGGCACCAATAGTGTTTTCATTGGTTAAGAATTTCTCTGTGACACAAATTCAGTTATACTGGCTTAAGCAAATAAGGGATTACTTTGACTCATATCCTAAAAACTCCAGAAATTGATCTAAAATTTATATCCTCTTTATGAGGTCTACATCTGTTTCATTCATAAATATTGCCTTTTCTGTGTCCTAGATCCTGACGCTGGCACCTCTGGTGACACAAATACCTGAAAAGACTTGGGAACTTACATTCTTCAGTACATCATCTTAGAAAGAGGAATTTCCTACTCATTCCCCCATCCTCACACACCCATTGCCATGAGGACTGAGGAATCTTTTGCCCAGAAGCTTTGCCAAATATTTCCTCAAGCCAAATTGGCTTGAGCTGAGTCATAGATCCACTCCTGAACCAATCACTTGGCCTGATTTTACATATTCTGATTGGCTTAGTACATCAAGGCCCAGCCCCAAGCACAGGGGTGTTCCCACGTAGGGGTTCCCATACATATAGTTGCTAGAGAAAGAGGAGAAAGTAGGGAAAAGGTGGTTTCCTCAGAAATAATCCTAGGTGTTTTGTCAGAAAGGAGAAATAGGTTCTAGGGAGGCAACCTACGAAGGTTTATGGCATCCGCATCATTATTACTATGATAAAGGCAGAGTTAGAGGTAATGCAGATATAGATAGGAAACTCCAGTTTCAAACCCTCAGCTCTGTCTGTTTCCAAGCTACCTCTTCAAGTCCCAATTTCTTCATCTGCAAAAATGTAAATGCTAGTGCTTCAGGGAGCATCAAATTCATATAGCAAAATACAGGTATAGATATCTAAACATACAAGGAAATATGTTTTAAAATCCAATGTGAAGTATTCTTTATTTGTGTGTGTGTGTGTGTGTGTGTGTGTGTGTGTGTGTGTGCGCACGGGCATGCCAATCTGGGGCTTGAACTCAGGGTGTAGGCACTGTCCCTGAGTTTTGTTTGCTCAAAGCTAGCACTCTACCACTTAAGCCACAGCTCCACTTCCAGCTTTTGGTGGCTAATTGGAGATAAGAGTCACATGGACTTTGCTGCTCAGGATGGCTTCAAACTCCATCTGCAGATCTCAGCCTCCTGAGTAGGATTACAGGCATGAGCCACTGGCATCTGGCTCTTTGTTGTATTTTTTTTTAATGTGTCAACCATAGTCATTGAAGCGAAGATTGATCCCACATGGCCTCTGGCAGGACAGAAAAGCAAATGGAAGAAAGATTGGCCACCACCAGTGCTGGGCAAGTCAGGGCTCATCCCCTGCCTTCATTGCAAGAAAGAAGTTTCACTGGTTCAGAACCAATCTTAGGCAGCAGGTGTTCAGTGCTGGGTGTTAAAGTTTCAGCTTTGATTTTTCTATGAAATCGTTCAGGTTATTAAAATGTCAGCCCTATTCTCTTGTTTAAAAACTGGTTTCATTTCTAATGACACAGCACCATCGTGCCATTCCTTGATTTAGTCACGAGAACCAAAACTAATGTGTGGCTAGTTTCATGTCATTTTTATAGCAGATAGTACAGAGAACAACAGAGTCTTGTGAAAACAGATGTATTTGCTAGCTGTGTCTCTATCTGCAGCCTTCCAAACTCAAACCCTTATTTCTGCTGGGGCTCACTCTTCAGGGCTGGTCCCTGTGGGAGATGCTCTTTCAAGAACAAGAGCTTGGCTGTTCTATTCAGGAAGAAAAAGCATGCCATCCCTAAACCTTGTACATATTCTGATAGTTTCAGACCTTACTTCTCTTAAGAGAAGATCCCTGAGCATTACTGTGTATTATAAATACACTGGATAGTTCTTTGTTTGATGAGTCCCTGAAAACTGGTAGTATTACATTAGAATGTGAGCCTATATTTGGTATTTCTGGAAAAAAGCATTGCCTTAAGAATAATGATTTTAATAGCAATACAGTCTCCTCACAAAAGTATTATGATCTACAATGGTTCCATAAGAAGGTTAAACAATATTTACCAATAAAAAAATAGAATCATTGAATCTAACAGGATTTCAGAGAATTATAGAATTTATTTAGAAACCTGAGCTAACTTTGGTGTCATTGCTTGATCTCTCTTGTATCTGGGTTTCTTTGTATATGAAATACAAATAAAAATAATATATACCTCAGGGGATATAGTAAAGATTATATGAACTAAGTTGGGCATGGTAGCATATGCATATAACCCAAGCTGCTTAGGAGATGAACACAGGAAGTTTGTGGGCTTAAAGCTAGCTTAGCTAAAAGTAGCAGAGACTCTATCTTAAACATAAGAACAGAAGGGCTAGACATGTTTGATGGTTAGAGTGCCTGCCTAGCAAATGTGAGCATGGGAGTTCAAATCCCAGTACTCCCTAAAAATAATAATAAAAATAAAAACAAGACGGCTGGAGGATATGGATCAAGTGGCAGAGCATTGCCTAGAATATGAGAAGCCCTGGGTTTAAATACAGAGAAAGAAAGGGGAAGAGGAAGAAGAAGAAGAAAAAGAGAGGGAGGGGAGGAAAGGAGGAAGGGATGGAAAGGGAAGGAAGATCATATGAACTAATATATGCAAAATGTTTGGAACAGCACCTGGTACAGAGCCTGCTCTTCATATCCTTCCCTACTGGCTTGCCTCAACCTCAGCCATCTGATCTTTGATCTCAAGTTGTTTTCCAATGTTTGCTTCTGTTCAAATATGACAGACTAAGGCAAGCCTTGCTTCCATGCTAACAAGCTGGTGTTCTCCACAGCCAACCAGCAGTCTTTCCTTGTCTTTGAGGGCTAAACAGGACTCCTAGGGGTACGAATTTTTAAAGGTATTTTTTAGATATAAAATATGTTGAGGAAGACCCAAATCACATAGACTAGATTTGGCTTATTCTTTGCTTTGACTGTGCTGTTCTGTTTTTAAGCCCAGGTTCTAGAACTTCTTGGTCCAGTTTTAAACATTTCCTCTGTTTGACCAAATTGTATATACTAAAAATATTTTTCTATATCAAGCAAAGTAAGCCAGACCCAAAGCAACATAGGTTGCATTTGTAATCATTAGAATGTGCTTTTAAATCTGTAAGTAAATCCAAATGAATAGTTAAAAAAATTACACTTGGAAATAAATTAAATACGACTCTAAACATTTACCCAATGAGACCAAAGGAAAATATTCTTAGGAGAGGATCATAAGGGCTCAATAGCTATGTGTATATGGTCATATAAAATGATGTATATTGAAATAAACTCCAAGAAGTGGAAACAAGGTTTTTTAGTTTACTTTTTGAGGTGCTTTTTTTTCTTTTCTGCTTTTTTCCCCCATTGTGTTGCTATGTTGGAAATGAACTATATAACTTGGGAGGGACATCAGTAGGGGGAAAAAAAACCTAGGAGAAAATGAGGGAGGAGTGACACTTTTCAAAAAGAAATAGATTTAATATCTGGCTTATGTAACTGTAATCCCCCTGTATATCACCTTACAATAAAAATAAAAGAAATTTGTTCTCTAAAAACTAAAAATAATCACAGGGGTTGTAGGTACAGCTCAGTTGGTAGAATGCTAGTTAATGAGCAAAAGCAGAATGTATCAAGTTTGAGTCCCAGTCTTGGACCTAAAATAAATGCTTTCTACAATGAAATTGCCCGTGTGTGTGTGTGTGTGTGTGTGTGTGTGTGTGTGTGTGTGTGTGTGTGTGTGTGTGTGTGTGTGTGTGTGTGTGTGTGTGTGTGTGTGTGTGTGTGTGTGTGTGTGTGTGTGTGTGTGTGTGTGTGTGTGTGTGTGTGTGTGTGTGTGTGTGCATGTGCCAGCACTGGGGCTTAAACTCAGGGCCTAAGGTCTGTCCCTGAGCTTTTTTGCTCAAGGCTAATGCTCTACCACTTGAGCTCCACTTCTGGCTTTTTTGGAGATGAGTCTCATGGACTTTCCTGCCCTGGCTGGCTTCCAACCTCAATCCTCAGATCTCAGCCTTCTGAGTAGCTAGCATTACAGGTATGAACCACAGGCACCCCACATTCTCTGCATTCTTTTTAAAAAAAATTCTTTTATTCATTCTGTCAGCTGATATTCTCATGCCCCTATGCTTACCTGAGCAGTCCAAAAATATTGGGAGCCTTGCCTATGTACCTCTGATCCCTTGTCCTAGGTTTGGAATTTCTTGAAGCCTATTCCCCCATAAGACCATAGACAGTCTCTTTGGGGATCAGTTCATGAGAAGACATATGAATCCTTTTGGCCTTTTTCCTCTGCTTTGATATCCTTTCTCCAAGTCTCACAGGCCTTTCTGCCAGAATTTAGAACTTCGGCAAGGAGAGACAGATTCCCAAGCCTTGGGCTGCTTGAGCCTATATTTGGGTCTTTTGAGGTGATGTTCCAGTGTTGTTGCGTGTGGTCAACAACACCCTCTATTGGTGTATGTTTTGGCAGAAGACCTCCCATTTACTCAAACAAAAGAGTATATCTTCTCATCTCACTGTGTTTCCTTGGTCTAATATCTTTCCTCCTACCTCGTCTCACTGGCCTGCTTTTCCCTGATTCCCTTTCGGGGCCTTTTTCCTTTCCCCGGGCCTCTCTTCATGCCTTGGCTGTCACATGCCTGGTCCTTCTGTGTGTCTCACTTTGGTTTCTGTTCCCTCTTGTTCTTTTTCTTTCACTTTCCCCCACCCACTAGTCTTTTTAACAGTTCTCTGTGACTTACAGTGTGGGAACATGGTACTTGCTACCTCCCACATCACACAGCCACCGTGGATTTATTTCGTGGGACCAGCCTTCCTTCAGTGAACCACTTCGGGAAGATACATGCACAGATGCCAGGGCCCGCTCTCACAGCGGTCCTACTTCCTGCCCATCGCAGGGGACCAGAGTAGGATCAAAGATAGAGGCCACAGAGAATCCCCCAGACCTCCTGACACATTCTTTTTTTCTTTTTTCTTTTTTTTTTGTCGGTCGTGGGGCTTGAACTCTGGGCCTGGGCGCTGTCCCTCAGCTCTTCAGCTCAAGGCGAGCGCTCTACCACTTGAGCTACAGCGCCACTTCCGGTTTTCTGGTGGTTTATTGGAGATAGGAGTCTCACGGTCTCTCCTGACCGGGCTGGCTTTGAACCGCGATCCTCAGATCTCAGCCTCCTGAGTAGCTAGGATTACAGGCGTGAGCCACCAGCGCCCGGCTTTCTCCTGACACATTCTGTTGGGCAGTGGTGCTGGGTGTGAGCCAAGACAGTACTCAGAACAGCTTCAGTCTATGAAAGCACAAGTGGGGCGGGGGTGCTGGGGGGTTCTGAAAGGAATAGCATGGACTGTGCGGAAGAGGTGGGGTAACATGTATGACTGACACCAGGGAGGTTTCTAGTGCTGACATGACTGGGCCCCCTAATCCATGAAACTCAGCTGAAACACCCTGGCCCAGTCATAAGTAGAAATCGTTCTTCCCCTTTCTCCCTCAACACTGCACATGTGGGCTTGTGCGATCTGTTCTTATGTAAAGGTTTGTAAAATGGTCCCAGAGGAGGTGAGGTCTGGGATTGCTTGGCTATACCTCCATTCCCAAGGGTTAGCCATCTGCTAGGATGGCTGAGACAGTGTGGATGCAAAGTGGGAGAAGGGAGGGGATGTTAAGGCTGCTGGGAATGGGGTCTTTTAGGATAATTTCAGAAAGCAAGAAATGTTATTTCAAATAGGAAGACCTGGATTTGGCCCAACACTTCCTTAAAGGCAGTTGCCCTTTGAAGCCAGGAACTAGATTAGAAATACAGTTCATGTCTAAGAAAGAGTAGGTTTCTGATAATCATCCATTTCCTGCTGGTTTGATGAAATGACCCTTGGGAAGAAGCCTTGAGGGCACCTGCTGCAGCCAGCCCCAGCAGCTGAGTGAAAGTGACTTGTGCCCCCAGTGCTGCCGGCTTCTGAGCTGCTGGCATGGCCTGCTCTTGTCTGCTCTGGAGCCAGGTGGAACAGTCTTTTCCCATCTTCTTAAGTTCCAAAGCAGAAATGTACCTAATCTCAGCATCCTCTTCTTATCTCCTAAGGAGCAGGTGTAAAAACCCACCACCCAGAGTTGGACCATGTCATCCATATAGCATGTGTTAGAAACTTAATACAACAAGGCTGAGAGGTAGAGCCTAATGAAAGTTAATGAGGGCCAGGGAGCAGAGGGAGTGGATCAATGCTGTTATCACCAGAATGGGATTTTACAAAAGTTGGTTTTTTACCTCTCCTCCCTCACTCTTTACTCTTCCCTCCATTTGTTCTTCTACCTTGGGATGATGTAGCAAGAAAGCTTGTGTCAGATAACAACACCCCCCCCTTTCAATCTTGAACTTCCTGCCCATAGAACCCTGCCTGAACCAATAACTTTCTGTCTATTATAATGTACCCAGTACCAGACCCAGTGTCTGGTATTCTACGATAATCAGGCTATAATCCTAGCTATTCATGAGGCTGAGATCTGAGATCCTGCCAGCCTGGGCAAGGAAGTCCATGAGACTCTCATCTCCAATAAACCACCAGAAAACCAGAAGTGGTGCTGTGGCTCAAGTGGTAGAGCTCTCGCCCTGAGCTGAAGAACTCAGGGACAGTACATAGGCCCAGAGTTCAAGCCCCACAACCGACCAAAAAAAAAAAGGTTCTTTCTTCCTTCTTTCCTCTCTTCCTCCCTCCTTTTCATTTTTCCTCCTTTCCTTCCTTCCAATGATTTTTGACAGTTATTGGGGCTTGAACTCAGTGCCTGGACTCTGTCCCTGAGCTTTAGATTGCTCAAGGCCAGTGAGCTACCATTTGAGCCACAGCTCCACTTGTGGCTTCTTTGATGCTTAACTGGAGATAAGAATGGCTTTGATCTGTGATCCTTATATCTCAGACTCTTGAGTAGCTAGGATTATAGCTATGAGCCCTCAGCGCCAGGCTTCTTTCTTTAAAAAAAATTGGACCATAAACTCCTTGAACCAGTGACCAAGTCCCATTCATAGTCCATCCCACCATCCCATCAAGCACAGAAGTTGTCTTTTTGATAGTGACTGAATGAACATTTGTTGAATCTATACCTAATGCTTTCAAGGAAGGCCCCAGGACAGTAAGATAAAGGATGTTGGGATGTTGGGGCCTAATGCACCTTAGATATTATCTATTTCATTTCCTCATTGTTTGGGTGAGGAAACTGAGATCCAAACCCATAGAGTGACTTAGCCAAAGTCACAGAAGCCTTGACTGGTGGAGTTAGTGGAAACATTCTTCCCTATAAATCAATACTTAAGCAAGTCAGTAAGCTGACTAAGTATCTGTGTTTAGGCTAATTGCTGCTACTCATCAGAGTAGGGGTATGATGATAGATGTTAAAGGTAATATATTCAGGAACAGAAGCTGTGGCTAAGAACTAATGTGAACAAGGCCTCTGCCACAGTATAGGTCCCCTGACCATCCCCCCCCCCCCCCCAAGGTCCTTTTGTTGAAGGCTTAGTCATCAGGATGACACTACTGAGTAATTGTGGAGACTGTAAGAGATAGGGGCTCTTCCAGTCATGCCCTTGAAGGGGACTATGAGGACCTCAGCCTCTTCCATTTCCTCACTTTCCCATCATGATGAGAACAGTTTGCTTCAACTTGTGCTCGACCATGATTTGCTGCCTTGTTACAAGCCCAAAGCCATGGAGCCAATTGATCATGGATAGAAACGTTCAAAACCATGAGCCAAGACAACCTTTTTCTCTTTATAAGTTAGTTACCTCAGGTACTTACTACAGTAATGGAAGGTTTACCAGCTCTGTCACCTTAGATTGGCAGTACAAGCAGTTCTAGCAAGATGCTGAAAGAGCCCAGGCTGAGCAGAGAAGCTCAGGAGTGGATGCTAACTCGAGCCCCAAAGACAGACACTGCAGGAGAACCCAGGCTCTAGGTCAGGGCCAGCTTACCTACCTGGGAACCCAGAAGACCCAGTCCACCCAGAGAATGATCATGGGCACAAAGTCCTATCCCAGGCCAATCAGTGCCTCCCACAACAGTCTTATGGCCTCTATAGCATGCTCCAAGAAAAAGACACAGCCACACAATTTATAGGAGACTTCTGACTTATACACCTGGAGCCTAATAAGTGGGTATTTTTTGAATCCTCAAGGTTAGTATATTTGTTGTATAGCAATAAACTAATATAAGTGAATATTAAATCTTATTAGAGTTTTGGATTTTTCTTTTTCTCTTTTTTTTTTTTGAGATAGGATTTCCCTATACAGCCTTAGAACTCTTTATCTCCCTGCCTCAACTTTCCAAGTGCTGGGATTATAGGCATTTGCTACCATATCCAGGCTGGGGTGTGTGTGTGTGTGTGTGTGTGTGTGTGTGTGTGTGTGTGTGTGTGTGTGTGCTGGGGTGTGGGTATGCTGGGGTGTGTGTGCTGGTGTGTGTGTGTGTGTGTGTGTGTGTGTGTGTGTGTGTACCGATCCTGGGACTTGAACTCAAGGCCTGGGTGCTGTCCCTGAGCATCTTTTGTTCAAGGCTCATACTCTACTACTTGAACCACAGTTTGGGCTTTTTGGTGGGTTTATTGCAGGTAAGAATCTCATGGACTTTGCAACCGGAATCCTTAGATCTCAGCCTCCAGAGTAGCTAGAAATACAGGCATGAGCCACCAGCACCAGCATGATTTTTTTTTTTTTTTTTCCTTTGGTGCTGGTCCTGGTTTTTGGACTCAGGGTCTGGGTGCTGTCCCTGAGCTTTTTTGCTCAAGGCTAGTGCTCTACCAGTTTGAGTAACAGCTCCACTTCCAGCTTTTTGGTATTTAATTGGAGATAAAAGTCTGAGACTTTCTTGCCTGGACTGCCTTCAAACTTCAGTCCTCAAATCTCAGCTTCCTGAGTAACTAGGATTATAGGCATCAGTCACTGGCACCCATCCCAGACTGATTTTTTAAGATTTATCCAGGTCTTAGAGGAGGAATGGAAGTTTCCAGCAAATTAGGAGAGCTTGCCACCTGGTTCACTCTATAATTTAGCAGCAAGAGAGGTTGGGCCTTGGAGGCAAAGGTGAGTTTGGCTTTTTGGCCCTCAGGCGTTTCTGATCAGGTCATTAGAACAAGTAAAGAGTTTCACATAAAGAAAGAAAAGAAGCAGAAATATCGTCAGAAAAATTGATGTTAAGAGAAATGAACCCCAAGTTAAGGACTCAAATGTTTTTTTTCTTTCTTGCTATTGTGTCTAACATATTTATAAGATATTTCTTTGTTGTTTTGTATGTCCCTCCCCCATGGTATAACTCCTGTTTTCACTGTATTTGATGTTAGTATAATTTGTGGAGGAGAAGGGAAAAAACAAATTGTTTAAATAGGGATACAGGTGGATCCATTGCACCAATGAGATGTACAAGATGTTATGTCGAAAATGAATTTTACAACTTTGGCAGGGGGTTGGGGGTGTGGGAGAGAAGTGGGGGGGAGATGGGAAGGGATGGGAAGGGGAAACAAAGGAGGAGGCAACAATGCTTGATAAGAAATGCACTCATTACCTTGACTATGTAATTGTAACCCTCTGTATGGTATTTTCATAATTAAAAAAAAATGTGTTTCATAAAAAAAGAAGAGATTGAAGAGAATACTGGCCAAAGATCAAGAGAAGGGAAATTGCACCCAAACATGAAATAAAATCCTTGGGGGATGATATTTGCATGTGCCTTAAAGGCTCACTTGAAGACTGAGTCAATTTTACCTCAGGATAAAGGTGGGAAATTAAGAGTGAGTTAGAGAGACTGCTTGTTGCTCAATTTCACAGGATGTAAGGCATTTGATAACACAGACATAGTGTGGGCTAGGCTGGAGGTATGTTCTGGGTTTACAGCGTGGGAAGACTCTTGAGCCACAGGCAGCACTAAGCTTGGGCGATTTTGAAAGCAAGAGAGGCCACAAAAAGGTTGAGGACTGGACAGGATAGACTCAAGGGAAACTGAGTGTGTAAAATGGATGGAAGTAAATATAGGACATGAGGATTCTTTCCAGACCATGAAAGTTTGACTAGGCAAAAGTCGATCAGTCTTCATGGTGGATCTAGCAGTTGGGATATTAAAAAAAAAGGTGACAAATGTCATAGCCACTGCATGATGATAAAATAGCATTCCAGCAGAGCTCTCCCCTCAATCCAGCTTTTCTCCAGCCCAGTCTGTAAGCTGCATGTCTGTTCAACCCAAGTACTGCTCAAAAGGCAAAAGTCATTCATTTGAGGAGCAAAGAATGTCCAATACCAGGCAAAAAATAGTGAATCCTGTGTGAGAAGTGTGGCTACAGAACAATGGGCTTGGGGGGAGAGATTGACACCCAGCTGCAGCACAGGGTCTTCAGGAAAGAATGGCAGCGAGTCACTGACTGGCATCTAGATGGCAAATTTGAGAAAGGAGAGGGTAGCTAGGTGGGTAGCATGTGCCTATACTGGAAGCTACTCTGGAAGCCAAGGCAACAGGATTGCTTGTAGTGAGGTGTTTGGTACCAGTCTGGGCAACATAGCAAGAACTGGTCTCCCCAAACCAAGCAAACAAGCAAAGTAACTGTGACTGGACTTCGGGTGTGATTTAGTGGTAGAACATTGGAGACAATCCCAGCATTGCCAGGAAAAAAGAGAGGAAGGGAGAAATGTAGGAAAGGAGAGAGAGAAATGAGAAAGGAAGGAAAAAAGGAAGAGAAAAGGAGAATAATCTAGTATTTCTCCTCTAAACTACCAAGCAAAACCAAACTTTACCTTATCCCATGTATGTACACACACACACACACACACACACACACACACTCTTCACTCATCTATAGCCTAATGACTTTAACTCAAACAACTTTTCCAATGACAAACACAGAAAAAGTTACTCCTGTCCATGCTTAGTTGTGTTGTTCTCGAAGACAACTTGGTAGCCATAAAATTGTCCTTTAGGCTATTCTTTAGACAGTGGCCTTCTCGGCCTCTTTCCTTGACTGACTGCCCAAACCATGGCTGAAACTTCCTAACCATGAATTTATAGAGTAAGAAGCATACAACACCGTCTTTGTTCTAGCACTACCAGACCAGCTAAGGGCAGACTAGGCCAACAGAGCTGTTCTCCTTCCCGCTCCGTCTGGGTAAGCACACATCTTCCACCCTTACTTTAAAGGCAGACAATTTGTTTTTATCATTTGCCAACACAGCTGAGGATGATTATTAATTAATCAAAAACACTGACTTTTAACTTCCCACGCTCTCTGCAGAGATGCTCCAGTGACAGCTTGCATCTGGGCTTCAGAGCTGTTTAGATCGAAGTGGGTACTGTACAGCAGAGACTTGTTTTTTTCTGGTTTCTTCTTCTTAAAACACAACTCTAGCTTAATCCCATTTAGCCAGTAAACTTGATTTTTAAGGTGGTCTCATTTTGTGGAGCTTTTGTTGGTCCTTTTATACAGCTTCCTTTGAACCCAGAGATGCTGTGTCAGGATTTCACAAAAAGGAAATAAGTTCAGAGCACATTTTCTATTCATCAAAAGCTTGAACCCAAAAGCACACACACACACACACACACACACACACACACACACACACACACACACACACACGAGCAGTATGTTTCCATGAATAATGAAACACCATTGTCTTATTCTGCTCACAGTTGTCTGTTCTGGTATTTTCCTACTTGAAAGACACTAGGATGGATAACCTAACAGTTTCTGAGAGCAAGTTTGAAATGCTACAGTTTGAAAGATTCCAATAAAGAATTGTGTGATGCAGTTGGCTGAGGGCTAAACAACTCTTTGGAGGGAGCTGCTGCTCAGCCATCATGCTTCTGTGTCCCATCTTTGTGACCAGACAGCAGTTTTCATGGAAAAGAGTACAGAGCATGGAGGGTAGATGTCTTGCTTCAAAATTACACTTCAAAGCTGATGGCTACGAGTTAGATAGTGGTACAGACTTCTTCGTCTGGCAGAGACTAGAATTTAAAATTCTGATGTCTTTGGACACTGCTCATACTGATAAAAGATTTTAGGTAAAACCAAACAGGAAGAAACTTAGGGCACATTGCTTCCATTTAGTGAGAGCCTCATCTTTGTTTCATAAATCCAACAATGCAAACTTTGAGAAACTGTGTTGGGAATAAAGAGTAAGAGATTGTCAGGTGCTGATGGTTCACGCCTGTAATCTTTGCTACTCAGAAGGCTGAGATCTGAGAATCACAGTTCAAAGCCTGCCCAGGCAGGAAAGTCCCTGAGACTCTTATCTCCAATTAACCACTAAAACTCCAGAAGTGAAACTGTGGCTCAAGGGTAGAGCACCAGTCTTGAGGGAAAAAGCCAAGGGATAAGTGCCCAAACAACAACAGCAAAACAACCATTTTCCTCTTACATTCTCACATCCATCTTTCAGTAATGCGACTCTCAAGCCCAGTAACTTCTTTCTTCCTAATGTGGCTGACCTGGTGCTCTGAGTTTTTGTTTCTTCTCTCTGCCCTCCTGCCACCTGTCTACTTTCCCCATTTCATTAACATCTCTGCTCTCCAGCAGAGATGTATAAAGGAAATAGAAGATAAAATCTCCACCTGTCACAGTCCATTTTTTTCTTATCCACAACTCTGGTAAAAGCTGAAGAGGAACCATTTGTTAAGATCAGAGTTTAGATATGATTTTCAGATTACCTATAGAATTCATTTATTTATGGTTCCCCTCCCAACCAACAGAGAATAATGGGAGGCCATATTTATCCTGCAAATTTTCCAAGAAGTTTGGAATAGAATTCTGCAGTCATTTCTAAGAGTTGCTCAATAGAACCTGATAAGGTAAACCTAGTTAATCTACTTTATATCTCAGTGACACAACTGGTATAGTAGCTGTGAATAAATTCCCACTACATTGTAGGAAGCCAGTTGCCTTCAGAAATAGAGAATTTTCCTATTATTGGTCAGGGCAAGGATTTAACTCATTCTTAGATAATTAAACATTTCTGGACATCTATTCAATTCTTCTGAATGAATAGAAAGAAGCAAATTGAGTAAGTTCAGATTTTGTGTCCAAGTAATAGAAAACAACTAAAACAAACACAAATTCCCCAAAGTGGACAGAGAGCTGAAAGACTTTCAGGACTCTGGCTCACCCTCCCTAGGTTATTCAATCTATCTCCCTCCACCTCTCTCATTTGTAACTACCCAGCCCTCTTACCTGACTTGCCATTTCCCCTCCAAACACAGGGTTAGGGAGACACAGCTGACCCAGGATCCTAAATCAACATGCTGACAGGGCCATTCACAAAGTAGAGATAATTCTCTGATTGGTCCAGCTTGGTTCAGGTATCTGCTTGTGGCCCAGTCAGCTCAGTTCTGATGGGAGAGTTGGTTCATGAATCCAGATATGGCTGCTGGGCAGAGAGGCAGTGCTCAGGAAGAATATGGGAAGAGTCATGGTAGGACTGCTTCAGAGTGAATTAATTCAACAGGAGACATGGTACCTACTTCCCTCTTGCTCACAACCTTGATGTTGGAAGACAATCAAAATAATTTATTGCTAATTAGTATGAGGAGAAAAACTAGTTATAATGAACTCTTTTTAATGATGAGTAATATTTTTTACTTATTTTTATTATTATTATAAAGATGATATACAGAGGGGTTACTGTTTCATAAGTCAGGCAATGAGTACACTTCTTTTTGGACAGTGTCACCCCTTTCCTCTCTCCCAGTTTTTCCTTCCTGTCCCTACCCATAAGTTGTATAGTTTATTGTCTACATAGTGTCTACTGAGTATATAATGAATTCTTAGGAAATAAGCAAAGTGACCCAGCTTCAGTAGACTAGGTAAAATATTTTTAGGATGTACAAAAAAATGGAACCAACACACAGCATTGAAAATAAATGAACCACAATCACTCATGGGTGAGTCCCAACATTATAATGATGTGTGAAAAGTGCAAGTCATGGAAAAACACACACACATCAATGATTTTACTTACACAAGGTTCCAAAGCATGCAAAAGTGGACCAAATATTACTTAGGCACATCATTTATGTAATACAGCTACAAAAAAGAAAATGATAGGTTAGAATCAAGAGTGGTTACAGGTGACACGAAAATGCAAGCAGAAGACAGAGAGCTTCACTTCTATTTTTTTATGCTGAGTGATGGATTTGGAATAAACAGCTTTTTTTTTTTTAATTTTTTGGGTCCAGTCGTGGGGCCTGAACTCTGGGGCCTGAATGCTGACCCTCAGCTCTTCAGCTCAAGGTTAGCACTCTACCACTTGAGCCACAGCACCACTTCTGGCTTTTTTCTTTTTGTTTATGTGGTGCTGAGGAATCGAACCCAGGGCCTCATGCATGCAAGGCAAGTGCTCTACCACTGAGCCATTTTCCCAGCCCCTCTGAGTGATGGATTTGATGGCACTAATTTATCATTATTTAAGGTTGTGGCTTACATGGTAGAACACCTGCCTAGCAAACACAAAGCCATGAGTTCAAACCTAAGTACTGCCAAAAAAAGGTATTTTTTGCCATTGTTTAACCTATATTTATCCACTCATTCTATTATGTATCAAGCAATAAAAATGCGTGGCATTATGTGTAACCATTTCTGGCCTAGGTGATGACTGGGTTGTGCTCACGTCGTTGGGGGCAGTAGGGAGAAATTGTTTGTCACATGATTTTCTGGTTTCTGTTGGCATGACAACAGCCCTGACAAAGGAAGTGTCTGGGTGGCCTGTCAGCACTTGGCACAGACTGCTTTCTTTCACCTGATGTTAAGTTGCAACCATTACTGGTCTTGACTCCCAGCTCAAGCATCATAACCATCTGCAACTAAGAGATCTAACTGCTCAACATTTCCATGGAAACATGCTTACAAACTGCAAGTTTCTCAAAAGGCTGAACATGGAGCTACCATATGACTCCCGAATTCTACACAAGCACACAGTATATATACCATTGTTTACACTAGCACTGGTCCCAATAATAACCAAAAACAGAAGCAACCCAAGTGACTAGCAACAGTTCAATGGATGAGCAAAATGTCATCTATCCATTCCCAGTGGAATATTAGTCACCCATAACAAGGAACTTTTTTTAAATATAGGGTCTCACTGTAGCCCAGGTTGGCCTTTAACACATGATTCTCCTGCCTTGGCCTCCTGAGTTCTGGGCTTATAGACATGTGCCGTCACACCCAGTTAAGAAATGAATTCTGATACATTGGAACAGTCTAATGAAATATCCAGATACCAAATGCCAGATATTATGTACTTCCATGTATATGAGATACATAGAATAGGTTAACTCGTAGAAAGTAGAATGGTGAACGAGGGAAGGAAAGTTACTTTTTAATGAGTATAGAGTTTTTTATTAGGGAGAATGAAAATATTTGGGGCATAGTGTTATGGTCTTTTTTTTTTTTTTTGTCAGTCCTGGGGCTTGAACTCAGGGACTGGGCAATCTCTGAGCTCTTTTTGCTCAAGGCTAGCACTCTCCCACTTGAGCCACAACACCACTTCTGGCTTTTTCTGTTTATGTGGTACTGAGGAATTGAACCTAGGGCTTCACACATGCCAGGCAAGCACTCTACCACTAAGCCATATTCCCAGCCCAAGTGTCAGGGTCTTATAATATCATGATTCTATTAAATACCAGTGAATTGTATTCTTACAGATGGTTAAATGATTGACATTTACCACTGTGAAAAAGAAGTACAATTATACAATAACACACATCTGTATGAAGGAAAATGGTTCTGGAGAAAGCAGGTGAGGGCAAGATACATTCTATCCTTTCTCAGACTCCAGCCTTCCTTGTGAAGTCCTGAAGACTATCGAAACATCATTTCCAACAGTGTTTTCAAATGCAACAGAATGAGTACCTACCTCCCAGAGTTTGATGTTTCAGCCTCTTGTCTATGGAGGAAGGAAGTCTGTGGCTATAGGCCTAAACAGGCCTTGACAGAGGTGGACAGGGAAGAGGGCGTCAGAGTCTGGGGCTGCGTTAGTGCTGTGGAGCCTGCTTCTGAACTGAGGCAGCACCTGCAATTCTACATTCCCAGCCAGTGAATGCTGCACTCTGTGGCCTCTGGCCAGTGCTTTAGAGGAAGACAAGGGGAAGGGAAAATGCATTTTGGTCAGTGCATCTTCTGCTTGCTTGCTTGCTTGTACTAAGGATTGAATTCAGGGCCTCATACCTTCCTCCTGCCAAGTACCCTCCAAACAAGAGCCACCCTGGATATGGTCTGATCGGAAGGGAACCCTTTTGGTGAGAAGTTCTTCCCTCCCTCCTTGTCTCAGACTGTCTCCCTCTCTCCCTCTCTAACAATCTTCCAGGAGAGGTAGGAGGCCATCTATCCTGGCCCAGGGATGGTAGAGTACTGCCTTGGTGATGTGGAACCAGGAAAAGGAAGACCCATAGCCTGTGGAGGAACTCCTATCTCTTTGAGCTTTCTGTTTCTGCCCTGCAGTCCCGTTGTTATGTGGCAGCCCTCAGGACCTGCTTGTTGAGCCACTGCCTGTAGGTTGCGCTTTAGGGAACCACAGGGGACCTTGGACACAGCAATGCAGATCATGAGGCATTGACAGGAGGGACTGGAGGGAGAGACAGTGAAAAAGGACCAGATGGACTTGGAGAGGAAGAACTACTTCCAGGAACTCCTGGAAGGCCAGAGGGATGGGGGGAGCTGAATGTTCTCACTTGGGTTACTCAGGAGACAGGGTGATGGGAGGTCTAGGTTTGTAAGGATTTATTAACAGAGGGAGTGCAATCTCCCATGGACTTCCTTCAGACATGGACATTTATGAAGGTGTGCAGGAAGTGGGTTCAGACCTTGTGTGTTCAGCCAGCCCAACAGCTATACTACCACCCCCCCCCCAGCCTCTCTGCGTCTTTATTTTCCATGTATTTTGGGAGTGTTATTTTCCATTACAAAATATTCCGCATGTGCTCCTTGTGTGAGTCTGAGTGATGCAGAGCATTTGAAGGCATTTTATTTTTCAGCTTTGGTTGGCAGGCTCTTGCTTGGTTCACCACGCTCTCTGCTTTCCTGTCCATCCTGGGTCCCTCTCTCAGCTTGACAGTGAGCTCCCAAGGGCCATTCCCAGAGCAGCCCGAAGGACTAGAGACACTCTAGCCGGTAGGAGAGTCATATTAACTGACAAGCTCCTGACGTGTCACTAGTGAGAGTGACATAGTGCACAGGAGAAGACGTTAGTGCATATGGCAAAATGTTAACTTTTCAATTCCAGTTGCTTTTACCTGCTTTGCATCCTTCCCCTCTTCTTTTGCCAATAGAACCCCAATTTTAGGGGAGCCACTGCATCCCCATCTGTGACATCAGTAGTCTACAAGGGACCACCCCGTATCCTTTGTACCATGGACAAACATGGGACTGGCCTACGCAACAAGAACAGCGCATCCTCTACTGCAGTGACCCAGAGGACATGATCTACTTGCTGGTTATGCTGGGTTGAAATCATGACGGCACTATCAGCAAAGGGCTCTCCACCTGCAGGGAGCTAAGAGCATTACCTCCCCTTACCACTGCCCCCCCACCCCTGTAAAGGAGACAACCTGAGTATAAGTGGCCACTATTGCCTCACAAAGAAGCCCTCAAGCAGAAACAGTCAGATAAGTGGATATTAGGCGAAAGGAACCCCAAGGACTCAAATGTTTTTTCTTTCTTGCAATTGTTTCTAACATATTTATAAGGTGCCATGTGATTTCTTTGTTGCTTTGTATGTCCCTCCCCCAGGGTATAACCCCTGTTTTCACTGTATTTGATGTTGGTATAATTTGTGGAGGGGAAGGGAAAAAAACAAATTTTAAATAGAGATACAGGTGGACCCATTGTAACAATGAGATGTACAAGACATTATGTTGAAAAAAGAACTTTACAACTTTGGCGGGGAGGGGGGAGGGAGAGGAGAAGAGGGGAGATGGGAAGAGGAAACAAAGGAGGAAGCTACAATGCTTGATAAGAAATGTACGCATTACCTTGCCCATGTAATTGTAACCCTTCTGTACAGTATTTTCACAATAAAAAAAAAGAAGAAGAAGAAGAAGCCCTGCCTGAGGACAATGCTAGGCAGAGAAAAGAGACTCAGTACAATTGACATGATTGATTTCATCACAAGGAGTTAAGTGGTCCCTGAAGCTACCTGGAGTTTTTAGTATGAACCAGTTTGAATGGAGTTTTTCACTGGTAAGCAAAAAAGGGTAGAATAAGGCTATTCTTTTTAATAATTGTACTACACATGATCTTCTAGGAAGAACAATTGATTTGGTGATTTCATTTTTGTCTTATTTTATGCTGGGATTTATGGATTATTAGCTATAAGAGTATGGGGTACCTAGGCCAGGGCTTAAATTTGGGGCTTTGTGATCTAGTTTGGCTTTTTCACTCAAGGCTGGCACTCTCCACTTTTGTCATTCTGCTGATTCAAGTTCAGAGTCTCCCGATTTGTCTGCTTGGTCAGGCTTTGAACCTTGATCTCAGCCTCTTGGGTAACTAGGATGAGAGGCATGAGCCACTGATGTCCAACTACATTTGCAGTTTTAAGTTAATGTGATAATTGGGCAAAGTAAACAGAAGACAAGTAAGATCTCAGTGTTTAAGAAATTACCTTCAGTTCTAAGTGCAGAAGAAGTTGAGGCAATACATTAACTCTAGAAACTGCTTTGATCTGCATACACACAAACATAGGCGGCAGAGAAAGGAGGTCACAACCTGCCTAAGTTAAGTACTAGATGATTGGCTTAGAAGGAACTAGAAGACTTACTCCATACTTCATCTCTTATTTTTTCCTATTTTGTGAATAGGTGTTAACTTGGTTGTTGTTCCTAAGTCCTTGGTTACAGACAGGTATAATCTAAATCTCATAACAGGAGACATGCTTCAATTTTAACTTCAGATATGCTACGGAGTCCTTGTGTGGCCTTGGAAAAAGCCTCTTAACCTCTTGGCCTCAGTTTCCCTGTCTGCAAAATAAGGATCATAATTCAAACTGAGATGCCTCATTGGGCTGCTGTGTGCATTAATTATTGTTTATAGTGCAAGTGGAAGTCGAGCTGTGTTAATTATTATTATCATTCCAAAATCTTCCAGCCAGATTTAAGCCAACCGCTCACCTTGCTTTTAGTTTCTGAGATCTGACAAGATACAGCCCAAGGCCATGAGCTGGGCCACAAATCAAAGGCTAATCAACAGGTGATGTCTATCTCCCTGGATAAGACACAAGTCCTGCATGCTCTGGCTCTTCATAAGTTTTGGCTCTGGCATTCTGGGGCAACCCAGAGCTGTACTGTACCCAAGCAAGAGTTCTGAAGCAGCTGTCACATTTCTGTCCCTCACCTTTTTGTGTACCTGCCATTTAATTTAGTAAGAAGTCTGAAGATCAATAAGAAGAGCTCACCCTGTCATTAGACAGGCCCTAAATTGCAACTTCCAGCTGAGGGGAACTTCAGAAGTATTGTGATTGCTCATGAAGACAGATGACTAACGCTTTCTCCTGGTCACTTATTTGGCTTATGACTTTGGCATCTCTGCTCTAAGTACAACAGTTATCAGATTGTCATGTACCTAGATGGGACCAATCAGGATGTCCAGTTTCTTTTTTTTTTTTTTCTTTTTTGGGTCTGGTCGTGGGGCCTGGACACTGTCCCTCAGCTCTTCAGCTCAAGGCTAGCGCTCTACCACTTGAGCCACAGCGCCACTTCCAGCTTTTTTCTTTTTGCTTATGTGGTGCTGAGGAATCAAACCCAGGGCCTCATGCATGCAAGGCAAGCGCTCTACCACTGAGCCACCTTCCCAGCCCCCAGGATGTCCAGTTTCTTGTAGTATGCCACTTTGCATAGTCCTGGGTTGTTTATGGTTTTTCTCCACTATAATTTGAAGTTGAGGAGACAGATGGAGGAGAGAAAGCTCACTTCCCCTCCCCAGCATCCCTCACCATCAGTTTTAGCATCACTGTGTGTTTAACCCTTTGCAGTGGCTTTATTCTCCCTCATTCAGTGCAAGTTGGACAGACAATTCCAGAAGATCTGGATATTTGCTGTAAATAAAGCATTGTTGTTTAGAGAAACAACACTAGCTGGTACCAGTGGCTCATGCCTATAATCCTAGCTATTCATATGGATGAGATCTGAGGATCCTGGTTCAAAGCCAACTCAAACAGGAAAGCCTATTAGACTCTTATCTACAATTAACCAGCAGAAAGCCAGAAGTGAATGTGTGGCTCAAGGGGTAAAGTACCAAGTTTGAGTGAAAAAGTTAAGGGACAGCGCCCAGGCTCTGAGTTTAGCCCCAGTACCTGCATATGCCTGTACACACACACACACACACACACACACACACACACACACACACACACACACACACACACACACACACACACACACACATGCAAAAGAAAAAGAGAAATGATACCATGGGCTGGGAGTGTGGCTCAGTGGTAGAGTGCTTGCCTAACATGCATGAAGCCCTGGGTTCAATTCCTCAGAACCACATACACAGAAAAAGCCAGGAATGGTGCTGTGGCTCAAGTGATAGAGTGCTAGTCTTGAGCAAAAGAAGCTCAGGGACAATGCCCAGGCCTTGAGTTCAAACCCCAGGACTGGCAAAAACAAAACAAAACAAAACATAACGCTAAAATGTATCAACAGCTCTCAAAGCAGGGAAATTTATTTTCTACTCTATTGTCAACTGTCCAGGATATCTGTGTCACCTATTTTTTTTGCTGTTGTTTGTTCGGTTGTTTTGAGACAGAGTATGAAATTTACTGTGTAGCACAAACTGGCCGGGAACTTAATCTTTCTGCCTTAGCCTCATGAGTGCTGGAATTATAGTTGTGCGGTACCATAGCTGGCTTAGCTATTTCTCTTTTTTTGTTTTTGTTTTTGTGCCAGTTCTGGGGTTTGACTTCAGGGCCTGTGCTCTCACTTGGCTTCTTTGCTAAAGGCTGGTACTCTTCCACTTGAGGCACACCTTCACTTCTGACTCTTTGCTAGTTAGTTGGAGATAAGAATCGCATGGTACTTTTCTTCCCAAGCTGGCTTTGGACCATTCATCTCAGATCTCAGACTCAGGCCCAAGCCCCTAGCACCTAGCTTAGTTTAAAGAAAATCCTACCCTTTCCCCCATCCCTTCACCCCACCAAATACTACCTCTACCTT